>NW_024748870.1:2387681-2396929 GCF_018991925.1 Homarus americanus
AGAGAGTTAAAACATCACATCCACACAATCTATAATAATGTTGACTTTTTTTTCTCAATAAACACAAAATTATATTCTAACATTTTAACATCAAAGATCATTTGATTTTAATACATTATACTCAACTGCACCAATGATAACAAAATCTCTCTCTCTCTCTCTCTCTCTCTCTCTCTCTCTCTCTCATTGCACGGCTTTCCCCGCCGCTGAGAGTTAAATTACAACCATTTATCTACATTAAGCAACACGACGTTTAAATCATCCCGGCCACCTAGCCTACACTCCAGCATTGAATCTTCCCGCGTTGAAAATCTTCCAGCATTGATTTGGCGACCCTACGGCGTTGAGATTCCACCCCCCTCCCCCTCCCTCCCTCATTTAACGACACCAATACCAGCGTTGAATTGCCTTGTTCTTCAATTGGCGACTCAAAATCGGCGTTGAAACCCCCCCACCCCCCAAATTGGCGAACTCAACGCCTATCACAGTTAAATGGGAAAATAGTCGTTCTAACCGATCTATTTCATCACTAATACAGGTAATAATCGTTCAGTGTTATTTACCTGTTGAGCAGTATATTTCGCCACACTAATTAGTCAGTCCATGGCATATTACTTATTAATCCATCAAAGCCAATCATTTCAATGGTAATATTACGATGTAGTGGTCTAATAGGTCAATGAAGGTCACACTGTCATCACCCTGTAACACTGTCATCACTATCTTACACTGTCACCACCCTATAACACTGTCATCACTATCTTACACTGTCACCACCCTATAACACTGTAATCACTATCTTACACTGTCACCACCCTATAACACTGTCATCACTATCTTACACTGTCATCACCCTGTAACACTGTCATCACTATCTTACACTGTCATCACCCTGTAACACTGTCATCACTATCTTACACTGTCATCACCCTGTAACACTGTCATCACTATCTTACACTGTCACCACCCTGTAACACCCGTAATCACCTTTAAAAAATAAAATGATAGTTAATAAACAAAAAATATTACAAAACCATATTAATTTCCACCTAATATACAGAATATAATGGGCGGAATACACTCATATGTTTTTCTAATCACCGCTGGGAATTGTACGGATAATTCTCATTCTGTTAAATTTTCGCTGAAGTGGATTGGTTGGGTTTGAGTGGGTTGGGATGGGTTTGAGTGGGTTGGGATGGAGTTTGAGTGGGTTGGGTTGGGTTTGGAGTGGAGTTGGGTTGGGTTTGGTGGGTTGGGTTGGGTTTGACTGGGTTGGGTTGTTGCTGGGTTGGGGTTTGACTGGGTTTGGGTTGGGTTTGACTGGGTTGGGTTGGGTTTGAGTGGGTTGCACGTTGGGTTTGAGTGGGTTGGGTTGTGTTTGAGTGGGTTGGGTTGGGTTTGAGTGGTTGGGTTGGGTTTAGTGGGTTGGGTTGGGTTTGAGTGGGTTTGGTTGGGTTTGAGTGGGTTGGGTTGGGTTTGAGTGGGTTGGTTGGATTTGAGTGGGTTGGGTTGGGTTTGATTGGGTTGGGTTGGGTTTGACTGGGTTGGGCTGGGTTGGGTTGGGTTTGAGGTGGGTTGGGTTGGGTTTGAGGGGGATGGGTTTGGTGGGTTGGGGGGTTTGAGTGGGTTTTGAGTTGGGTTGGGTGGGTTTAGTTTGTTGGTTTGAGGGTTGGGTTGGTTTGAGGGTTGGGTTGGGTTGGGTTGACTGGGTTGGGTTGGGTTTGAGTGGGTTGCGTTGGGGGTTTGAGTGGGTTGCTGGTTTGACTGTTTTTGGTTTGACTGTGACTGGCTTTGGCTGGAGTGGGTTGTTGGTTTGGAGGTGGGTTGGGTTGGGTTTGAGTGGGTTGGGTTGGGTTTGAGGGCGGTTTGGGTTTGGTTGGAGTTTGGGTTGGCTTGAGTTGGGTTGGGTTTGGGTTGGCTACCAGACTGTTGGGTTGGTTGTTGGGTTGAGGGTTGGGCTGGTTTGGAGGTTGGGTTGAGGTTAATAATTATGGGTTGGGTTACTTGGGGTTGGGTTAGGGTTTGGGTTGGCTTGACTGCTGGGTTGGGTTTGACTTGGGTTGGGTTTGACTGGCTTCTAAGGGTTGTTGGGCTTGCGTTGGGTTTGAGGTACAGTTGGTTGGGTTGGGTTTGGGTTTGAGGCCAGCTGGGTTGGGTTGAGGTTAGTGGGTTGGGTTGGGTTTGAGTGGGTTGGGTTGGGTTTGAGTGGGTTGGCTTGGGTTTGAGTGGGTTATTGGCTTGAGGTTTGGGGGTTGGGTTGGGTTTGAGTGGGTTGGGTTGGGTTTGAGTGGGTTGGGTTGGGTTTGACTGGGTTGGGTTGGGTTTCTCTATATTTGTCCATACGATAAAGTCAGCCTTTTCTAAAATCCAAACTCACTTACTAATTGACTCGCTTATCCGAAATCAAATTATAAACCGGACTCCCTCACTTATCCGGAATAAAATATAAACCGGACTCCCTCGCTTATCCGGAATAATAAACAAATACATTTCCTAATATCAAAATTGACTCGTTGGTTTAGGTCCAAATAATCCGTTCCTAGTGAAGCACAAATCAGCTGTCAGGAAGCTTAGCAGGTGTGCCGGTGTGAGCAATATTGTCGGTGACCATGAAGGAAGGAAGGAAGGAACTTAGGAAGGAAGGAAGGAAGGAAGGAAGGAAGGAAAGAAGGAAGGAAGGAAGAAAAAAAAAAGAAACATTTCATTTGAGTGAAGTCGACGCTTATTGCTTCCTCTGGTCGACCTAGATCACATAACCTCGAGGCCCACCCACCTGACCATCCGAGCCAGATCCTACACGAAGAACAACTTGATGAGATGAACAACTTTGGAACAACTTTATATTGGAACAACCTAAGGGATTGGGTGGTGTGGGGGGTGGGGGGTGGGGTGGGAAGTGGGGTGGGAGTCAATTTATCACTGTATTAAACTAGGTCTCTTAATTATCAATCCCTCCCCTCCCTCCTTTCCCCACCCTCCTCTTCCCTCCCTTCACCCCCTCCCCTCCCCTCACCCCCCCCCCATTCAACAGCAGTGTTTACAGTGCTGCATTATTCATTTAATTTTGTAAGGAGTTTTACCTTTCCCCCATATGTTGCTGTGTTCTGAGGCGAGGAGTGGGCGTGGCAGCTCCCATACGCTCCCACCCACACCTCCAACCCACACACCTCCAACCCACACACCTCTAACCCACACACCTCCAACTATCACCTCTTCTATCCCCTGCCTCACTTCATTTCACACCCTCCCCCACTCTTACCTTTTTCCCCCTCCCTCACCCCACCACCATTCCCCCTCCCTCTCTCCTCCCCCTCCCTCTCTCACCTCACCCTTCCCTCACCCCCTCCCTCTCCCTCACCGCCTTTCCCCTCACCATGTTTTCCTCTCATATTTCTTCACCAACTTTGTGTCAACTTCCAGAGAGTCGTGTCTCTTGCAGTCACCTCCCCTTGTTTCGCCTACCTGAAAACATCGTCGGTGCAGGCAGAAGGCAAGCGAACGTACGTCTATATGCAGCAAACAGGACGAGCAAACGTACGCCTAAGTGAATCTTCTATGTTCGTATCATAGTGGGGTGAAAGTGAACGCCAGGCACTGTTGAAAGCTCCTACTGTCGCTGTTACTTACCTGCCACCACTGTCATTGTTACTTACCTGTCATCACCTGTCAAGTCATGATACTACAGTAACGTTATCTAATGAGTCATGAGTCACAAGAATGAAGTTATAACGAAGGAAAGTTGTTATAACGAAGTGCCGAGCTCGACGACTTGACAACACCGTCATCTATCGCTGTCTGGTAAATTTAGGTGGGCGGAGCCGAGAGACGTGTCGATTTCCTGTGATTTAATTGGCTGGTCACTTTTAGGGCGGGGCCTGGAGGATGGAACTGGGGAAACGGGGTATTGTGGATGTAGTGTGGGCTCTCTGCTGACAGTGTGGGTCCCTGCTGACAGTGTGGACCCCTGCTGACAGTGTGGGTCCCTGCTGACAGTGTGGGCCCCATGCAATATGACAGTATTAACGGAGACGCCTTTCAATGGTAAATTAATTAATGTATTTTGTGTGTGTGTGTGTGTGTGTGTGTGTCAATCTCTCTCTCTCTCTCTCTCTCTCTCTCTCTCTCTCTCTCTCTCTCTCTCTCTCTCTCTCTCTCCTAACCCGTATCCAAAGAACCTATCTACTTAAGGTCGAGTCTCAGCGCCATGTAGACACCATTCTGGCCACCATCTCTCGACCTAATATACCATAAATGAAACCCAATGTTGTTCAAGAATCATTTTTACAAGAGGCAACAAAATGAACTTCAGATTACCTCCCAGTCTCAGCCTACAGTGTGTATAGTGATGATGAGATGTGGTGACGTGGTGATGTTTTTAAAGGTCATGTATTATGGTGTTCTTGCTTGTGTGTTTTTACAAGCCATACTCTTTAATTAGCTCTCTCTCTCTCTCTCTCTCTCTCTCTCTCTCTCTAACCTTCTCCTGGTTCCCTATTTCTAGTAAACTAACCCGTCTCTTCGTAGTTCCTCTCCTACTAGCCCTCTCTTGCTAGTTTATCTTTTACTAGCTGGCCCTTTAACTAGCCCCCCCTCCCTCTCTCTCTCTCTCTTGCTAGTCTCTTTCCTTCTAGTCCACCCTTGCTAGTCCCATCCCAGTCGATCACCCCTCACTAGCCCTGAGTCCCTCTCCTACACCCCATACCTCCCCTCACTTCCCATCCTCCCCCTTCCCCTCAATCTCCTCCCTTTTCAGTTTATACCCCTCTTCCCCCCCTCCCCAAAAACCCACCACTCTTCCTCTCACTTCCCTCTCATCTCTTCCCTCTTTCTCCTCCCTCTCACTCCCTCTCTCCCCTCTCACTACTCAACAACACTAACACACTCCCCCTCTCGTGTCCACCAACAGATGACCGCGTGAGGGGACATTGCAACAAGACGGTGGACATTTACGAAGACGTCTCCTCGCCAGAACTCACGCGCCAGAACCGCTATGGTCCACTCTCCTGCTGGTACCGCTTCAGGGTGACCAAACCAGCGCTCAAAGACGACTGGGTCATTGTTGTCAGATTCAAGAGCTTCAAGGTGGGAAGAGTCCAGAACGCCACGGACTGTGAGAACGGTTATATCAAGGTGAGTGGTGAGTGGTGCTACAGCAGGGTGAGTGGTGCTACAGCAGGGTGAGTGGTGCTACAGCAGGGTGAGTGGTGCTACAGCAGGGTGAGTGGTGCTACAGCAGGGTGAGTGGTGCTACAGGAAGGTGAGTGGTGCTACAGGAAGGTGAGTGGTGCTACAGCAGGGTGAGTGGTGAGTGGTGCTACAGCAGGGTGAGTGGTGCTACAGGAAGGTGAGTGGTGAGTGGTGCTACAGGAAGGTGAGTGGTGAGTGGTGCTACAGGAAGGTGAGTGATTCATCACTAGCCAACATCGTAACTAGGTGACCTAACCTAAACTAACCCTACCTCACCTCACCTATCCTTGAGTGAGTCGTCCACCTACACGGAAAATAAAAGCGTAACCCCGTAGGTCAGTCTTCAGTACAGAGGGTCAGTTAGTTTGTTTGTTTGTGTGTGTTTGTTTGTGTTTGTGTGTGTTTGTTTGTGTTTGATTATGTTTGTTTTAGTTTGTGTTTGTTTGTATTTCCCATATATAGGTAATGGTGTCTGGCTGGTGGGCAATTTACCTGGGACATTGTCAAGCTGCTGGCTGTGTGTGTGTGTGTGTGTGTGTTCTTCTCTCTCTTCTATTCCCTCTTTCCCTCTCCCTCTTTCCTTCACCCTTCCCATCCTTCCCTCTCTCGGCTCCCCCCTTCCCTCCCCTCCCCTGACACCCCCTTCACCCCTCACCCCTACCTCCCCTTCCCTCACCCTGATTCCTTAGTTCAGTGGCTGGTATCAATGACCAAACCATATTTACTCACCAAATTGGAGGCGTTCTGATGATGATGGTGTAGTGATGGTGATGGTGGAGTGATGGTGGAGTGGTGGAGGAGGGGTAATGGTGGAGGACGTGGAATATCAATACTTCAAGTAAGGATATTCCACCTCCTCCAACAACAACAACCACCACCATCACCACAACCACAACCACCACCACAACCACCACAACCACAACCAACAACCTAAATAACACGTATCAGCCTACAAGACCCTCACAATTTTCACAGCTACACTGTACCCCACACAGGCGCCTCTTCAGTCTTGCGTCTAACACATTATAACAAGGCCATTACGTCAAAAGGGTCATTAATAGGACCTCCTGACCTCTAGACTGATCCCTTAACCTCTCAAAAGGACTTTCTGGCCTCTAGATGGCACCTTTAACCTCTCAAAAGGATTTTCTGTCCTCTAGATGGCACCTTTAACCTCTCAAAAGGACTTTCAGGCCTCTAGATGGCACCTTAAACATCTCAAGCGACCTCTAACCGCTACAAAATACCCTTAACCTCTCAAACGACCTCTAACCTAAACAAACGACCTCTAACCTATACAAATTATACACCTTAACCTCTCAAGCGAACCTCCCGACCTCCAATAATCTCCCAGAGGTCACCAAGAGCCCCTAAAACCTCTCAAAGGTGTTTTTCTTCGTCTTTAAAAAGTTCCTCTGTGTTCTTTAGGTACATCACACCTCATACTGAAAAAAACCCTAAAATTTGGCTCCTATTTGGTTCCTATTTGGCTCCTATTTGGCTCCTATTTGGCTCCTATTTGGTTCCTATTTGGTTCCTATTTGGTTCCTATTTGGTTCCTATTTGGTTCCTCTCTCCTGAAGGTAATAGAAATGTCTCCCTTACCAATAAAAGGTCCCTCCCCAAAGGCTATAGACATGTCCTCCCGTTTACAATTACAAATGTTCCAAATGTCAATCTGGTGCCGTATATTTTGTCCTCCCAAAGCGGTGTTTGTGTTGGACCCGAGTATGTATATCTGTTTGAAATTCTTCTTCTTCTTCTTCTTCTTCTTCTTCTTCTTCTTCTTCTTCTTCTTCTTCTTCTCCTCTTCTTCCCCATCTTCTCCTTTCTCCTATATTCTTCTTCTTCTTCGTCGTCGTCGTTCCACCCTCTCTTTCTCCTCCTCTTCCTTCGTCCTCTCTTCTTGCTCTTCTTCCCCCTCCTCCCCCTCCCCTCCTCCTCCTCCTCCTCCCCTCTCCTCCTCATCCTTCTTCTTCCCCCTCCTCCTCCCCCTCTGCCTCTTCTCACGTCTCTAGTCCGGTGTAGAATATTTCCTTGCAGAACTTTTGAAAACCTGAGCCTTGGCCAGAAAGTTGGGCAACGTTATGAGAGAGAGAGAGAGAGAGAGAGAGAGAGACACTTATCTTATGTACCCTTTAACCTGTTGTATTTTCTCCCATTATCCTCCTCTTTATCCCTTCTTCTTCTTCCCTTTACCACCTTCTCTCTATCTTCCTCTGTACCTCCTCTCCCTATCCTTCTTCTCCTTTTCTTCCTCTCTATTCCCCTCCTCTCCCCCCCCTCCTCCCCCCTCCCATGTACCTACACTGTGCTCTTAACAGGAAGCCATTCACCAGAGACTAAGTGGCTGCCCTGCTCTAACCAAAGTAATGTGTGTGTGTGTCTGTGTGTGTGTATGTGTGTGTGTGTATGTATGTGTTTGTTTGCCTGCTTTGTCCTCCTGCCCCTCCCTCCCCAACTCCCACCTCCCTCTCCCCTCCTCCTCCCCAACTTCCCCCCCCACCTTGACAGTTTACTCTCGCCTCTGTAAAAAAATAATAGTTTGTTTTTATTGGTTTTTGTATCACCTGAAAATTAGACACCTAAGCTAATCTAACCTAACCTAACCCAATCTAACCTAACTTAACCTAACCTAACCTCACCACACCACCACCAGCCACATCCATCATTACCACTACTACCACACCACACTCCCACACTACACCACCACCCACCCACAGCACCACACTCCCACCCTCGAACCACATCCCTACCACACCCTCCCACAGTACCACACCACACCCCTACCACACTACTACACGACCACACCACCACCCTCCCAGTACTACCACACACCACCACCACACTCGAAACACATCCCTACCACACCCTCCCACAGCACCACACCCTACCACACCAGAGGCTCCACCCGCAAGCTATCAGCCGGTCGTTTGTGGCAGAGGCTGGGAACTGGTCACTAAAATGGACTCACTGTGTGGTACTGCTAACGGATTCTAATTCACCGTGAAAGCGTTGATTGTGGCGTTGATTGAGGCGTTGAAGCGTTGAAAGTGTTGTTGAAGCGTTGATAGTGTTGTTGAAGCGTTGAATTAGTGTTGTTGAAGCGTTGATAGTGTTGTTGAAGCGTTGATAGTGTTGTTGAAGCGTTGATAGTGTTGTTGAAGCGTTGAATTAGTGTTGTTGAAGCGTTGATAGTGTTGTTGAAGCGTTGATAGTGTTGTTGAAGCGTTGATAGTGTTATTGAAGCGTTGATAGTGTTGTTGAAGCGTTGATAGTGTTGTTGAAGCGTTGATAGTGTTGTTGAAGCGTTGATAGTGTTGTTGAAGCGTTGATAGTGTTGTTGAAGCGTTGATAGTGTTGGTGAAGCGTTGATAGTGTTGTTGAAGCGTTGATAGTGTTGTTGAAGCGTTGATAGTGTTGTTGAAGCGTTGATAGTGTTGTTGAAGCGTTGATAGTGTTGTTGAAGCGTTGATAGTGTTGTTGAAGCGTTGATAGTGTTGTTGAAGCGTTAATAGTGCTGTTGGAAGCGTTGATAGCGTTGTTGAAGCGTTGATAGTGTTGTTAGAAGCGTTGATAGTGTTGTTGAAGCGTTGATAGTGTTGTTAGCGTTGATAGTGTTAAGGAAGCGTTGATAGCGTTGTTGAAGTTGCCGATAGTTTTACGGTAAGCGCTGATAGTGTTGTTGAAGCTGCCGATAGTGTTGTTGAAGTTGCCGATAGCGTTGTTGAAGCCGCTGATAGTGTTGTTGAAGCGTTGATAGTGTTGTTGAAGCGTTGATAGTGTTGTTGAAGCGTTGATAGTGTTATTGAAGCGTTGATAGTGTTGTTGAAGCGTTGATAGTGTTGTTGAAGCGTTGATAGTGTTGTTGAAGCGTTGATAGTGTTGTTGAAGCGTTGATAGTGTTGTTGAAGCGTTGATAGTGTTGGTGAAGCGTTGATAGTGTTGTTGAAGCGTTGATAGTGTTGTTGAAGCGTTGATAGTGTTGTTGAAGCGTTGATAGTGTTGTTGAAGCGTTGATAGTGTTGTTGAAGCGTTGATAGTGTTGTTGAAGCGTT
>NW_024748870.1:2397029-2759976 GCF_018991925.1 Homarus americanus
TAGAAGTTACGTATTGCTCCTCAACTCACTCTAATCTCAACCTCACCTTCCTAACTTAACCTAACCTCACACAACGCCAATTTATTCAATTCTCATTCAAATGGCGGTAATGTGCAGTAAATATGAGATATTTACGCAGATGAATGGCCGTAATTTTTATTTTTCAGTCTTAAGGAAGATGGATGGCGGTAAGGTTGTTGTTCATCAAGGGGGGTAAAAATATAGTGGAGAGAGAAAGAGAGAGAGAGAGAGAGAGAGAGAGAGAGAGAGAGAGAGAGAGAGGAAAGGAAGAGGGGGGGGAGGAGGGAAGGAAAAAGAAAAGATGAAATCTAAATGGAGAGGCAGGAGGAAGGGAAGAGGGGAGGGGAGAAGGAGGGGAGGGAAGAGAGGGAAGGAAGGGACCAGTGAGGTGGGGAAGAAGAGGAAAAGGAAGAAGGGACGTAAGATGGAAGAAGGAAAGGAGCAAAGAGAGAGAGGAGGAAGGGAAGAGGGGGCAAGGGAATGTGGAAGAAAAGAGGATGGAGAGGAAGAGCATAAACCCAGGTGAATAAGAACAACATACGCCATCAACCACCTGTGTTCAGTAAGCAGATGGTGGCCCAGCTGGAACCCTCTGACACCCAACCTGCCCAGTGACCCCTGACAACCACCGACAGAACCAACAGGCCAGGTGTTAATTAATCCGCCCAGTATCAACACCAAACAACACAGGTGGGCGAGTATCCTCCTCCCTCCCCTCCACTTCCCTCCATCCTCCCTCCACTTCCTCCCTCCCTCCACTTCCTCCCACTCACACCCCAGTTCCATCTCCCCATCCCAATGACACGTTGGTGCCTGGTGCTCTGTGTGTGTGTGTGTGTGTGTAGGTTCAGATGGCAGCCAGACATCCTGGCACCAGCTGTGAGTCAGACAATGTTTCAATCATCTCTACCAGGTGGGTTAGGGTTAGTGGTGGTGGTGCCGCTGGCATCTTGCAGCAGCTCTCGTTAAAAGCCACCCAGCCTCCCTGTGAGCATTAATATATAGCACACACACAATAATAATACCAGATGATATACTGGAAGCTTTCAGATTTATAAATATTCTGGAGGACCTCAAATGTGTGTGTGTGCGTGTGTGTGTGTGTGTGTGTGTGTGTGTGTGTGTGTGTGTGTGTGTGTGTAAAGTTGATAATATCTGGAAAAATTGGTTCAGATATTATTTAATTTATTACATACAACAACGGTATTACACAATAAAAGAAATAAACAAGAATTAATGTAACTATTTATGAATTAATTCGTATATGTTGTGTAGGAAGTACCACAAATTTCTACCTTCATAAATCGCCTATATCTCACGTATATATATTTTGAATAGTGTTTTAAAATTACCCCCAAGAAAAGTAATTAATTAAGTCATAAACAAAAGTAGTGGTGAAGCGGTAGACTAATCAATGCCTCTCAGACATTACCGACTGCGCACCTGAGCTCCACTGTCGGGCTCACAAACACGTCGTATTCTCAAAGACTGAATCAAACATTTTTCCTGACTAAACGGAATGAAAATGTATCTAGTAATATTCAAACCGTGTTTCATCTAAAACACGTATACCTGTCTTTTCTTTGTTTGTTGTTTGACACCAGATTAACCACCACAACTACCACCATCGCTGCCACCATCACTACCAACCAACCACCACCACCACTACTTACCACCATTACCAACCACCGCTAATACCACTACACCACCATCAGCCACCATTCACCATCACAACCGATCACCATCACCACTAACACCATCACTACCACCACTCATTAACAACATCCACAATCACAAACCACTATCCACCACTACCGCCTCACTACCGACACCAGCCACTAAAGAAGCTTGACAACACAGTTCCCGGACCACGAGAATTGTGAGCCGGGCCAGGGTGGGTCGTGGTTGAAGAGATGGGCCGTGGTCAGGGTCAGCTGAGTCGTAAGGAGAAAAATGTGTCGGTCGTAAAAATCTGATAAATAAACACGATCGAAATTGTTAACGCAAAAATTAAAAAAATCAAAATAAATGAATAAATTATAGGCAAAGTTATGCTAATAAACAATGATGCACATGTAACCACATACTGTACACGAGTCACACCAGCACACACACACACACACACACACACACACACATACACACACACACACACACACACACACACAATACACATTATTAATATACAGTAATTATTCAGAAAACGTACACCAAGTTTTCAAGGCTATTTTAATACCCTTTAACTTAAAAATTATTTAATAGCCTTAATTACCTCAGAAGGCTATTAAAATGTATTGTTTGAGAGTTAATTTGAATCCTATCACTAATACAGTCATGGAGAAGGTAAATTAACGATATCCTTGTACTTAAATGATAGACCACACCTTTATTTTAAGTACCAAATGGTTAAGTTTAACTCAAGAGGGCCATTGTGGGATTGGACTTATGCTGGGTTATGAGACTGGCTGAGGTTAGCTGAATTGTGAGGTTGGACTGTGAGCGATGTAGATTAAGCAGAGGCTGAACCATGAGGCTGTTATGATGCTGAACTATGAGGCAGGTAATGAGGCTGGCTGTGAGGCAGGGCTGGATCACCACATGTTCTCGTAAGCATAGCACCACAACCCACCACTGATGGCTCCCTGAACGCTTGCTGCCACAGAGGAGAGAGGAGGGAGGTGGTGTGTGTGTGTCAAGATTAAATGGCAGACGTTTCAGAATAATTATCTTTTACGCCCACCGACATACTTATAAGCAGAGATATAATGCTTACTGTGTGCTCTCTCTCTCTCTCTCTCTCCTTTTCACTACATATATCAGCAACGTGTTCTGTCTCCCATAACACAAGGCACTTCTGCTTTTTTTTTATATATTAAGTAAGTCCAACTCTAACCCCCTCCTCCCTCCTGCCACCCATTCAAACTCCACAAGTCAGAGGTCACATAAATTCTATCCCAGTTAGTGTTCTTATGCTTTGACCTTTCATGATGTGACCTATATTATTACTTTGTGAGTCGCCATACTGACTAAGGCAAAGACTCAGAAATTCAGAAGAATGGGTACGATGATCTTGTGTTTTAAAAATTATTCCACAGATTTAGATTTTGGTTTGATGATTGTGATGTTTGCTATTTTATATTCTGAACAATCTATGGATGTTTACTGAGTCCTTGATGTTTGTGTTTATAGAGTCCCTTGATGTTTGTGTTTACATAGTCCTTATTCTTGATATTTGTGTTTACAGAGTTTTTGATGCCCTCAGCTTGTGTTTACAGAGTCCTGATGCTGTGTTTACAGTCCCAACGCTTGTGTTTACAGAGTCCCTGATGCTGTGTTTACAGAGTCCTTAATGCTTGTGTTTACAGAGTCCTCGATCTTGTGTTTACAGAGTCCTTGATGCTGGTTTACAGAGTCCTTGACGCCAGCGTTTACAGAGTCCCTTGATGCTTGTATTTACAGAGTCCCTTAATGCTTGTGTTTACAGAGTCCCTTGATGCTTGTGTTTACAGAGTCCTATCGCTTGTGTTTACAGAGTCCCTTTGTCGTTGTGTTTACAGAGAGTCAAAGTTTGTGCTATAGAGATCCCCATAACATCAGTGCTGTAGTCCGTCATTATCGTCCCATAACTGTGTCGTCCACTGCCTTTGCTGTGACAGTTTCTTACACTTGCAGGTGGAACACATGAAAGAAGCCCCCCTGATGCTCCCTCCCGATTCCTCGTGCCGTTGTAAGTCAATGAAGGGTGAACAAAACAGTTAAGGAGAGAGAACGATGGAGAACAGTGTTGTTATGAATACCTAAATTACAAAAGAGTCTGTAAACACAAATATCAAGGAACTTGTAAACAAATATCAAGGGATCCTAAACACAAATATCAAGGGATCCTGTAAACACAAATATCAAGGGATCCTGTAAACACAAATATCAAGGATCCTGTAAACACAAATATCAAGGACCTGTAAACACAAATATCAAGGATCCTGTAAACAAAACATCAAGGGATCCTGTAAACACAAATATCAGGACTCTATAAACACAAATATCAAGGATCATAACACAAATATCAAGGATCCTGTAAACACAAATATCAAGGATCCTGTAAACACAAATATCAAGGTCATAACACAAATATCAAGGGGTCCTGTAAACACAAATATCAAGGGACTCTGTAAACACAAATATCAAGGACCCTGTAAACACAAATATCAAGGGACTCTATAAACACAAATATCAAGGATCCTGTAAACACAAATATCAAGGGATCCCTGTAAACAAATATCAAGGTCCTGTAAACACAAAATCAACACAAATATCAAGGGATCCTAAAACAAATATCAAGGGATCCTGTAAACACAAATATCAAGGGACTCTGTAAACACAAATATCAAAGGGATCCTGTAAACACAAATATCAAGGATCGTAACACAAATATCAAGGGTCCTGTAAACACAAATATCAAGGGACTCTGTAAACACAAATATCAAGGACCTGTAAACACAAATATCAAGGGACTCTATAAACACAAATATCAAGGGATCCTGTAAACACAAATATCAAGGGATCCTGTAAACACAAATATCAAGGGATCCTGTAAACACAAATATCAAGGGATCCTGTAAACACAAATATCAAGGGATCCTGTAAACACAAATATCAAGGGATCCTGTAAACACAAATATCAAGGGACTCTGTAAACACAAATATCAAGGGATCCTGTAAACACAAATATCAAGGATCCTGTAAACACAAATATCAAGGGACTCTTAAACACAAATATCAAGATCCTGTAAACACAAATATCAAGGGCTTAAAAACCAAATATCAAGGATCCTGAAACACAAATATCAAGGATCCTAACACAAATATCAAGGGACTCTGTAAACACAAATATCAAGGGATCCTGTAAACACAAATATCAAGGGACTCTGTAAACACAAATATCAAGGGACACTGTAAACACAAATATCAAGGGACTCTGTAAACACAAATATCAAGGGACTCTGTAAACACAAATATCAAGGGACCCTGTAAACACAAATATCAAGGGACCCTGTAAACACAAATATCAAGGGACCCTGTAAACACAAATATCAAGGGACCCTGTAAACACACACACACACATCTTCCTAGTTAGTGACGTCATACTATATATCTCTAGCATGTCATTAATGTTAGAAGCTGTTGGTCTCAATTAACGAGGTTTATCACTCACTGGCAACCCTCTATCAGCATTACCAGAGGCCAGGTGACGCCACCGTTAAGTCTGGAGGTCACGAAGCCATGGTTGGAGGTCACGAGGCCATGGTTGGAGGTCACGAGATTACGAATGGAGGTCACGAGGCCAGGAATGAAGGTCATAAAGCTAAAATTGGAGGTCACGACGCCAAGAATGGAGGTCTGGGGCTATGGTTGGATATTACTAGGCTAGGACTAGAGTTCACGAGGTTGGAACTGTAGATCAGGAGGTTACAAGCCATAACTGGAGGTCACGAGGCCATGGCTGGAGGTTAGGACTGGAGGTTACAAGGCCAGAACTGGAGGTCACGAGGCCATGGCTGGAGGTTAGGACTGGAGGTTACAAGGCCAGAACTGGAGGTCACGAGGCCGGGGTAAAGATTCTCAGAGGTTCAATTAGGTGACTCAAGCGTTTTCTTACTCAGGTAAGGTAAGGTAAGGTAAGATAAGGTGAGGTAAGGTAAGGTAAGGTAAGGTTCAGGATAGGCAAGAGGCAAGGTAAGGTAAGGTAAAGATAAGATAAGGTGAGGGTAATAAGGTAAAAGGTAGGTAAGGAAGGTAAAGGTGGAGCCAAGGTAAGGTAAGGTAAGGTTCAGGATAGGCAAAGGTAAGGTAAGGTAAGGTAAGATAAGGGGAAGGTAAAAGGTAAGGTTCAGGATGGCAAAGGTAAGGCAAGGTAAGGTAAGGTAATGTAAGGTGTAAGGTAAAAGGTTAAAAGGTGGGTAAGGTAAGATCAGGTAAGGTAGTGTGGGTAAGGTAAGGTAAAAGGTAAAAGGTAGGGTAAGGAGTAAGGTAAGGTGGGTGGTGAAAGTAAGAGTAACAGGGGTGTGATGTTGGCTTGTTAAATAATACCACTTTGGCTGGTATACGTGTCTATACATACATACATACATATACATACATACATACATACACATACAGGGGTATTCAAGGAGAGGACTAGTACTGAATACTTAAGGTGGACGAGATTGGTTGAGTAACAGGTGGTGTGGGTGACAGGAGGAGGGAAAGAGGAGGTGGAAAGAAAGAGAATATAGAAAGAAGAAGAATAGAAGAAGGAGGAGGAGGAAGAGGAGGGAGGAAGAGGTGGTGGTGGTGGTGTGACTGGGGCAAGACACACACACACACACGTCCTTGCTCAGTCACCTGCCAGCAGCTCACCTTGTAATTAAGACAGCCTCTCGTTACGCTGTCTAAATGGTACTAGATTTGCGCACGGAGTGCTCGTTGAGAGTCTAATATTATTTTCACTTTATATTCTTAAGTCATATATATCCTTCCCCTCCTCCCCTCCTCATTACCTCATCCTACCCCCCCCCTAGGTCCAGTACACCTGGCCCGGCACACCTGAGATAGTCACGATATCCCTGACTAATTAACCTCTCCTAAGACCCCTGTTTCCTGTTTCCTTTCCCACGTCTTCACCCCATCCCATACCCCACCCACCTCTCTTAGACTCACTCCTACCTGTCCCACACCTTTAATTCACCCTTTCCTTTCACCAACCCCTCTCTCTCTCTCCTCTCTCTCCATGCACCTCTTCCTCTCATTCCCCTCCTCCTTCCCTCCTCCTCCCCTTACTGCTTCCCGTCTGCCTTGCGAACTTCTTGAGTGTGTTGGGTTAGTTGTCAACAAGTGCTTCACCAGCCTCCCTCCCCCCCAGTCCACTCGGTTCTTGGACCTCGTGTGTGTGTGTGTGTGTGTGTGTGTGTGTGTGTGTGTGTGTGAGGAAATTACCCTATTAAATTACAATCTTTAATAGGACACACACACACACACACACACACACACACACACACACACACACACACACACACACACACACACACACAAAAGGGTGTTAGAGGCTGCTGTTGATATATACACACACATCCCCCCCTCTCTCTCTCTCTCTCTCTCTCTCTCTCTCTCTCTCTTCCTCACTGGACAAAACCACAATATATATAAAACTGTTTTATCTTGAAGTCATTTACACTTACGATAAAAAACCCCAATCTAACGTGTAAATATACCATCAGGAATAATTAATACCGTCTACACCAGATACCTTAGTTGGTTCTGGTATAATTCAAGGTTATTTGTGACATATTTTCCAGGCACTGTTGGTATTATTACAGGCACTATAGTATAAACACAGACATAATGGGCACTAATTACAAGTACCGTTATCTTCACCACTATTACAGACACTGTTGCTTAACTACATACACCATTGGCACTATAACAAACACCGTGGCACTATAACAAACACCATTGGCACTATAACAAACACCGTGGCACTATAACAAAACACCATTCACTTATAACAAACACCGTGGCACTATAACAAACACCGTGGCACTATAACAAACACCAGTGGCACTATAGCAAAACACCATTGGCACTATAACAACACCATTGGCACTATAACAAACACCATTGGCACTATAACAAACACCGTGGCACTATAACAAACACCGTGGCACTATAACAAACACCGTGGCACTATAACAAACACTCCAGCACTACATCAGGCACAGTGCTTCGGGGGCAGGGGTGAAAGAGGGGCGGTCATGCAGTACACGCCTCATGCATCCCAGCTGACGGGGTTAAATATGTAGGAGACGGCAGCTGGGTGTACTGTCTCCTGTTCCCTGCAGTGTGGAATAGTTGCATCTCCTTCACGAATAGAAGGACCTCTGAGGATGGAAGGACCTCTGAGAATGGAAGAACCTCTGAGGATAGAAGGACCTCCGTGAATGGAAGGACCTCCGTGAATGGAAGGACCTCTGAGGATGGAAGGACCTCCGTGAATGGAAGAACCTCTGAGGATGGAAGGACCTCCGTGAATGGAAGAACTCTGAGGATGGAAGGACCTCTGAGGATGGAAGGACCTCTGAGGATGGAAGGACCTCAACATGGATCATCGAAAACGAGATTATTTTTAAGTAGTTTCTTAACCAGAAATATTGGAGTAAAGAAAAAATCGGACAAGTTAAGTTAGGTTAGGTTAGGTTAGGTTAGAGTTCCAAGCTCTCTTGGTACGCATTCCAACGAGCCCTGAGACCTACTACTTAATCCAAGGTCTTACTCCAGTGAGCCCTGAGACCTACTACTCAATCCAAGGTCCTACTCCAGTGAGCCCTGAGACCTACTACTCAATCCAAGGTCCTACTCCAGTGAGCCCTGAGACCTACTACTCAATCCAAGGTCCTACTCCAGCGAGCCCTGAGAACTACTACTCAGCTCTGGCCGTTGGTAGGATCAATATACACACTTGTGACCCTGAGTGACCACAAAGGATATGTTGGACTGCTGTCTCTATGATCCTTCCTGGTGGACGCTGATCCTACGAGGGGGAGGAGGAGGGAGGGGGAGGGAGGGTGGGAAGGAGAAGCGGGCGAGTGGGAGGGAAGGATAGGAGAGGATACACAAAGGATGTGGGTGAGGGGAGAAGAGGAGGAAGGAGAGAGGACGAGGAGAGGTGAGGAAAGACGTGAAAGGAAACAAAAGGAAAGGAAAGGAAGGAAAGAGGAAGAGGGAAAACAAAGATGAGGAGAAAAGAAAAGGAACAGAGAAGAATACGAAAAGGAGATAAAAAGAAGAGGGGAAAGGGAAAAGAGAGAGGAGGGAGAGAAGAGGAAAAATTATAGGAAGTGATTTCGGACTGGATGAGAATATAGCGAATCTTATTTTTTGAGGGGTAGGGGAGGTAGGGGGAGGGGGTATGAGGGAGGAGAGGTAGGGGAGGAAGGGGTGGAGGAGCTAGGGGAAGGACCACTGAAGCTGACCCATCACCCACCACTGAAGCAGGACCCACCACTGAAGCAGGACCCACCACTGAAGCTGACCCACCACCCACCACTGAAGCTGACCCACCACCCACCACTGAAGCAGGACCACCACTGAAGCTGACCCACCACCCACCACTGAAGCTGACCCACCACCCACCACTGAAGCTGACCCACCACCCACCACTGAAGCTGACCCACCACCCACCACTGAAGCTGACCCACCACCCACCACTGAAGCAGGACCCACCACTGAAGCTGGACCCACCACCCACCACTGAAGCTGACCCACCACCCACCATAAGCTGACCCACCACCACCACTGAAGCAGGACCCACCACTGAAGCTGACCCACCACCACCACTGAAGCTGACCCACCACCCACCACTGAAGCAGGACCCACCACTGAAGCTGGACCCACCACCCACCACTGAAGCTGACCCACCACCCACCACTGAAGCAGGACCCACCACCCACCACTGAAGCTGGACCCACCACCCACCACTGAAGCAGGACCCACCACTGAAGCTGACCCACCACCCACCACACTCCAAACAGTATCTTCACAGAGGGGATCGATCAGTTTCAAAAGGAACATTCTGACTCCTGTTGTCTCGGTAGGGTTGTCAGAATCCTTCACTCGCTGTTGTCATGTTATCTCACACAATCGTAAATATTTTTCATGTATCCAGGGAAGTGAGGGGTGGTGAGTGGGTGTGAGTGGGTGTGAGTGGGTGTGAGGGGGTGTGCGGGGGAGTAAAGGGGGGTGGGGGGAGTCTGGTGCGTGTTGAGGCGGCAGGTGAGGTCAATTACCTTCCACCTGTTATAAGGAGTGTGTGTATAAATTAATATTACAACCTCTCATAATACTTCAAAGCTGTGATGAATTGTTTATATTATGTTAAGATACAATTATTATCATACACAGTTGTTGAAAGAGTAATAATAAACTAACTTGTGTTTGTTAAGTAATGAATGTTTATTAATGACGTTCTCCTCTTGTGACGTCACGGCCACGTCACACCCAGGAGTGTTGCCATATGACGAGGTTTCAAATTTTTAGATGTAATTTTTGTGTGTTTTTTGTCTATTTTATAAAAAGTTGTGATAAATAAATTTGAGAATTCTAAAGTACATGTTGACCTTTTGAGTGCAGAGATGGTGTATGTGATTTAGTTGTTGCCACACAGCTGTTATTGCCAATATATAGATGATGTTGCCATACGGTGATTCTTGTATTGCGTGCAGTGTGTGTTGGGAGGAGGGAGGAGGGAGGGAGGGAGGGGGGAGGAGGGAGGGAGGAGGGAGGAGGGAGGGAGGGAGGAGGGAGGAGATGGCGACAGCTCATAACTCATTGAAAGATCACAAGTTATGAAGTGTGCTCTCTCTCTCTCTCTCATCTTCACTATGCATCATCAACACCAACAGCACTTTGCACGGTAATCATAATCCTGTCGCTACAATTTCTTCTTGAATACTGGCTTGATGGAGTGTGTAGAGAGGGAGGAGAGAGAGGAGCCACAACAAGAGGAGAAGAGGAGGTAAGGAGGGCCTCACCCCACATCCGGATGTACATATGTCACCTCCGCATGCCACCCTGCTAACACACACACACACACACACACACACACACACACACACACAGCTAGAGAAAGAGTACAGAAAAGGGCCCGCAGAATCATGCTCGGCACAGAATACTCCGGCTACACCAACGCTCTCTCCACCCTGGAAATACCATCCCTTAGTGACCTCCACCACCAAGCACTGGAAAGGTTTGGCAGTGGACTACTGCACCACCCTCGTCATCGCCACCTCCTGCCACCGGCAGCCCCCCACCCACCTCACGCAGTCCGCCACTACAACAAAATTCAGCCCATAAGAGCCCGCACCGATAGATATAAGAACAGCACCATCCCATCTATTGTTAAAATAATAAACAACACCTGATTTATGTACTGTACAGCCCTGTAAATGTATTCAATGCATATTATATCATTATGTCTAAATCAAATGTAAGTCTGTATATTTTCAGCCACCGGCTGCAACTCTGATAATAAACCGTTTGTGTGTGTGTGTGTGTGTGTGTGTTTATGTGTGTGTGTGTACACACACACACACACACACACACACACACACACACACACACACACACACACACACACACACACACACACACACACACACACACACACACACACACACACACACACACACACACACTCACTATCCTCAATATATACCTTCGGAAAATATCTCGTTAGTTGTAGTGTTTCTCAGGCTAATTAAGTGTTGTTTCTCAGCGAGTGAATGAGTTGAAGAAGGTGGAAGAACTCGTGAATTGAAGAGTGGGAGAGTTTGTAAGTGAAGAAGAGACGGGAGGAGGGAGAGAGGAAGGGAGTGGAGGAAGGGGAGAGGGAAGGAGTGGAGGGAGGGGAGAGGGAAGGAGTGGAGGGAGGGGAGAGGGAAGGAGTGGAGGGAGGGGAGAGGAGGAAGGTCTTTCTCTCATTGACCTGAGACAAGAGAGAGAGACTATCTATATAAACATTCTTTCATATTCGTATTTAAAAAGAAAACACAGACCTACAGATCCCATGCATAATAAACAAAGAAACAGGGGAAGTGAAATAGAGAAAGATAATTAAATTGTAATCCTGAGAGGGAGGGAAGGAAGGAGAAAGAGGGAGGGAAGAGGGGAAGGAGAAAGAGGGAAGGAGGGAAGGGGAGAAAAGGAGAAAAATGGAAGGAGAGAAGGTACGAAGGGAGAGGAAGGAGAGGAGAGAAGGAGCTATTAAGGGTTAAGGAGTTCTGGTCTTGGCCCTCTGAACGATGCTTCAAGTGTATTGGCTCCACCTCTTCCTCCTCCTCCCCTCCCCCCCTCCTCTTCCTCCCCCAGACTACACACGGTAGCTGGGTCACAAAGCGGCCATACCTCACCTCCTTCACCTTCTCCACATCCCAGCCATTTCTCCACCTCCTCTCCTCCACCTCTCCACTTTCTCTTCTCTCCTCACCTGCACCTCCACTTCCCTCCCTCTCCCCTTCTTCCACCTCCCCTCTCCCCCACCCTAACTCTCCGCCTCCCCTCTCCCCCCCTCTTGCGTAATATTGGTCACCCCCCACCCCCCACCGTCTCTTTGCATGTCATTAAATCTGGCTGAGTGGTCAATACACTGTGGGAGTTATTATTGAACACTTCTGGTCATCGTGGGTGCTTGGGGGTGTGAGGAGTTATCGTGGCAGAGAGTTATAGTGTGAGTTACATATATATTAGTATGTTCCTGACTAATGAACCCCTTGGCGGTAAGGTTTTCCTAATCAAGGTAAATTATTTCCTCCAGCATTTTGTAAAGATGGTTCAACCTTTTCTTTAATACCCACACTCACCCACCCACCCACACACGAGAGATGAGCACTGGTGACCATCTACAATAACATAGGCTTATCGAAGTCCACTAAGAGGCGCTCACATAAGGCAGCGTGGTGCCATTGTGAGGGAAGGGAAAGTCTCCTCTTACCTCTCCTCTTCCTTCTCCTCCTCCTCCTCTTCCCTCTCCTCTTCCTCCTCCTCCTCCTCTTCCCTCTCCTCTTCCTCCTCCTCCTCTTCCCTCTCCTCCACCTCCTTACAATGAAATACCCTGACCTAACCCTAATCGCCAGGTGACCCGACAGGAAAACAAAAACAAGAAGGGTTTAAGCAACGCAAGATGTTTCCTGGGTAAAAAAAAATAACAATAATAATAATCTAAATCAATCAAGACGATAATGGAAGGTGTGTGTTTATTATTTCCACCTCAGGTTCACTAATTAAGGCTGTGTGTTTTAATAAGCTGCCTTCCTTAATTAAGAAGTGGAATTTTTAAGAGCCGCAGCCGCACACCCACTGTATATAACACAAGAGAGATGGGGTGTGTGTGTGTGTGTGTAGTGGGGAGGTCTCGGGGTCAGGCTGGAAGTAAGAGCGACCTCCTCACGCCGCCACCTCCTTCTGTTCTGTCCGTGCACTCTAATTCAGGGTGAGTTAATTTGGTTGAGTGCAAGATCATAAAGCGTGAAAGAGTGTTTGTAAATAGTGAAATAGTGGTTTAATGAGTAAATTTGTGGTTTAATGAGTAAATTTGTGTTGTTATTGAGTAAATTTGTGTTGTTATTGAGTAAATTTGTGTTTTAATGAGTAAATTTGTGTTTAATGAGTAAATTTGTGTTGTTAATGAGTAAATTTGTGTTTTAATGAGTAAATTTGTGTTTTAATGAGTAAATTTGTGTTTTATTGAATGAGTCTATTGTTTTTAATAAGAAACAAATTTGTGTTTAATGAGTAAATTTGTGTTTAATAGATAAATTTATGTTTTAATGATAAAATTGTGTTGTTAATAGATAAATTTGTGTTTAATAGTAAATTGTGTTTAATAGAGTAAATTTGTATTTAATGAGTAAATTTATTAACAATAGAGTAAATTGTGTTTTTAATAGAGTAAATTTGTGTTTAATAGAGTATTAATTGTGTTTAATAAGGTAGAATTGTGTTGTTAATAAAGATAGAAATTATATTTAATGAAATAATTTAGTGTTAATGAGTAAAATTGTGTTGTTAATAAATGAAAATTTATATTTAATAAAGGTAAATTGTCATTTTAATGAGTAAATTTGTGGTTTAATGAGTAAATTTATGTTTTATTGCGTAAAATACAGATATAAAGCGAAAATTAGTATATTAACAGGAAAATTAGTGAATCGAGCAAGGAATAGTATTTTTTTTTTATTGACTATAATTATATCTTAATGAGTGATGTATTTTGGGTTTATTTTACAATACAAAATAAATATGATTATCAATATTTTCTAATGAAACTCTGCCCCAAAAATAATCCATAAAATCTAGTAGTGTGTAAGGGAAGGTAATGAGTTATTTTCGTGAGGAAAGAAAAATGTACAGTTTTTTCTGAAGACTTATTTCACCTAAGTTATACTGGGTTGAGGTTGGGTGAGGTCAAGTCAGGTTAGGTAAGGTAAGGTTAGGTTAGGTTAGGTTAGGTCAGGTTGGGTTGGGTTGGGTTGGGTTGGGTTGGTTTAAGTTAGGTTGAGTCAATAATCATCAGGTGGTTCTTTATCTACATATTATTTACAAAATGACCCAAAAATTGTCATGTTTTCACCTTTGAGGGGGGCTATAGTAGACCTTTGATGGGGGACTACGATAGACCTGAGGGGGACTACGATAGACCTTATGGGGACTACGATAGACCTTGTGGGGACTACGATAGACCTCTGAGGGGGACTACGATAGACCTTTAAAGGGGGAGTAAGAGAGACCTTTAAAGGGGGACTACGAAAGACCTCTGAGGGGCACTACGATAGACCTCTGAGGGGGACTACGATAGACCTCTGAGGGGGACTACGATAGACCTTTAAAGGGGGAGTAAGAGAGATCTTTAAAGGGGGACTACGGGGTGAGGAAGAGGAGGGGACTGAGAGCCTGTGATCGGGAACTCCTGCCGAGACTCTCAACTTGGGGAAACTTGTTCACTACAGATTGTTAACTTCACCTGGTTTGTGGTTGTGTGGAGGGCGAGCTGGGAGAGTGTGTGAGAGAGATAGAGTGCGTGTTGGAGGGTGTTCGAGTGAGTTAGAGTGTGTGTGGGTGGGGGGGGGAGAGTGTGTGTGCGTGTGTATGAGTGTGTGAGTGGGGGGGGTTGGGTCGGTGTAAGTTAGGTTAGGTTAGCGTTAACACCAGGAAGACCGGACAAATAGACAACTGCACTGGTTCAACACTAACCCACAGAACGCAGCTTGGTAATCGATTATATCCTGGTCGTAATTACAACCCGGTAACAGAAGGCAACCAGCGTAATGAAACTCGACCAAAGTTTCACGTTGACTGAGAATTGAGCCAATGAAGAGCTTAGATATATTACATGACGGGTCAACTACTGGCTGGTGGTGGTGGCGGTGGCAGTGCAAATGGGGAAGGAGAAAGAAGAGTATAAGGAAGAGAAGGAGCAGGAAGAGGAGCAGGAGGAGAAGGAAGAAGAGAAGGAGGAGGAGGAGGCATCAGCACGCCTGCCCCCTAATAAGCATCATCGGTATTGAAGCATTGCAGTAATATGCAAATCTCATCCAACTTACATTAAACTGGTAAAATGATGTTTAGCCTCAGAGTAAACACCGGGCAGAAGGAGGGAGGGGGGGGGAGGGAAGGAGGGAGGGGGGAGAAGGGAGGAGGAGGGGGGGGAGGAGGGGGAAGGAGGAGAAGAATTAAGAGGAGAAGACTGATAAGGAGGGAAGGAGGAGACTGAGGAGGTAAGAGGACTGATACGGAGGAACGAAGGAAGGAGAGAGAGAGAGAGAGAGAGAGAGAGAGAGAGAGAGAGAGAGAGAGAGAGAGAGAGAAAAAATAACACAACCCAAAATATAGTTAAGAAATTAACATGTTCTTCTTTGTAATGACCATTATGCTGACCTCTCCACACGCTATGCTGACCTCTCCTACACGCTATGCTGACCTTCTCCACATTATGCTGACCTCCACACACTCTACATATACTGACCTCTCCTACAACAGCTGACCTCTCACACATTATGCTGACCTCTCACACACTATGCTGACCTCTCCACACTATGCTGACCTCTCCTACACACTATGCTGACCTCTCCTCCACACTATGCTGACCTCTCCTACACACTATGCTGACCTCTCCTCCACACTATGCTGACCTCTCCTACACACTATGCTGACCTCTCCTCCACATTATGCTGACCTCTCCTACACGCTATGCTGACCTCTCCTACACGCTATGCTGACCTCTCCTACACATTAGAAGGGGGATACATCACTATCCTCTAACTACCGCCCAATCAGTCTAACATCAATAGTAGGCAAATTACTGGAAGCAATCATTTCAAACTCTATTCGAAATCACCTGGAGAAGCACAAATTGATCAATGATTCCCAGCATGGCTTCACAAGCGGACGTTCTTGTTTAACTAATCTATTAACATTCTTTTCATCAGTTTTCGAATCGGTGGACGAGGGGCACAATTATGATGTGGTATATCTCGACTTTAGCAAAGCCGACAGAGTCCAATACGAAAGACTACTCAGAAAGGAAGCACATGGCATCAAAGGTGACATCTCTTAAATGATTAGGCGGGTTAGTAGGACAGGAAAGTTAAAAGAGTGAGTAAATAACGGTTAAGTCCCATTGAGCAACGTCACAAGTGATTCCCTGCTACCAGCACGGACCATTATTTATTATATACATAAAACGGATATAGAGGATGTATACAGACAGTTAAAGAAGAAATTATTGGATGACACTAAAATAGGACGTTATCAAATCTGACGAGGACTACAAACCACAGGAAGATCTAAACAGCCTGGAATGGTCTTGAAAAAGGTGATGAAATTTAAATGTCGACAGTCGTAAAGTACTCCAGCATAGGAGATGTAAACAGGGAACCAGGATATCAGATGACCAATGATGCCATAGAGAAATCCGGACTGCGAGAGAGATTTAGAGTAATGATAAGTAGGAACCTTAAGCCAAGTAAACAATGTGTTTTTGCTAGTAACAAGGCTAATAAAGTACTTGGGTTCATACAAAGGAGTGTTAGTTACAAGACTAGCGAGGTCATCCTAAAACTTTATCTTGCTCTTGTGAGACCACACCTGGATTACGCAGTTCAGTTCTGGTCACCGTATTACAGAATGGATATAGAATCCTTGGAAAGAATTCAGAGGAGAATGACAAGACTAATCCCGGGTATTAGGAACCTTGAGTATAGAGACAGGTTAAAGCATCTTAATTGCACCCTCGAGAGACGTAGAGCGAAGCGACCTGAGAGGTGTATAAGGGAAGGTGAGGGCCAAACAAAGGGGACATTACAAAGCAGTAACAAACTATCCAACCAGGAGCGAACTCCGTAACAATGGTTTTAAATTGTGACAAATTTAGGATTTAGGGCGTGAAATAGGTAAACACTGGTTTGGAAAACAGAGTAGTGATGAATGGGAACGAAGCTACCTTAAATATCACTGACACTGAATACGCTGAATAGCTCCAAACATAGGTTGGATGCTCATATGAGCAATAGGGGTTGGGTGTAAACGGGACTGCCCAGTATGTGGCCAATAGGCCCGCTGCAGTTTCCTCCATTCTTATGTTCTTATGTTATTATGCTGACCTCTCCTACACACTATGCTGACCTCTCCTACACACTATGCATACAGGTGGTCAACAGGTAAAGGTAAACTACAGGTGATGCAACAACGAAAGATGAATGAGGACAGACAGACAGACAGACAGACAGACAGACAGACAGACAGACAGTAAAGAACGTGTTGCTGTGTGTTTGAGCTGGAGGTGTCCCCCCCCCCTCAGTCTACCTCCCTCCTCCTCCCCTCTTCCTCCCTCCTCCTGCTGCCACCCCCTCCTCCTCCTCCTCCAAGCTTAAAGTCAGATACACCAGCGGCCGTCCAGCACACACCGTCATTATCGGTACCAGTGGACAGACAGACAGACAGACAAACAGAGAGACAGACAGACAGATAGATAGATAGATAGATAGATAGATAGATAGATAGATAGATAGATAGATAGATAGATAGATAGATAGATAAAGATAATTTATTCCGTAGTTATTATACAAGTTTCTAAATGATTCAGTATGTACAGTATCTAGACAGTACAGGTATACAAACAATATACCTAGACACTACAGGTATAAACAATATACCTGGACAGTACAGGTATACAAACAATATACCTAGACACTACAGGTATACAACACATACTCTAGACAGTACAGGTATACAAAACAATATACTCTAGGATACTACAGGTATAAAACAATACTGAGACAGTACAGGTATACTATAACACAGTACAGATACAAACAATATACCTAGACACTACAGGTATAAACAATATACCTGGACAGTACAGGTATACAAACAATATACCTAGACACTACAGGTATACAAACAATATACCTGGACAGTACAGGTATACAAACAATATACCTAGACAGTACAGGTATACAAACAATATACCTAGACACTACAGGTATACAAACAATATACCTGGACAGTACAGGTATACAAACAATATACCTAGACACTACAGGTATACAAACAATATACCTAGACAGTACAGGTATACAAACAATATACTTAGACAGTACAGGTATACAAACAATATACCTAGACACTACAGGTATATAAACAATATACCTTGACAGTACAGGTATACAAGCAATATACCTAGACAGTACAGGTATACAAACAATATACCTAGACAGTACAGGTATACAAACAATATACCTAGACAGTACAGGTATACAAACAATATACCTTGACAGTATAGGTATACAAACAATATACCTAGACAGTACAGGTATACAAACAATATACCTAGACAGTACAGGTATACAAACAATATACCTAGACAGTACAGGTATACAAACAATATACCTAGACAGTACA
The DNA here is from genome assembly GCF_018991925.1 of Homarus americanus. Taxonomy (NCBI): domain Eukaryota; kingdom Metazoa; phylum Arthropoda; class Malacostraca; order Decapoda; family Nephropidae; genus Homarus; species Homarus americanus. Next base: position 2,415,537 of record NW_024748870.1, read on the forward strand.
GGTATGCAAACAATATACCTAGACAATTGCAGGTATGCAAACAATATACCCTAGACAGTACAGGTATACAAACAATATACCTAGACAGTACAGGTACATACAAAAACAATATGCCTAGACAGTACAGGTATACAAACAATATACCCTGAACAGTACAGGTATACAAACAATATGCCTTGACAGTACAGGTATACAAACAATATACCTGAGCAATTGCAGGTATACCAAACAATATACCTGAACAGTACCCAGGTATGCAAACAATACCTAGACAGTACAGGTATACAAAACAATATGCCTAGACAGTACGGTATACAAACAATATACCTAGACAGTACAGGTATACAAACAATATACCTACACAGTGTAGGTATACAAACAATATACCTAGACAGTGTAGGTATACAAACAATATACCTAGACAGTACAGGTATACAAACAATATACCTAGACAGTACAGGTATACAAACAATATACCTGAACAGTACAGGTATACAAACAATATACCTAGACAGTACAGGTATACAAACAATATACCTACACAGTGTAGGTATACAAACAATATACCTAGACAGTACAGGTATACAAACAATATACCTGAACAGTACAGGTATACAAACAATATACCCTAAAGCAGTACCAGGTATACAAACAATATACCTGAACAGTACAGGTATACAAACAATATACCTAAGACAGTGCAGGTATACAAACAATATACCCTAGACAGTACCAGGTATACAAACAATATACTAGACAGTACAGGTATGCAAACAATATACCTGAACGTACAGGTATACAAACAATATACCTAGAACAGTACAGGTATACAAACAATATACCTAGACAGTACAGGTATACAAACAATATACCTAGACAGTACAGGTATACAAACAATATACCTAGACAGTACACGTATACAAACAATTTACCTAGACAGTACATGTATGCAAACAATATACCTAGACAGTACAGGTATACAAACAATATACCTACGCAGTACAGGTATCCAAACAATATACCTAGACAGTACAGGTATACAAACAATATACCTAGACAGTACAGGTATACAAACAACATACCTAGACAGTACAGGTATACAAACAATATACCTAGACAGTACAGGTATACAAACAATATACCTAGACAGTACAGGTATACAAACAATATACCTAGACAGTACAGGTATATAATCATACCAATACCTGGAAGTTACATTTTCATCTCTATAAACCTTATTTAACGGACTACATAGAGAGAAAAATCCATTATATACGAGAGTCCGTTAGATGCGAAACCTCCATTTAACGGATTATATAAAGAAAGAAGTTTAGAAATTGTCCAACGTTGTCTTCCACCACCAGAGTACAAACAGCCTCTCTCCTCTCTCTCTCTCTCTCTCTCTCTCTCTCTCTCTCTCTCTCTCTCTCTCTCTCGGGATTAAAGTGAAGACCTCCCATAATGTTGTAGACTTTACCACGGCCTTACAGTCTACCACTGGTTCAACAACCTAATAAAACTTAACCTAACCTCACTAAACTTAACCTAACCTCACTAAACTTAACCTCACCTCCCCCACTTTTCAGTGTCATCCTCAAAACCCACGATCGTCTTGAAAAATTAAAGTTATCGTGGGTAAATGAAAGACCATGAGCGGCCATCTTTGTTGTTGTTTGCGACCGACACAAATAAACATACATCGGCAACCCGCTCTTACCACCACCATCCTCATGACGTCACATCTCTGTTGGGAAGGGTCATGACGTCACATCTCTGTTGGGAAGGGTCATGACGTCACATCTCTGTTGGGAAGGGTCATGACGTCACAACCTCCATTGATAGATTGTGATGTCATACCCACAACACAACACGACAATAATACTGGATACGACTGTTACCTGACCTTAACGAAACAAAACACACACACACACACACACACACACACACACACACACACACACACACACACACACACACACACACATGCAGAGAGAGAGAAGAAGAGATTTACACACTTGAATGAACTGTAACCTGACCCTGAAGTAGTAACACAGCACCACGTCACTCCTACTGTAATACACTTCAAAAATAATCTGACAGAATGACTACAGATACAGGTACAGAAATTTCAGAATGGTTATGTGTATAGACGGGGTTACAGGTACAAAATACAGGCACAAATCCTCCACCCATTAATTCCTCCACCATTAATCCCTCCACCAATTAATTCCCTCCCCATTAATCCCTCCCCATTAATCCCTCCCCCATTAATCCCTCCCCATTAATCCCTCCCCCATTAATCCCTCCCCCATTAATCCCTCCACCTATTAATCTCTCCACCCATTAATCCTTCCACCCATTAAATCCCTCCCCATGCCCGACCATTAATCCCAACATCAACATCTATGGCACGGCTCTGGCCTCAGTAAATTAATCCAAACATTATGTAAAACCCAGGACGGCCATCTTCCTGCCCTCTCACCCCTGGGGAAAACAACACCACTGTCTACACCCCAGCCACCACACCCCAGCACCAGTTCACCCCAGCATCTGTCTACACCCCAGCACCAGTCTACACCCAGCACCTGTCTACACCCAGCACCAGTCTACACCCCAGCACCAGTCTACACCCAGCACCTGTCTACACCCCAGCCACTGCTTCACACCCCACCAGTCTACACCCCAGCACCAGTCCACACCCCAGCACCTGTCCACACCCCAGCACCAGTCTACACCCACACCGTCTACACCCCAGCACCTGTCCACACCCCAGCACCAGTCTACACCCCAGTACCTGTCTACACCCCAGCACCTGTCTACACCCCAGCACCAGTCTACACCCCAGTACCTGCTCACACCCCAGCACCTGTCTACACCCCAGCACCTGTCTACACCCCAGCACCTGTCTACACCCCAGCACCTGTCTACACCCCAGCACCTGTCTACACCCCAGCACCTGTCTACACCCCAGCACCTGTGTTGTTGATAGTGTAGATATGATAATGTTATTTTATGGTGATGCCTCGCGCCCCAGAGTCCTGTTTGGGCTAAGAAAAACGGAGATGTGGAGATTATAGAAAACGAGGAAGGGAGGGGGAGGGGGAGGGAAGGAAGAGGGGAGAGAAAGATAGGGAGAGGATGGGAAAAGAGGAAGAGGATGGGAGGGGAGGTTTTTTTGGTGGGGAAGGTTTTCTCTGTTAAAAGTTCAGTGTTATATAGTTTACTACAGTGGGTGTAAATCTCTCTCTCATGCAACATTAAAAACAAAGTAACATTTTCACTCTACGTAACACCAAGACACGGAGCTTCATTGATGTTGCTTGAAAAGTTAGGCTGTAGGGGGTGTGTGTGTGTGTGTGTGTGTGTGTGTGTGTGTGTGTGTGTGTGTGTGTGTGTGTGTGTGTGTGTTCGTTCCAGCTGATCTCAGTATTACATCCAAGCAACATACCAGCATAATCCCCAGCTTAAATCATATACTAAGAGCTTCAATAAGAAGGATATATTATAACAACTAAATATGCTTAATGTATAACTCAAGTCGAGGTATATCTCTAACATAGATCCTCCCCATCGCACACCACACCTCCAGTTACACCACACCTCCAGCGTCACACCACACCTCCAGCGTTACACCACACCTCCATCGTCACACCACACCTCCAGCGTTAACCACACCTCCAGCGTCACACCACACCCAGCGTTACACCACACCTCCAACGTCACACCACCTCAGCGTTACACCACTCATACACCACCTCCGTTACACCACACTCCAGCGTCACACCACACCTCCAGCGTCACCACACTCACACCATCCGTACACCCACCCATGCTACACCCCCATCGTCACACCACACCCATCGCACACCACACCATCACACCACACCTCCAGCGTTACACCACACCTCCAGCGTCACACCACACCTACTGCCACACCACACCCACCACACCACACCACCACACCCATTGTCACACCACTCCATCACTACACCACACCTCCAGCACGTTACACCACACCTCCAGCGTTACACCACACCCCAGCGTCACACCACACCTCCATCGCCACACCACCTCCACTGTCACACCACACCTCCAGCGTTACACCACACCTATCCACCACACTCGTTACACCACACCCAGCGTTACAACACACCTAACGTTACACCACACCTCCAGCGTTACACCACACCTCCAGCGTTACACCACACTCCAGCCACACACCACACCTCCATCGCCACCACATCTCCAGCGTCACACCACACCTCCATCGCTACACTACACCCCATGTCACACCACACCTCCATCGCTACACCACACCTCCATCGTTACACCACACCTCCATTGTCACACCACACCTCGACTCATTCTAAAACTGTAATAACTTCTAAAACAGTGTAAACAGAACACCCTCGGTTTTGTTATACATGAAGAACAACTCATAACTTTTTCTTGTTCTCGTGTTATTAGACCAGAATATGTGTACCGTGTTGTATCTACAATATCTTAGATGTTGTTAAAAATGAGTTAGATAATTTATGGATATATTTTACTATGTTTGTATGACCTAAGAATCGCATAATGGTGGGGGTACACAGCACACACACACACACACACACACACACACACACACACACACACACACACACACACACACACACACACACACACACGAACTAAACTTCTTCAGGTATACGGGGAGTCAGTGTTGTGTTGTATAAGGAGAGTCACACTACCATGTTTCTCTACTACTACTACTACTACTACTACTACTACTACTACTACTACTACTACATGTTCCTCTACCTACCGTGCCCCTCCTCCTCCTACTCCTCCACCACCATCACCTCCACTACCACCACCATATTCCTCGACCACTACCCTCCACACTGCTCAAATATTCGCATTAAAGGTCATTCGTTCGTCTGTTGCCTACCACCAAGCTTCCGGGTCGCCCTCATCAATAAATTCTCAAATCCCCCAACACCTAACCTGACCTTAATACCTGTCATAACCTGAGTGCTAACATCTGCTGCCAAGTGAAACAATTTTCCTCGATTTCACAGTTTTTTTTACAGGTGTTGTGTTGTGTTGTGTTGCCTCGTCGAGTATTGCATGAGCGTGTGTCTCTCTCAGTGGGATAAAGTGGTCGTCTGAATGCATGACAGAGACGAGACCTCTAGTATCATGTTCTTTTTGGAGGCCATGAGAAAAGACCGATGTTTCCCAGGTGTTGAGGATGTGGGGGCGACGTCTGGACACACCTGGGCACACCTGTTGTGAGTCAATTAATTGTGAGTTGACTACCCGTGATCTCTTGTTGATCTCTGCTATCAAGGTCATCGTGTCATTTAAATAGTGTATATAATTCGTCCTATCAGTGAAAGACTCTTGCGTCTCATGGGCTGATAAGATCAATGCGTCTATTGATACGTCCACGTGAGACAGGTGGCCCCATCATCGTCGTCTCTCACCTGTGCCATTAACGAGCTGTTGTGTCGAGATAGTTTCCTCTTATTGTCTCTATCTCTCCTTAAGAACACAGTCTTTCTCTCTCTCTATATCTCATTAAGAACACAAGTCTCTTTATCTCCCCATATCTTAAGAACAATATCAAGTTCTCAATGTCTCGCAATTCTCCCAGGCTGGCTTAGAGATGTACCCCCCTCCCCGTCCCTGGCCTATAGAGACTTACCTCAAACTCACCGCCTGTGTTGACTGGTTCTCTAAGGAGTCAACCTCTCCACTTTTGTTTATCCCCGACTATTCACCAACAAAGATGCATATTTTACGTGGGGCAAATTTGAAGAGGCGAGTCCTAAGTGAAGCACAGATGGAGGCTTTTTCTAATGAGGAAGTTCTATATCACGAATTTTTTGTGGGGGAGGGTAGGGTGTGTGGGGAGGGTGGGGTGTGGGGAGGGAGGGTGTGGGGGTGTGTGTGTGTGTGTGTGTGTGTGTGTGTTACCCCATCAACATTCACAGAACCACAAAACCGATTCACATCTTCTCTCGTCTCCTCATCGTCCTCACAGGAAATAACACGTCAGCAGCATCCAGCCAGCACCTCACACACCACATCTCAACGTCTCTTTCTCACCAGTCACTCACAACCGACGATGAACGGTCCAAACCCGTCTCGTGAATTGTGAAATCTTTCTGCTTCACTGTGTCTTGGCAGCTCCGAGTCAGACACACGAGCCAAGTTAGAGTAACTTGTTCACGTCAAGATGTAAGTCCCCCTATTATAACACACTAAGGCGATGCCCCATTATAACCGAGTAATATGACCCACTATAACACTATGAGTAAGATACCCTTCAAATATATCACAGTAAGAAGAAGCCTATTCCACCAGTGTCATCACCCTATCCACTCAAATATTTCCTATAAACTTAGCCTCAATGTAATTTGTAAGTTAAACCTCTTCCGGAATGAGTTCGCATAATATCATGGTTACCGCGTATACTCCCCAAGGAAAACGACTTAATTATCCCAAAGAAAACGACTTAATTATCCCAAAGAAAACGACTTAATTATCCCAAAGAAAACGACATAAATATCCCCCCAAACGACGTTCATGTCTCAAAGAAAACGACGTAAATTATGTCAAAGAAAACGGGTGCACTTTCAAGGTAAACTCTCCCGGTAATGTATGAAACGCACGCACTGGCTAGATTGTGGTTTTGCTTCTAAGAATAAGAATACAAAGCCAATATCACTAAATCTGGGGAGTTTTTCATATTTGAGGACACGATAGATGATGAATATTGGATGGGAATGTTATTTATATATTTTAACAATCAATTTAACGATAATAATCCATAACCAGCTATTGAAAACATGGATACTCGCTTGATTTTGAGATACAGGGTGTCTCAGAAAAATTAATCTATATATACTACCTTACAGATTTTTTGTGGACATCGGGTTAATGTTCGTATTACAATATAAACATTATCCCTCACTTGTAGGAGACCTCGAATACAAATATGTTGACTCTCTCTCTCTCCTCTATATAAACCAGCAGAGAGGATGAGTCTAGTCTTGTACCAGAATAGAACGCCAGTGTTGGAAGAAGACGGGTGAACGTTCGTCTGGCGTAACTACCTATAAATACCTGACGAGGGTTGTGGGGTGAAGGAGGATACGTCAGGCGGTAATAATCGCTGGGAGTGACGTTGTTTTTAATGATTCTCAGACCCTACAGAAGAAGGCACTGTAGGGGAAGAGGGAGGACCTCTTCTTCGCCTCACCTATGTACGTCATCTGGCTTCTTGAGACGATGAACTGACTCCCTAACCTAACCTAACTCTAAAATGAATGAAAACCTGACGAGATGACGAGATGAAGAGGTACAGAGTGAATGTGGTGGTAGGGGTGGGGTGGGGTCAGGTGGGGGTGGTAGGTGGTGAGAGAGCCACATCACAAAGGCACGGGCGTCACCAACAGGCCCTCGCTGGGAGCATATGACCGGCGGTAATTAGTAGAGGCAGTGACGGTCGTGGTGTGGAGGGTGGTCACAGTGGGGACACACACACACACACACACACACACACACACACACACACACACACACACACACACACACACACACACACACACACACACACACACACACACACACACACACACACACAGACACACACACACACACACACACACACACACACACACACACACCATCTCTCCCTACCCCAAACACATACATATGCCCCACATCCTTCCCCACACACCCTCACATCCCCATTCACCCCCACATCCCCCCATTCACCCCCACATCCCTCCCCACACCCCCACATCCTCCCCCCCACACACCCAACATCCCCACTCACCCCCACATCCTCCCCCCACACTCCCCCACATCCTCCCCACACCCCCACATCCTCCCCATTCACCCCCCACATCCTCCCCATTCACCCCACATCCTCCCCACACACACCACATCCTCCCCACACCACACCTCCCCACACACCCCCACACCTCCCCACTCACCCCCACATCCTCCCCCCACCCCATCCTCCCACACCCACATCCTCCCCACACACACATCCTCCCCACTCACCCCCCACATCCTCCCCACACACACCCCCACATCTCTCCTCACACACCACATCCTCCCCACTCCCCCACATCCTCCCCCACTCACCACATCCTCCACACACCTCATCCCCACACCCCCACCTCACTCACCCCCACATCCCTCCCCACACTCCTCCCCACTCACCCGCACATCCTCCCCACTACCTGCACATCCTCCCCACTCACCCCACAGCCTCCCACCCCCACACATCCCCCCACACACGAGAAAACACCGACGACTTCTCTACAGCTCAACCGGGAAAAAATATCACTGGATCCGGCTTGCTTTTTAGCAGCCTGTCATAAATACAGTCTGCGTCATGGATGGTGTAGGGTGGGGGCGGGGGCTGGAAGGGGGTGGGCGGTGGGTCGGAAGTGGGTGGGGCGGTGGGTCGGGCGGGTGGGCGGTGGGATGGAAGTGGTGGGCGGTGGGTCGGAAGTGGGTGGGGGCGGTGGGTGGGGGCGGTGGGTAGGAAGTGGGTGGGGGGGCGGGGGCTGGAAGTGGGGAGGCGGTGGGTCGGAAGTGGGTGGGCGGTGGGTCAAGTGGGTGGAGCAGGGGTCGAAGTGGAGGGGGGGGTGGGTCGGGCGGTGGGGCGGGGTGGTCGAAGGGAGGGTCGGGCGGGTGGGCAGGGGTCGGAAGTGGGTGGGGGGCAGGGTCGAAGTGGGTGGGGACGGGGTCAGGAAGTGGGGGCGGTGGGTCGGAAGTAGGGGCGGTGGGTCGGAAGTGGTGGGCAGTGGAAGTGTGGGGGCAGGTCAGTGGGGCGGGGTGGGTCGGAAGTGGGGTGGGGCGGTGGGTCGAAGGGGTGGGCAGGGGTCATGGGTGGGGCGGTGGGTCGGAAGTGGGGGGGGGCGGTGGTCAAGTGGGGGGTCGGTGGGTCGAAGTGGGGGGGTGGGCTGAGGGTGGGGGGCGGGTCGAAGTGGGGGGGGCAGGGTCAGAAGTGGGTGAGGTGGTGGGAGGGATTGAAGGTGGGTCGGGAGTATGGAGTTTGGGGGTTGGAAAGGAGGTACCATAAATGCTTTCCTCTCACATTCTCTCTCCACCTCACTCGCCTCACCTCACTCGTCTCACCTCACTCTGGTCTCACCTCACTCGTCTCACCCCACTCGTCTCTCACCTCACTCTGCCTCACCTCACTGCCTCACCTCTCACTGGTCTCACCTCAGCCTCACCTCACTCCACTCTCACTCACACTCACTTCGTCTCACCTCTCACTCTGTCTCTCACTTCCTCCCATCCCTCACTGGTCAGGTATGGAATTACATCGAGACCAAAAGAGGGAGGAGACGGAATAGAGGGGGGTGAGAGGAAAGAGGTAGACTGAGAGGGAGAGAAGGTAGAGGAGAGGGAAAGAGGGTAGAGAGGAGAGGGAAAGAGGGGTAGAGGAGAGGGAAAGAGGGTAGAGTGAGAGATAAAACATGGAAAAAAGAGGGGGGAGAAAGACAACGGAGGAAAAAAAGGAGAAAGAGGGAAGAGAAGGAAGGAGGAAAGGAAGGAGAGGGAGAGAAGGGAAAGAGGGGAGAGAAATAAGAAGGAGAGGGAGAGAAGGAAGGAGGAAAGGAAGCAAGGAGGAAGGGAAGGAGAGGGAGAGAAGGGAAAGAGGGAGAGAAGGAGAGGAAAGGGAAGGAGGGAGAGAGTATAAAAGGTAAAAATAGAGAAATGAAGGAGGTGCTAGCGCGGTCGGAAGAGGAAGTATAAGGGGAATTAATGAGAGAGAGAGAGAGAGAAAAGCACTTGCCACAATATAGTGCAGCTGGTGCAGTCACACACACACACACACACACCACACACACACACACACACACACACACACACACACACACACACACACCTACTCATCTCTTAGGTTAGGTGAGGTAAGGGGGGCGTGTTAACTGGGGCCTCGAGTTAAGGTTTATAATATGTTGTTGGTCATTACTCAGCGAGGATAATTACCCCATCACCTGACTGCTTCCTCCACCACACACCTGTACCCTCCACCAACACACCTGTACCCTCCACCAACACACCTGTACTCTCCACTACACACCTGTACCCTCCACCAACACACCTGTACCCTCCACCAACACACCTGTACTCTCCACTACACACCTGTACTCTGCACTACATACCTGTACCCTCCACCACACACACACACCTGGTATATATCGATGGCATCAAACGTGCTGACAGACAGGCCTATGTGGACAAGTCAGCTGTCTGTCACTGTCATCAGCACGGACGGGACACAAGCGGCTGTCTGTCACATGTTTGGCCGGGCAGCAGCGGCGTTTACGATAGCCAATACACATATAGTTACGAGATTAGTAGTGAGTTACGATATAATCACACTAACGATAACAGCAGGAACGATAGCAATACAATAACGACATCAACAGTGACGATAGCAACACAGGAACGATAGCCAACACACGTACAATACAACAATCAATAAAAAGAAAAAAAATATGGCTAAATAAAGTATAAACAAATTTTTTAGAAAAGTAATAGAATTGTGTTTGCAGCAATCCAATCCCGACACGGCGTTAAAAACATCATGGTTATGTGATTTTACTATGTCCTAGAGAAACACGTATACACCGGCTATACATATGTATAAATAACATTGAAGTACCGTTTATATGTGTATGTATGTATGTATGTATCTATGTCTAAATAGAATTAAGGTACCGTATATATGTGAGTGAATGTTAAGGCTAAAACAATTTATATCAATTTAATGTAGTTTCCCCAGAAATGAATTAAAGAAAATGAATATATATTTTTTTTCTGGAATAATTATTTTTCTTTTAAATTAAGTCAAGTAGTCACAGGAATATAATTTACTTATTAAAGACTACATTACCTTTAACACACACACACACACACACACACACACACACACACTACATCCTTGACCACCGAAGGGTCAAGACGTACCTGGCACTCCTCTCGGAGCAGCCAGGTCAACTGTTATGTTGGCCCATACCAACTCCCTCCCCTGAACCCTCCTCCCCACGGGAATATCAACAAGTTCTCGCCAGAAGTTACTATTTCATTTAGGAAAGGAATGGAACCAGTGTTAAACAGAGGTGAACAGTGGTGAACAGTACTTAAGTCAGTGAGAACAACTCAACAGTAACAGTGGTACCCAAGTTGACCTTCACACAGTGAGGTCCCAGGTACCCAGTGATAACGGCCCGTGAGACCCAACAACCAGGGATGTGTTAATCCGTCTACGATAGGAAGGCCTGGAACCACACCTCACTCATATAACACCATCTGTGAGGGAATTACTACACCACGTGAGGCCCCTCATAACACCATATGTGAAGGAGTTACTACACCACGTGAGGCCCCTCATAACACCATCTGTGAGGGAATTACTACACCACGTGAGGCCCCTCATAACACCATCTGTGAGGGAATTACTACACCACGAGAGGCCCCTCATAACACCATCTGAGAGGGAATTACTACACCACGTGAGGCCCCTCATAACACCATCTGTGAGGGAATTACTACACCACGAGGGCCCTCATAACACCATCTGTGAGGGAAACTAATACACCACGTGAGGCCCTCATAACACCATCTGTGAGGGAATTACTACACCACGTGAGGCCCCTCATAACACCACCTCCGTGAGGGAATTACTACATCACGTGAGGCCCCTCCTAACACCATCTGTGAGGGAATTACTACACCACGTGAGGCCCCTCATAACACCATCTGTGAGGGAACTACTACACCACGTGAGGTCCCTCCTAACACCATCTGGGAGGGAGTTACTACACTACGTGTTTGCTGTTCAACACCTACATTAATCTGTATGTTCACTGTATGTTCCTTTACCTTTCTCTAATGAAGGCTTTTGTTAAACCACCAATGTATGTAATAAGTCATTTATGTCCAATGTATATTTTCAGCCTTCGGGCTGCACAACTTTTTCAATAAACCGTCAATTATTATTATTATTATTATTACACACACACACTCGCACGCCTTTATTCTCCCCAAACTAACGTATGCGTCACCAGCCTGGTCGTCTTCTCTCAACTCCACCCAACAACGTCAGCTAGAGAAGGTATAGAAAAGGGCCTGCAGAATCATGCTCGGCGCAGAATACTCCAGCTACACCAACGCTCTCTCCACCCTGGAAATGCCATCCCTCAGTGACCTCCACCACCAAGCACTGGAAATGGTTTGGCCGTGGACTACTGCACCACCCTCGCCATCGCCACCTCCTGCCACCTGCAGCCCCCCACCCACCTCACGCAGTCCGCCACTACAACAAAATTCAGCCCATAAGAGCCCACACCGATAGATATAAGAACAGCACCATCCCATCTATTGTTAAAATAATAAACAACTCCTGATTTATGTACTGTCCAGCCCTGTAAATATATTTAATGCATATTATATCATTATGTTTAAATCAAATGTAAGTCTGTATATTTTCAGCCACCGGCTGCAACTCTATTAATAAACCGTTTATTATTATTATTATTATTATTATTATTATTATTATTATTATTATTATTACACACTAAATCTTTTGTTATGACTTAAAAAATAAAATGGCATAGAGATCTGATGATTCCCTTGTCCATCCTGGGGGTAAAAAAGCAGCAACAGCACCACCACCACTACCACAGAGAGAGAGAGAGAGAGAGAGAGAGAGAGAGAGAGAGAGAGAGAGAGAGAGAGAGAGAGAGGGGATTCTGGAGTGTGGGGGGGCAGGATCCTAGTACTCTTGAAAATAATGATCCCAGCCAAACACAACCCCGGCCTGTTTGCTTTTTATACACACACACACACACACACACACACACAGTTTGAAAGGATTTAAATTGCTCCCTTTTGAGGCAAGAGAATTCGATAAGAAAAAAAGAAAAAGAAAAAAACACTCATTATTTTTTTTTAATTATTTACGGAATTTAAGTGACGTGATTTTCCTTCCATTAAATATTATGAAGTGGGAACAAAATACTGACGTCATCATGATAATTATTTTGCACGTTTTCATTATAATTTTTTTCTAATTATCTTTCACACCTGTTTCACTAATTACCTTTCACACCTGTTTCACTAATTATCTTTCACACCTGTTTCACTAATTACCTTTCACACCTGTTTCACTAATTACCTTTCATACCTGTTTCACTAATTACCTTTCACACCTGTTTCACTAATTTCTTTTCACATCTGTTTCACTAATTATGTTTAACACCTGTTTCACTAATTACCTTTCACACCTATTTTACTAATTATTCTCGACCTCATTATCCGGGAGACTTAATGAGAAATTAATGATGGTCAATACTCGGCGTTATCCAGGTAGGAAACTATTACGGAGAGAGAGAGAGAGAGAGAGAGAGAGAGAGTACTTAACAATGGCTCAATGGGGAGGAACGAACGAACAAGGGAGAAGAGGAAAGGGTGATAAAGGAGAAGAAGAATTAAGACAAAGAGAAAGGAAATAAAGAAAGGATAAATTATAAACTCACACATCAACAAGGAAAGGAGGGGATTAAGAAAGAGAGAGAGAGAGAGAGAGAGAGAGAGAGAGAGATTTTCAATTATATTTTATGAATTTTGTCTTAAAAATTAGGACGAATCGAACTTCAAAGATAAGGACCACTTAGGACCACTATTTGAGGACCACTATTTAAAGATCACTATATGAGGACCACTATTTGAGGACCACTATTTGAGGACCACTGTTTGAGGACCACTGTTTGAGGACCACTGTTTGAGGACCACTTTTTGAGGACCACTGTTTGAGGACCACTGTTTGAGGACCACTGTTTGAGGACCACTTTTTGAGGGACCACTATGAATCCTTCACTGTTTGAGTACCATTTGAGGACCACTATTTGAGTGACCACTATTTAAGGACTCACTATTTGAGGACCACTATTTGGAGGAATTACCGTTTGAGGACCACACTATTTAAGGGCCACTATTTAAGGACCACCAATGAGGACCACTATTTGAGACCACTCGTTTGAGGACCACGTTTGAGTGAATCAATGTTTGGAGTGGACCACCACGGAGGACCACTATTTGAGGACCACTATTTGAGGACCACTATTTGAGGACCACCATATGAGGACCTCACACTATTTGGAGGACCACTGCTTGAGACCACCGTTTGAGGACCACTATTTGAGGACCACTATTTGAGGACCACTGCTTGAGTGGGACTACTATTTGAGACCACTATTTATAGACCACTATATGAGGACTACTATTGAGACCACTGCTTGAGGACCCACTATTTGAGGACTACTATTTGAGGACCACTATTTGAGGACCACTATATGAGTGACCACTGCTTAAGGACCACCGTTTGAGGACCACCGTTTGAGACCACTATTTCTGAGGACCACCGTTTGAGGACTGTTCTATTTGAGGACCACTATTGAGGACTACCATTTGAGGACCACTGTTTGAATCACTGTTTGAGGACCACTGTTTGAGACCACTATTTGAGGACCACTATTTAAAGACTACTATGAGGACTACTGCTTGAGGACCACTATTTGAGGACCACTGTTAAAGGACCACTATTAAAGGACCACTATTTAAAGACCACTATATGAGGACCACTGTTTGAGGACCACTGTTTGAGGACCACTATTTGAGGACCACTGTTTGAGGACCACTATTTGAGGACCACTGTTTGAGGACCACTTTTTGAGGACCACTATTTGAGGACCACTGTTTGAGGACCACTGTTTGAGGACCACTATTTGAGACCACCGTTTGAGACCTCAATATTTGAGGACCACTATTAAAGGACCATCATTTGAGGACCACTGTTTGAGACCACTATTAAAGGACCAATTAAAGGACCACCGTTTGAGGACCACTGTTTGAGGACTCACTACAAAGGACCACTATTAAAGGACCACTATTAAAGGACCACTATTAAAGGACCACTATTTGAGGACCACTATTTGAGGACCACTGTTTGAGGACCACTATTAAAGGACCACTATTAAAGGACCACTATTTAAAGACCACTATATGAGGACCACTGTTTGAGGACCACTATTAAAGGACCACTATTTAAAGACCACTATATGAGGACCACTATTTGAGGACCACTATTAAAGGACCACTATTTAAAGACCACTATATGAGGACCACTATTTGAGGACCACTATTAAAGGACCACTATTTAAAGACCACTATATGAGGACCACTATTTGAGGACCACTGTTAAAGGACCACTATTAAAGGACCACTATTTAAAGACCACTATATGAGGACCACTGTTTGAGGACCACTGTTTGAGGACCACTATTTGAGGACCACTGTTTGAGGACCACTATTTGAGGACCACTGTTTGAGGACCACTTTTTGAGGACCACTATTTGAGGACCACTGTTTGAGGACCACTGTTTGAGGACCACTTTTTGAGGACCACTATTAAAGGACTACTATTTAAAGACCACAATATGAGGACCACTGTTTGAGGACTACTGTTTGAGGACCACTATTTGAGTAATTACTGTTTGAGGACCACTTATTTGAGGGACCACTGTTTGAGGGATTACCTGAGGACCACTTTTGGCTGAGGACCACTGTTTGAGGACCACTGTTTGAGGACCACTTTTGAGAATTCACTATTCTGAGGACCATTGTTTGAGGACCACTGTTTGAGGACCACTTTTTGAGGACCACTGTTTGAGGGACTACTGTTTGAGGACTACTGATTATGACCACTTAGGGACTACTTATTTGAGGACCACTATTTGGAGGACTACTGATTAAGGACCACTATTTGAGGACCACTATTTGAGGACCACTGCTTGAGACCACTGTTTGAGGACCACTATTTGAGGACTAATTGATTAAGGACCACTTAGGACCACTATATTTGAGACTACTATTTGAGGACTACTGATTAAGGGGACCACTAGGACCACTATTTGAGGACTACTGTTTGAGGACCACTGTTTGAGGACTACTGATTAAGGACCATAGGACCACTATTTGAGGACCACTATTTGAGGACTACTGATTAAGGACCACTTAGGACCACTATTTGAGGACCACTTTGGGACCACTGTTTGAGGACCACTGTGAGGACCACTATTTGAGGACTACTGATTAGGACCACTTGGGACCACTATTTGAGGACTACTGATTAGGACCATGGGACCACTATTTGAGGACTACTGATTGAGGACCACTTGGACCACTATTTGAGGACCACTGTTTGAGGACCACTGTTTGAGGACCACTTTTGAGGACCACTTGAGGACACTTTTGAGGACCACTAACTCAAACCTCCAAATATAACAACACTACCCCAGTCAAATCACTAACACCACATCAAACAAGCAACACACACACACACACACACACACACACACACACACAAAACACACACACCTTCACTAATACACGTACACAAAACCTCTCTAGTTAAATATACACGTTCATTATCTCTCAATGTATACACACTCTGGATAATGATGCAGTGTTACGTAAATGATAAGCTGTTAATATTACACGAGACTCCCCTGAATTTATATGATCAATTGTTAGTGTATTCAGTAAGGTAAACGATGCCCTGGGATGATCGTATGAAGTTAGTAAGTCCCTGGATGGTATTTGGAGGTAAGTATACATATTATAATTAATGTATACCTGTATACTTTAGTAGATTATGCTTGTGATGAAGCGAAGGTCGGTTATAACCCAGACGGAAGGGGAATGTTATTTACAAAGCAATGTATCAAAGAAAACGGAAATATTTACAAAGCAATGATCAAAACAATTATTTCACAAAGCAATGTATCAAAAGCAGAAATTATTTACACAAAGCAATGTATCAAAAACGGAAATTATTTACACAAAGCAATGTATCAAAGAAAACGGGAAATTATTTATACAAAGCAATGTATCGAAAACGGGAAATTATTTATTACACAACAACGCACCAAAGAAAACGGAACAAATTTAAATAACATAGGGGAAACTTATGACTTGACAAATAATTTCCCTCGTATTAATACATGAATAATTAATATATTCAATTTAATTTTAGAAGTTTGTAAATTATGATTTTTTCCTCTTTTAATAATGGAGTGATTATGTATTCTGAGTAAACGGTGGAGTACTTGTGTTAGTAATTCATTGATAGAGTGTGTGTGTGTGGGTGTGGGTGTGGGTGTGTGTGTGTGTGTAGTCATGATGGGCTGCAGTGGGTTTGGTGGGTTGCAGCACAAGCAGGAGGAGGGAGGGGGAGGAGGAGGAGAGGGTTAGAGGAGGAGGATAGGAGGAGGAGGATAGGGGTAGGGGCGGGCGGTCATATGCAAGATCAGCATGAGATGACTATAGATCTGGAAGCATCAGCACTCAGCGGTAATATCACGGCTCGACTCAACAGGACCCGATATATTGCGCTTCAGTGA
Source organism: Homarus americanus (assembly GCF_018991925.1). NCBI lineage: Eukaryota > Metazoa > Arthropoda > Malacostraca > Decapoda > Nephropidae > Homarus > Homarus americanus. The sequence continues at coordinate 2,433,026 of NW_024748870.1, forward strand.
GCTTTCAAGGGAGGGAAAAAGCAATCAAATGAGAGAGAGAGAGAGAGAGAGAGTTACTTTGTATTCCTACCTCAAAAACTCACAGCAACACACACACACACAGGTTGGCACTAAGATTCGCGTTAACAACATTACTGAGCATTCAAGTAAAGGTATACTAAAAATTGATGTGAATTTTACTTCCTCGTGATAACAGAGAGAGAGAGAGAGTGTGTGTGTGTGTGTGTGTGTGTGTGTGTGTGTGTGTGTGTGTGTGTTTCAAGAGTGTTATCAATGAACCGGAAACTCGTGACAGTGTGAATGGGGACAGTAACAGAGAGGAGGAGGAGGAGGAGGAAGAGGCACAAGAGAAGAAGAGGAGGAAGAGGAAAATGAAAGGGTCATGTTAGCAAACCACAACTTCCTCTTGTTCAACAGCAGGTCAACCCCCACCCCCACCTGACCTAACCTACCTAACCTAACCTTAACTAACCTAACCTAACCTAACCTAACCTAACCCATCACGTTACTAATATCTGACAACATTTACTAACTATATACAGACAGACACATAGACAAATTACACTACAACAAAGACTTAATTACTGCGAAGGAGAAAAAAAAATTAATACTGTACTCGCTCGTATGCCCTGGAGCATCGTTAATACAACCCTTATTTATGAACCGATTCTCATTTACATAACCCTCGCTTGCCTTGTTGTATACCCCGCCTTTTGTCTCCTGGTTATGGAAGGGTTCGGAGTGAGTTTTCTTCATTAGGAATATTAACAATACTCAGTGTCTAAGAGGACCTACCCAGGAGAGTAAATAGTGATGGAGTCGAAGAGGAGAGACACACACACACACACGAGAGACTATATTACCATGTGAGACTATAGTGAGCCTCCCTCCTTCCCCCTCTCATCTCTCTACAAGTGTTATGGTGAGTATAGTACCTCCCCCCTACAGGTAAACAACACTTCAGGCACCAGTAGCAGCCTCTTCACTGGCTTTATGGATTTCCTATAACCACAGTCTTCTTTGGAACACCCGTCATAGCCACCTCGATATCCCACCCAGAGAGATGTGACTTGGTTAGGTGTGTCTGGGAGGCTGTGACGTGGTTAAGATTGTCTGGGAGGGGTTGTGGCGTGGTTAAGATTGTCTGGGAGGGCTTGTGAGTGTCTGGGAGGGCTTGTGACGTGGTTGTGGGTGTCTGTGAGAGGTTGTGACGTGGTTAGGAGTGTCTGGGAGGGGTTGTGACGTGGTTAGGAGTATCTGAGAGGGTTGTGACTTGGTTGTGGGTGTCTGTGAGAGGTTGTGACGTGGTTAGGAGTGTCTGGGAAGGTTGTGGAGGGCTTGTGAGTGTCTGGGAGGGGCTGTGGCGTGGGTGCAGGTGTCTGGAACGGATGTGGCGTAGTTGTGTCTGGGAGAGGAGAGGGGGAGGGACCAACATCTACACACCTATTCGTCATGGGCTTCCTCTGGCCAGAGAGAGAGAGAGAGAGAGAGACTTACCCTCGGGACTGCTCGTAATGGCCAAACTACCAGCAATTTCCCAAGAGCTTACACCTCCCTTCTCTAATGCTTCGAATGACTACTTCCCTTTCCTCATTTTCTCTCTTGTTCCTTCCTCTCCTTCGTTCTTCCTCTATATATTAATTTTATTCCCTTTCCAACCCTTCATTACGCCCCACTTCTCCTCCCTCTCTTATCTGTCCTCCATCTTATCCTTATTTACTCTTTATCCCTCCTATTATGGTCAAATTTCATACCTCCTGTCACTTGTGTATTCATTTTTATCATTCTCCCTCCTCCTCTTCTTCGTTTTTCTCCCGTTACCCCTTTCATCTTGTCGTCCACCCTGTCTGATGCTTTGATCTGTTGTGAGCATAATGTGGAATGTTACGGTGCCCTGTCGTAAGCATAATGTGGAGTGCCGTGTCGCCCTGTCGTAAGCATAATGTGGAATGTTACGGTGCCCTGTCGTAAGCATAATGTAGTGCCGCGTCGCCCTGTCGGAAGCATAATGTGGAGTGCACTGTCGCCTGTCGGAAGCATAATGTGGAATGTTACGGTTCTGTGTCGTAAGCATAATGTGGAGTGCCGTGTCGCCCTGTCGAAAGCATAATGTGGAATGTTGTGTCGCCCTGTCGTAAGCATAATGTGGAGTGTTGTGTCGCCCTGTCGTAAGCATAATGTAGGTGCCGTGTCGCCCTGTCGTAAGCATAATGTAGTGCCGTGTCGCCTGTCGTAAGCATAATGTGGAATGTTGTGTCGCCCTGTCGTAAGCATAATGTGGAGTGCCGTGTCGCCCTGTCGTAAGCATAATGTGAGTGCTGTGTCGCCCTGTCGTAAGCATAATGTGGAGTGCCGTGTCGCCCTGTCGTAAGCATAATGTGGAGTGCTGTGTCGCCCTGTCGTAAGCATAATGAGTCCGTGTCGCCCTGTCGTAAGCATAATGGTAGATGTGTCTCGCCCTGTCGTAAGCATAATGGTGCCGTGTCGCCTGTCGTAAGCATAATGTGGAGTGTCGTGTCCCTATCGTAAGCATAATGTGGAGTGCGTGTCGCCCTGTCGTAAGCATAATGTGAGTGCGTGCCTGTCGTCGCAAGTGTGCAGTGTCGGCTGTCACATCATGTGTGGGTCGCCCTCGTAAGCATAATGTGGAGTGCCGTGTCGCCTGTCGTAAGCATAATGTGGGTGTGCGTGTCGCCCTGTCGTAAGCATCAAGTGTGGGTGTCGGCCCTGTCGTAAGCATAATGTGGGTGTCGTGTCGGCCTGTCTGTAAGCATAATGTGGAGTGCTCGTGTCGCATAATGTGGTCTGTGGTGCTATGGGTGCGTGTCTCCCTGTCGTAAGCATAATGTGGTGTCGTGTCGCCTGTCAACAAGCATGTGGTGTCGTGATGGCCCTGTCGTGAAAGCATATTGGTGAGAGTCGTGTCTCATGCATGTGGAAGTTGATCAATGGATCACAACTGCCTATACAATACATCATCCGTCCTTAGTAAACAAAATCCGTCACCTCAGTAAACAAAATCATCCGTCTTAGTAAACAACATCATCCGTCTTAGTAAACAACATCATCCGTCACCTTACTAAACATCATCCGTCACCTTAGTAAACACCGTCATCCGTCACCATACTAAAAACATCATCCGTCACCAGTAAACAACATCATCCGTCACCTTACTAAACATCATCCGTCACCTTAGTAAACACCGTCATCCGTCACCGTACTAAACAACATCATCCGTCACCTTAATCACCCGTCACCTTAGCAAACACCACCATCCGTCGTCCCATTTAACCACCATGTGCGGCGCAGGTAACACAGGTGATATATTAATTAACTGAACTAAGTTACTTTTATCACCTTTATATGTTAACTCTCGTGTCGATTTACCTCATAATAAATTCATTGAAAAATACAAAACAAATACCTTAACTCTTAACTACACTGAGGTATCATTAACCTGCCTCCATAATTACAGGTAACATCACGTCAACACCTGAGCCTCGGTAATTTTTCTTAGGTAAATTTTTTTCTTCATCTCACATTAATAAGTAATTAAACAAACAAATAAACAATAAATAAACAAATCACGTCATAACCTTCCCTAATTAAACGACTTATCACACAAAGACAACGCCAGCCCAAGCGATCAACAGCGTCTGGCGATCACCCCTCAAGACACGTTTTAATGTAAACATTCACTAATCTCCTGCCTGTAGTAACATCCAGCTGGGAGGGTTGAGGGCGTGGGGAGGGAGGGAGGTTGAGGGCGTGGGAGAGGGAGGTTGAGGGCGTGGGGAGGGACGGTTGAGGCGTGGGGAGGGAGGGTTGAGGGCGTGGGAGGAGGTTGAGGCGTGGGGAGGAGGTTGAGGCGGGGGGAGGAGGGTGGCGGGGGTTGAGGGCGTGGGGAGGGAGGTTGAGCGTGGGGGAGGAGGGTTGAGGGCGTGGGAGGGAGGGTTGAGGCGTGGGGAGGGAGGTTGAGGGCGTGGGGAGGGAGGTTGAGGCGTGGGGAGGGAGGGTTGAGGGCGTGGGGAGGGAGGGTTGAGGGCGTGGGGAGGGAGGGTTGAGGGCGTGGGGGAGGGAGGTTTGAGGGCGTGGGGGAGGGAGGGTTGAGGGGCGTGGGGGAGAGGGAGGGTTGAGGCGTGGGGAGGGAGGGTTGAGGGCGTGGGGGAGGGAGGGTTGAGGGCGTGGGGAGGAGGGTTGAGGCGTGGGGAAGGGAGGGTTGAGGGCGTGGGGAGGGAGGAGGTTGAGGGCGTGGGAGGGAGGGTTGAGGGCGTGGGGAGGGAGGGTTGAAGGCGTGGGGAGGGAGGTTTGAGGGCGTGGGGAGGGAGGGTTGAGGGCGTGGGGGAGGGAGGTTGAAGGCGTGGGGAGGGAGGGTTGAGGGCGTGGGGGAGGAAGGTTGAGAGGCGTGGGGAGGGAGGTTTGAGGGCGTGGGGAGGAGGTTGAAGGCGTGGGGGAGGGAGGTTTGAGGGCGTGGGGGAGGGAGGTTGAGGCGTGGGGAAGAGTGTGGACAGGTGGGGAGAGTGAGGAGGGACAGTGAGGGAAGGGGAAAGAGAGGGAGAGAAGAAAGAAAGAGCTGACAGAGAAAGGGAGGGAGAGTGAGTGGTACTGAGAGGAGAAAAAAGTGAGAGAGAGAGAAAGTGAGTGAACGTATGGGAGAAGAGGAGAGAGAGAGAGAGAGAGAGAGCATCGTGCCTTATCACACAAAGCGACAACCAGAAGATATTCTCTCTCTCTCTCTCTCTCTCGGGACCCTCAGAGACTTGCGGTTATTCAAATAAAATATAAATGATTTCTTTTGCATCGCGCTACAAATATAGAATATCCGATCACTCTCAAGATGGATTCCTGTTGACTTGTGATCAGTGTGGAAGAGAGGCGAGAGTGGTGAGAGGGGGAGGGTGAGTGGTGAGTGGGGGAGGTGAGTGGGGAGTGGGGGGAGGGTGAGTGGGGAGGTGGGGAGGGTGGTGAGAGGGAGGAGGGGGGAGGGCCGTGAGGAGGGAGGAGTGGGAGGTGGTGAGAGGGAGGAGTGGGGAGGGTGGAGAGGGAGGAGGGGAGGGGAGGGAGGGGGAGAGGGAGGAGTGGGGGAGGGTGGTGAGAGGGAGGGAGTGGGGGAGGGTGGTGAGAGGGAGGAGTGGGGAGGGTCGTGAGGAGGTGGGGAGGGCCGTGAGAGGGAGGAGTGGGGAGGGGAGGGGAGTGGGGAGGGGGGGAGAGGGAGGAGGGGGAGGGGGTGGGGAGGAGGGGAGGGTGGGAGGGGGAGGTGGGGAGGGTGGAGAGGGAGGAGGGGGGGGAGGGCCGAGAGGGAGAGGGGAGGGTCGTGAGAGGGAGGAGTGGGGGAGGGGTCGTGAGGGAGGAGTGGGGAGGCGTGAGAGGGAGGAGTGGGGGAGGGGCGGTGAGAGGGGAGGGAGTGGGGGGAGGTGGTGAGAGGGAGGAGTGGGGGAGGGTGGTGAGAGGGAGGTGGGGAGGGTCGTGAGAGGGAGGAGTGGGGAGGGCCGTGAGAGGGAGGAGTGGGGAAGAGGCCGTGAGAGGGGAGAGGGGGGAGGGTCGTGAGAGGGGGAGGGAGTGGGGAGGGTCGTGAGAGGGGGAGGAGTGGGGAGGAGGGTCGTGGAGGGAGGGAGTGGGGGAGGGCCGTGAGAGGGAGGAGTGGGGAGAGGCCGTGAGAGGGAGGAGTGGGGGAGGGGTGGTGAGGGAGTGGGGGAGGGCCGTGAGGGAGGGAGGAGGGGGGAGGGCCGTGAGGAGGGAGGAGTGGGAGGGTCGTGAGAGGGAGGAGGGGGGCGTGGGGGAGGGAGGAGTGGGGGAGGGCCGTGAGAGGGAGGAGGGGGAGGGCCGAAGGGAGGAGGGGGAGGGTCGTGAGGAGGGAGGAGGGGGAAGGGCCGTGAGGGGGAGGAGTGGGGGAGGGGTGAGTGGGAGGGGAGGGTGGTGAGAGGGGGGGAGGGGGAGGGTCGTGAGAGGGAGGAGTGGGGAAGGAATTGCGGTGAAAGTCACAGGAAAAGAGTGGGGTTACAGGAGACGGTCTACCACTACCACCATCACCCAATATACCCCCTCACCACCACTCACCACTCAGAGCATCACACAGTAAAGGGCTAAACACACGTGGTGCTGGAGGGTCGCCAGCCTTCGTCACGCAGGTAGATTTTATAGATCACCTGAAGATTAGACACCCAACACTATTTCACCTGATAATTAAACACCTTAACTTAACCTGATCTAATGTAATCTCATCTAACGTTAAACTTAACTAATTTATCTAACACTAAGCTAACCTAACCTAACGCTAATCTAACCTAACGCTAACCTAATCTAACCGCCACCGTCCTAACCTAGTGTATGGAATGTCATTTGATGTTATGTTATAAGTTAGGTTAGGTTAGAGTTAGGACTGGGGGTGGGGGTGGGGGGTGGGGGTGGGGAGACAGGATCACTAAAAGCTCACTACAACATGAAAGAGAAGGACGCTAAATTCTGTGACAAAGGCCAGGTAATTCAGTTATAGCCGATACTCACCTGTGATGTGAGGCAGGTGTGTCAGGGGCCAGGTGGGTGAGGGCAGGTGGGTGATCAAATTACAGGTGGGTGAGGAGACAGGTGGGTGAGGGGCAGGTGGGTGAGATGGCAGGTGGGTGAGGGGCAGGTTAATGAGAGAGGGACTTGGGTGACACACAGGTGATACTATAACACTAGGCGGGGCTGTAACACTAGGTGGGGCTGTAACACTAGGTGGGGCTGTAACACTAGGTGGGGCTGTAACACTAGGCAGGGCTGTAACACTAGGTGGGGCTGTAAACACTAGGCGGGCTGTAACACTAGGCAGGGCTGTAACACTAGGTGGGGCTGTAACACTAGGCGGGGCTGTAACACTAGGCTGGGCTGTAACACTAGGTGGGGCTGTAACACTAGGCGGGGCTGTAACACTAGGTGGGGCTGTAACACTAGGTGGGGCTGTAACACTAGGTGGGGCTGTAACACTAGGTGGGGCTGTAACACTAGGTGGGGCTGTAACACTAGGCTGGGCTGTAACACTAGGCGGGGCGCTGTAACACTAGGTGGGGCTGTAACACTAGGCAGGCTGTAACACTAGGTGGGGCTGTAACACTAGGCGGGGCTGTAACACTAGGTAGGGCTGTAAACACTAGGTGGGGCTGTAACACTAGGTGGGGCTGTAACACTAGGTGGGGCTGTAACACTAGGCGGGGCTGTAACACTAGGTGGGGCTGTAACACTAGGCAGGGCTGTAACACTAGGTGGGGCTGTAACACTAGGTGGGGCTGTAACACTAGGCGGGGCTGTAACACTAGGTGGGGCTGTAACACTAGGCGGGGCTGTAACACTAGGCGGGGCTGTAACACTAGGCAGGGCTGTAACACTAGGTGGGGCTGTAACACTAGGTGGGGCTGTAACACTAGGTGGGGCTGTAACACTAGGCTGGGCTGTAACACTAGGTGGGGCTGTAACACTAGGTGGGGCTGTAACACTAGGCAGGGGCTGTAACACTAGGCGGGCTGTAACACTAGGTGGGGCTGTAACACTAGGTGGGGCTGTAACAAGGCTGGGCTGTAACACTAGGTGGGGCTAGTAACACTAGGCAGGGCTGTAACACTAGGCGGGGCTGTAACACTAGGTGGGGCTGTAACACTAGGCGGGGCGGTAACACTAGGCTGGGCTGTAACACTAGGTGGGGCTGTAACACTAGGTGGGGCTGTAACACTAGGCAGGGGCTGTAACACTAGGCAGGGCTGTAACACTAGGTGGGGCTGTAACACTAGGCGGGGCTGTAACACTAGGTGGGGCTGTAACACTAGGCGGGGCTGTAACACTAGGCGGGGCTGTAACACTAGGCAGGGGCTGTAACACTAGGCGGGGCTGTAACACTAGGTGGGGCTGTAACACTAGGCAGGGCTGTAACACTAGGTGAGCTGTAACATTAGGTGGGGCTGTAACACTAGGCGGGCTGTAACACTAGGTGGGCTGTAACATTAGGTGGGGCTGTAACACTAGGCGGGGCTGTAACACTAGGTGGGGCTGTAACACTAGGTGGGGCTGTAACACTAGGTGGGGCTGTAACACTAGGCGGAGCTGTAACACTAGGCCGGGCTGTAACAGTAAGGCGGGGCTGTAACACTAGGCAGGGCTGTAACACTAGGCAGGGCTGTAACACTAGGTGGGGCTGTAACACTAGGTGGGGCTGTAACACTAGGCGGGGCTGTAACACTAGGTGGGGCTGCAACACTAGGTAGGGCTGTAACACTAGGTGGGGCTGTAACACTAGGTGGGGCTGTAACACTAGGCAGGGCTGTAACACTAGGTGGGGCTGTAACACTAGGTGGGGCTGTAACACTAGGTGGGGCTGTAACACTAGGCAGGGCTGTAACACTAGGCGGGGCTGTAACACTAGGTGGGGCTGTATCACTAGGCGGGGCTGCAACACTAGGTGGGGCTGTAACACTAGGCGGGGCTGTAACATATGATGCGGCTCACGACATAATATATAAGGTTCTACGTTGGCAGGAGGGATCTTGGTCGTCGGCAGGTACATTAATATGGATCTACACACCTCCTCCCCTCCTCCTCCTCCTCCTCTTCTTCCCCCCCCTCTTTTCTTCCTCCCCCTCTTCATCATCATGTTCTTCCTCCTCCTCACCATCTTCCTCTTCTTCTTCCTCCACCTACTACTCCCTCACACCACCATGCCTCCTCCTCCCCCTCCTCCCACACACACACACACACACACCTCAATACAATAAGGTGTGTCTGTATAGGCCTAATAAAGCCTAATTTAGCGAGCATCATTATACAGGTAAACAAACCTCCCTATTGTTGTTTACTGTTCGCTGAGGCAGCCAGTGTGTTTATACCTGGCGTCAGTACATACCTGTCTCGTTAATTAAATGAAAAACACACCTGTCTCTCTAATTAGCAGATGCAACACGCACCTGTTTCACTTATTAGACGACGAGAAACACACCTGTCTCACTAATTAGACGACAAGAAACACACCTGTCTCACTAATTAGACGACAAGAAAACACACACCTGTCTCACTAATTAGACGACAAGAAACGCACCTGTCTCACTAATTAGACGACGGGAAACATCTGTCTCACTAACTAGACGACGGGAAACACACCTGTCTCACTAATTAGACGCCGGGAAACACCTGTCTCACTAATTAGACGACGGAAACACCTGTCTCACTAATTAGACGACGGGAAACACCTGTCTCACTAATTAGACGACGGGAAACACACCTGTCTCACTAATTAGACGACGGGAAACACCTGTCTCACTAATTAGACGCCCAAAACACACACCTGTGAAACTACCAATATATTTCCATTAATTCGTGACAATATAAACATTAAAACATCACCGGAGATAAAAACTGAGCGATCGTTCGTCTGGCGTTGTGGTTCGTTCATACTGGCGTTGTGGTTCGTTCGTCTGACGTTGTGGTTCGTTCATACTGGCGTTGTGGTTCGTTCATACTGGCTTGGTTCGTTCATACTGGCGTTGTGGTTCGTTCATACTGGTGTGGTTCGTTCATACTGGCGTTGTGGTTCGTTCATACTGGCGTTGTGGTTCATTCCGTCTGTGGTTCGTTCATACTGGCGTTGTGGTTCGTTCATACTGGCGTTGTGGTTCGTTCATACTGGCGTTGTGGTTCGTTCATACTGGAGTTTATGATAGCAAAAGCATATATACTACACTTTCAGCTGTCACGTGAGAGAGAGAACTGTGAGAAAAAAAAATGAGATTCCAATGTTAAATGTAATTGTGTTCTTGAATTGGTATACCAGGACAGGCTCTCTCCGTGACCTGGTGACCTAGAGTGACCTGGTGGGTGACCTAAGGACTTAAAGAGTGACCTGGTGACCTAGAGTGACCTGGTGGGTGACCTAAGGACTTAAAGAGTGACCTGGGGTGTGTGACTTGGTGACATAAAGAGCAACCTGGTGATACTGTGACTTAGTTAGACCTTGTGACCTAGTGACTTAAAGGGTGACCTGGTAACACTGTGACCTGTTAAGAGTAAAAACCCAGACTACTGAGACCTGTAATACAAGGGGCACTCAGGGATAGGGAAGCTCAGCCTTATATATAGCTGGTTGTGTAGTGGCGGGGGCGGGGGGGGGTAAGGGCGGCGGGGGGGGTGGGCGGGGGGGGGGTATGGCGGGGCATGGCGGCTATATGGTGCGGTTTTAGTGGCTAGAGGCTATACCTGCAGAGTAAGTGGCGGCTGGCGGCTACAATTTGTACATGTGTGGCGGCTACAGTGTGTACGTGTGGCGGCTACAGTGTGTACGTGTGGCGGCTACAGTGTGTACGTGTGGTTGATACAGTGTGTACGTATCGGCTACAGTCACGTCAGGAAGTAAAACTAGGTTAGGTCAGGTCAGGTCAGGTTAGGTTAGGTTAGGTTAGGTTAGGTTAGGTTAGGTTAGGTTAGGTTAGGTCAGGTCAGGTTACCATCAAATAATCTTTCACAGCATTTAAGATATATTGGTAAAATATTATTGGTAGAAATATTAATGAACAAGTATGAGTGTACATCACATAGCTGGGGAGGAGGATGAGAGACACCCACTCAACCTCACTCAAGACCCCTCACTCAAGACCCCTCACTCAAGACCCTCACTCAAGACCCCTCACTCAAGACCCCTCACTCAAGCTTTCCTATTAAATTATATATATATATTCAATTTATATACATCATTTCATCTATAAACATTTAATATATATAAGCATCTTCATATCAATATATAATTGCTATACATGGTGACGATTTTATTGAGTATCTATCTATGTATGTATCTGTCTAACTGTCTGTCTGTCTGTCTAACTGTCTGTCTGTCTGTCTGTCTGTCTAACTGTCTGTCTGTCTGTCTGTCGGAGGAGGAAGGCAGCCACACACACACCTCAAGTCACCACTCAGGAAAAATATTGAGATTACTGACGCTCCACTGACCCTGTCTATCGCTCCACCTCCACCCTGGGGCCAACTTTCTCCACCACCACTACCTCCACCACCTCCACCCTGGGGCCAACTTTCTCCACCACCACTACCTCCACCACCTCCACCTGGGGCCAACTTTCTCCACCACCACTACTCCACCACCTCCACCCCGGGGCCATTTCCACCACCACTACCTCCACCACCTCCAACCCAGCCAACTTTCTCCACCACCACTACCTCCACCACCTCCACCCTGGGGCCAACTTTCCACCACCACCACTACCTCCACCACCTCCACCCTGGGGCCAACTTTCTCCACCACCACTACCTCCACCACCTCCACCCTGGGGCCCAACTTCTCCACCACCACCACCTCCACCACCTCCAACCGGGCCAACTTTTCTCCACCACCACCACCTCCACCACCTCCAACCCGGGGCCAACTTTCCACCACCACTACTCTCCACCACCTCCAACCTGGGGCCCAACTTTCCACCACCACCACCTCCACCACCTCCAACGGGGCCAACTTTCTCCACCACCACTACTCCACCACCTCCCAACCTGGGGCCAACTTTCTCCACCATCCACCACCTCCACCCTGGGCCAATCTCCACCACCACTACCTCCACCACCTCCACCCGGGCCAACTTTCTCCACCACCTCCACCCCTGGGCCAACTTTCTCCACCACCACTACCTCCATCACCTCCACCCTGGGGCCAACTTTCTCCACCACCACTACCTCCACCACCTCCACCCCCAAATGAACCTTTCTCCACCACCACTACCTCCACCACCTCCACCTGGGGCCAACTTTCTCCACCACCTCCACCCTGGGGCCAACTTTTCTCCACCACCACTACTCCACCACCTCCACCCTGGAGCTAACTTTCTCCACACCCTCCACCCTGGGGCTAACTTTCACCACCACTACCTCCACCACCTCCACCCTGGGGCCACTTTCTCCCACCACCATCACCTCCACCCCGGGAGCCAACTTTCCACCACACCACCTCCACCACCTCCACCCCGGGGCCAACTTTCTCCACCACCACTACCTCCACCACCTCCAACCGGGGCCAACTTTCTCCACCACCACTACCTCCACCACCTCCACCCCGGGAGCCAACTTTCTCCACCACCACCACCTCCACCACCTCCACCCTGGCCAACTTCCTCCACCACCACTACCTCCACCACCTCCACCCTGGGCCAACTTCTCCACCACCACTACCTCCACCACCTCCACGCCGGGCCAACTTTCTCCACCACCACTACCTCCACCCCTGGAGCCCACTTTCTCCACCACCACTACCTCCACCACCTCCACCCTGGGGCCAACTTTCTCCACCACCACTACCTCCACCACCTCCACGCCGGGGCCAACTTTCTCCACCACCACTACCTCCACCCCTGGGAGCCCACTTTCCACCACCATCACTCTCCACCACCTCACCCCGGGAGCCAACTTCTCCACCACCTCCACCCTGAGCCAACTCTCCACCACCACTACCTCCACCACTCCACCCTGGGGCCAACTTTTCTCCACCACCACTACCTCCACCCCGGGAGCCAATCTCCACCACCACTACCTCCACCACCTCCACCCGGGGCCAACTTTCCACCACCACTACCTCCCACCACCTCCACCCTAGGGCCAACTTTCCACCACCACTACCTCCACCACCTCCACCCTGGGGCCAACTTTCCACCACCACTACCTCCACCACCTCCAACCTGGCCAACTTCTTCTCCACCACCATCACCTCCTCCACCTCCACCTCAAATAACTTTCCACCACCACTCACCTCCACCACCTCCAACCTGGGCCAACTTTCTCCACCACTCACTACCTCCACCACCTCCAACCTGGGGCCAACTTTTCTCCACCACCACTACCTCCACCACTCCACCCTGGAGCCAATTTCTCCACCACTCCACCCGCCAACTTCTCCACCACCTCCACCCCTGGGGCCAACTTCTCCACCACCACTCACCTCCACCACCTCCACCCCGGGAGCCAACTTTCCACCACCTCCACCCCGGGGCCAACAATCTCCACCACCACCACTCCACCACCTCCAACCCGGGGCCAACTTTCTCCACCACCACTACCTCCACCACCACCTCCAATGGGTGATGTAGAGGCAGCCCAGAAATTGGACAGTGATTACACATAAGTTCGTCAAGATCGTCTTAGTGAGGTGAAAGTGTAAATCGATGTCCGGACTTTCATACTAGACACATTGTATTTTTGAAAACTCAATTTCCACCGAGTTGGAGAGGTACAGCCAGGGTCACAGGCCTATAACCACACAATCACTGCCACATGACAAAGCTTTTATTTTATTTTATTTTTTAGGGTGTTGTGGTCACGGCTCAGCGATAAAAGGCCAGCTTTCCAGGGTGTAGTACTGTGCCCTTCAGTTAAATCAGTTCATAGTTGTCATCAGTGAATGCAGAAGAGACTATAATAACCCAAAGTGAATACATGTGGCAATCGAGCTGGTAAGGACAACTGCCAGCCTATTCGTGTCATAGGTGCCTGAAGACTTTAAATTTTATTTTTGTTTATTGTGCTTGCTCAAGGACTGAATCTGTGTTTATAATACACCACCCACAGGGAGATACCAGTGTACTGATGATAGTTCATAGTGTCATCAGTGGCCGCTGAAGTTGTAAATAGCAAAAGTGAGCGGCGCTCACTAGCAAGCAAGCTGGAAGGCACCGTGCCAGCTGAAACCAAGTCGTGTCATAGGTGCCACAGAGACTTTAAATTTTATTTTATGTTGATTGACCAATGCGCGCTTTCCAAGACTGAAACTGTACTTACCACAATACACCATTCTGAGGAGATACAGGGTACGCAGTCGCAGACAACAACTCCATAGGCAACAGAGAGTAGCTAAGGAATGCTTTTTCTCTCTTTATTTTCTTTGAAATAGGTGTAGATCTGTACACAGTCTACACCCCCCCCTAGCAACAACAACCGCCAGGTTTGGTATGTGATTGCTGCAGGAGACGTCGGATATGGAGGATGCAGGCCCCTGCTTAATGCAACGTCCTGGGAAGTTACTAACTGCCGTAAGAAGCGATGGCTGTTGCTGGTATTGCCCTGGCTGCATAGTCAGGTAGATGGTGATTGCAATCCGCCAAGAACAGGTTTCTCTAGGGACGAAAATAGATGAAGCAGGGCCCTGCTTTGGTTGACAAACTGGAGCAAGTTGAAAAGAGAGATCCTTGCTAAGACTGAGAAGTAGCTGTAGAATGGAGTGGTTGCTAAAAGAAATATACGGACGTATTAGGAGGGCCACGGGTGGGGGGCAGAAAATGTCTGAGAATCCAGTACAGGTTCTACAGCAGATTGGGACTCTGAAAAAGTGTGTGTCAAGAGAAATGAAAATTAACGGACCTACTGTTGGGGAGAGGAGGAAGACACAAGGAGCAGCTCCAGCGCAGGAACAATGTAATAGTTTTTGGGGAGTCCCAGAGGGAGAGCCAGGCAGAGAACTGTGAGTGAAACACACGACAAGGTGCTGTTTCAAAATGTTACACAGAGGTTCTGAAAGATTCAGCAACCCCCTCAGGATGTGAGAGACTGGGACAAAAGCAGGGGTAAGCCTCGCCCCCTCAGGATCACGATAGGGAGTGAGGAGGAAAAATAACCAGAAGTTATCCAGCAGGCAAAAACTTAGCAAGGGCGAGGCATTTCGAGATGTATTTATTCACCCAGACCGCACGGTAATGCAGAGGGAACAGCACAAAATCCTGCTGGACGAGCAGAGGAGGGAGGAGTCGAAGGAACAGGGGACAGGTGCATCACAGTTATACTCAGGGGAGGGTAGTGGAAACAAATGTGCCGACACAGGGCCAGGGGCAGCAGTGCACCTCCACCCACTCAACCCCGCAGGAGGCAGGCACCACAGCTCAGCCCTACCGGACGGGAGGGCAGGCGCCGTGTAAACAATGAGAATTTTAACCACACCCTGCAAAAATACAAGTGTATATGCATCTGCGCTTCTGAGATAATAGGTGGAGCAGGTTTATACTAAAACAGGAGCATTTACCAAGAACAAATTCTGGCTTGAATATCATGTACACTAATACCGACACGTTCCTGGATAAGAGGAGGAGTTTGAAACACTACTAAGTACCAACCAGATATTGTAGGAGTTGTAGAACTGTTGTACAAGAACAGGAGAATCGACCCAGAGGAATGTGAGTTCGGTATTGCTGGATATGACTCATTTACGAACCTAACTCAGGAATCCTGCAGGAGGGTGTGAAGTTATCTACGCTAGAGCAAGACCTTAAGGCAGCAGAGGCGAGGGTACAGGGAAGGATGTCTTTGAAGAGTCAAGTGGTGTAAGAATTAAATTAAGGAGGACTTACTTATCGTCAGGTGTATCTACAGATCCCCGAACTGTGGCCCACTAAATCAAAGGAACTTAGAACAATAAACAATGCGGGCGATGTCAACCCCAGCCACCTCCTTATCATGGGGACTTTAACTGGCGACATCGACTGGAGAAACGAGTCAACCCCGAATGACGAATAATCCTGCTACTCTTTTTTGGCAAAACTCTGAAGATAATTTTTCTGTTCCAACATGTGACCCGACACATTACAAGAGAGAACAAACACCCAAGCCGCTTGACCTCTGTCATAACAAACGAAGAGGAGGAATATGGGTGGCCAAACTGGAACACTGCACAGTTAGCTTTCAATCCACCGCCAGTGTTGTCATTCAGATTTAACTGTTACTGGTTCAAGATAAGGCCAGGCCAGATTGCAAATATTACAAGGAAATTACAATGGGGATGGGGAAGAGATGAGGGGTATCCTTTAGGCCCTGACTTATTAAGGTACAAGAACGCAGGCTTACTAGCTGAATATCATAGCTAGTAAAATGACCCATTTGATCGATAAATATACACCTGCAAGACCAAAACCCAGTGCTTCTAGAATACGAGGGGATCTACACATGAACCATGCGGCAGTCGACAAAATTAAACCCAGAAATTCAGACGTGGAGTTGGGTCAAACGATGAAGCAAGACAGGAGGGATGTATGCAAGAGCCAGAAACCAAGCAGATAGAGTGTAGGGGGCTGAAAAAGGGTTTCCAAGGCTGAAGTTTGCGCGAGGTCAGAAGTCAACCCAAAAGGCGTTTACCATGTACAAGTCGAAATTGAAAACGCGAGTAGGAAGTATCAGACCTGAAGCTTGGCGAAGATATGAGTAGTTACGCAGATTCTGACCAGGATAAAGCTGGGGAGCATTGAACAGCTTCTTTTCCTCAGTGTTCAGAGAGGATACAACTAACCTTCCTGCGTTTGGACAGACGGGGATTCGACACAACACTGACCCACATTGTGTTCTAGAAAAGAACGTGAAAATAAACTGTCAGGCTAAGGTCCATAAGAGTCCTGGACCTGACATCAGTGCATCCTAGAGTGCTGAGGGCTGTGCAGCAGGCTTGCAGAGAGCCCTAGAGATTCTGTTTTGTAAATGCCTGGATGAACAAATGGTCCCCAGTGAGAAAGTAGTATGTGAGTCCTATCTTCAAGGGCGATAGGCACTCACGAACAACTATAGACCGGTGAGCCTGACCGGCATAATATGTAAAGTACTTGAGAGTATTATCAGAGATGCAGCGATGGAACATCTACTGAAACAACTTGTAAAGATTGCCAACACGGTTTTATGCCGGGGCGCTCTTGCTTGACACAATTGCTCAAGGTATTGGATATTTGGACCCATATTCCTAGAACGGGGTGGTAATATCGACAATATTTAGATTTTGCCAGGCTTTCGACAGTGTACCCCACAGGCTGAAAATCAAACTGGAAGGGTACGGAATTCGGGGAAATGTCCTAGCGTGGATAGAAGACTTTTCTACATGACCACCAAACAGTAATGTGTGGTGATTAATGGCTGAAAATCGTCATCTGTACCTGTAACAAGTGGGGGTACCGCAGGGTAATTATGTGGGCCCGCTGTTGTTTGTTTGTTTCATAAATGATATGCCTGACGTTGTACCTCCTCCATACAAATGTTTGCCGATGACGCCAAGTTATTTCGGAAATTAAGAACAAGCGGACTATGAGCTGCAGAAGGACACTCTGTGGGCTCCGAATGGTCGAAGGAATGGCTGCTGAGATTCAATGTCACGAAGTGTGGAAGAGTTTACCTGGGGCGTACCAACGACAGGAGGCATGCCATATGTCCCAACAGGATGAAGAAAATGTTGCTAGTTGAGGACTGTGTGTGAGAAGGACCTGGAGTGTGTATGTTGACAATGAGCTGAAGTTCTCGGGCCATTGTGAGAAGAAGGTAAATCAGGCAAATAAATTGTGGGTCTTATAAGAAGGTCGTTCAGATATCTAGACGGTCCGTCCCCTCGTGACGATCTTCAGGAGTGAAGTGCTTCATCTCTAGATTACTGTCACCCCATCTGGTCCCAGATATGCTGGGACTGTCAGTTGGTTGAAATGTTCAAGGAGGGCCACCAAGCTGGTGCCTGCGCCGGCATCTCCAGCTACCCTGCGAGATTGGAGCGCCTGAACTTGCCTAGCCTTATACTACAGACGGGCAGGGGGACCTAGTTGGAGTTTATAAGCATCTCAGGGGCACTACTCCAGTTGAGTGTGTCATACTTGG
The DNA here is from genome assembly GCF_018991925.1 of Homarus americanus. Taxonomy (NCBI): domain Eukaryota; kingdom Metazoa; phylum Arthropoda; class Malacostraca; order Decapoda; family Nephropidae; genus Homarus; species Homarus americanus. Next base: position 2,450,639 of record NW_024748870.1, read on the forward strand.
AGCACTGGCAGACGCTCGCCCCACAAGGGGTCACAGCTCAAGATTGAAGAAACCGCAAGTCCGGAAAACCGTGAGGAACAGAAAACTTTCAGGTGAGGGGTTGCTAAACTCTTGGAACAATCTACCAGAAAGTGTTGTGACGGCACCGAGTGTGAGCTCTTTCAAGAAAACTTGACCAACACTGGAGCAGGTTCAGGTACATTCAGGAGCCGGTGCATGCCCAATGTTACCAACAGTGCGTGACAGAGACGTGACCGATCGCCCGGGCAGCTAGAGCCGACCTTTTGGTGAAGAATATAAAAGGAAAAAAGAGTCGTGACCATTCGCCCAAGCGGCTAACAAGCCGATCAGTGGCGAAGAGGATAAAAGAAAAAGGAGCCAACTTTCTCCTACCACTACCTCCACCACCTCCACCCCGGGGCCAACTTTTTCCACCACTACCTCCACCACCTCCACCCCCGGGGCCAACTTTTTCCCCACCACTACCTCCACCACCTCCACCCCGAAGAGCCAACTTTCTCCACCACTACCTCCTCCACCTCCACCCGGGGCCAACTTTCTCCCCACCACTACCTCCACCACCTCCACCCAGGACCAACTTTCACCACCACTACCTCCACCTCCACCCCAGGACAACTTGCCTCCACCACCACTACCTCCACCACCTCACCCAGGACCAACTCTCCACCACCCCTACCTCCACCACCTCCCTCAACCCAGGCCAACTTGCCTCCACCACCACCTCCACCACCTCCACCCCAGGACCAACTTTCTCCACCACCACTACCTCCACCACCTCCACCCCAGGGGCCAACACTCCACCACCACTACCTCCACCACCTCCACCCCAGGACCAACTTTCTCCCACCACCACTACCTCCACCACCTCCACCCCAGGACCAACTTTCTCCCACCACCACTACCTCCACCACCTCCACCCCAGGGACCTTTCTCCCACCACCACTACCTCCCACCACCTCCACACCCAGGGCCAACTTTCTCCCCACCACCACCTCCACCACCTCCCACCCCAGACCTTTCTCCCACCACCATACCTCCCACCACCTCACCCAGGGCCAACTTTCTCCACACCACTACCTCCACCTCCACCCCGGACCTTTCTCCACCACCATCACCATCATGGAATTCACAAACTAGAAGAAGAATTTTACGAAAAATCTTCTAAAATCACCGTAGAAAATACACTTAAAAGCAAAACAACACAACGTGAATTTTGTCAAGAAACAGCCTGGAATGTGTCCAAGCATAAGGAGGCCACACGTAGAGAGGAACCAATGTAAGTGTTATCAGTGTGCAGAACTTCCTCCCCTCCCTCCCTTCCTCCCTCCTCCCCTCCCTCCCTCCACTCCCTCCCGCTGCCAGTGTTGAGGCTGATAAGAAGAAGTCGACAAAATATCGTCAAGGAAATGTTAGGTGGCAGGGGGAGGCAGAACACGTCAAACTCTATCATGCTGTTACCAGGACCTCCTCCCTCTCATGCTGTGTAGGTTTGGGGACCACACACACACACACACACACACACACACACACACACACACACACACACACACACACACACACACACACACACACATCTATATCACAAGTAATCCTTTATCTATAGATCTATCTCAAATATTTTCTATATAACTCTGACTTTTCACAATTACCCCCAAAAAAAAAAATACCCAAGGGCAAGATAGTGTCATACCACAAGCCCATACTATACTAAATACACCGCTAAACAAATGGTGTTATTTACGCCCCACTGATATAAACTCTATTATTTAAACCGTATGTATAATAGTTCTCTCAGTGTTGTGTTATGGTGTGTTGGAGGAGAACAAATCTGACCAATACTGAAGAATCTCTAGCCTTGCCTCGCCTCACTTCGCCTTGCCTCATCTCTCGCCTCGCCTCACTTCGCCTTGCCTTACCTCTCGCCTCGCCTCACCTACATGGAGCAAGAGGCAAGTGTATTTCTGGCCGAGGAGACGCAATGGAGCAGAAACATTGGTTGTGAAGGCTGTCAGAACGGCCCACCAGTCATGTGGAGGTGGGTTGAGGTGGATTGAGGTGGGTTAGTAGGTGATGTGGATGAGACAGGTTAAATGGAAATGGAGTGAGAGGGTGAGGTGGGTGAGATGGATGAATGGGTGAGGTGGGTGAGGTGGGTGAGATGGATGAGGTGGGTTTAAGTGAGGTAAAGAATGGGTGTAGGTAGGAGGAATTACTCTGAAAACACCAAAAAATCCCCATAATTTCGTTCGTAAGGAGACTTTCAGAACCCGGATCTTAGACTAGTAAATTGTGACGACTTACCCTGTTCTTGCCTCCTTCTCTTCCTTCGTCTCCTCCTCCTCCTCCTTCGTCTCTTCCTCCTCCTCCTGAAGTATTGCTCTTCCTCGAGACATAGAAATCGCTCATATGTGTACAAAAGGTGGAGGAATAGGCGCCTATCCCTCATACCCGGAAGAGAGGGGGAGGAGGGGGGGGAAGGAGGATAGGGAGAAGATAGAGGGCGAGGAGGGGACGGACACCTCGTCTGGCTACACAAAAGACTCGAGATATACCGCGTCCTGGGAGGGGAGGACCAGTAGATATCTGCCCTGGATGACGGGGAAGGGGGAACAGGAAGGGGAGAGAGGGAAAGAGGAAGGGGAAAGAAGAGGAAGAAGAAGGAAGAGAAGTAGGAGGCGTATTCTAAGAGTTCTTCAATCCTCACTACTACCACCACACAAACCACCCTACCACACTACCACGACGATATACCCTCTCTCCCCCTACCACAACAGACGCACCACTACCACCACCACCACCGCTACATTTTAGCGTTAAAGAAGAGAGACACACGCGGAACAGACAACCTCATTCGTTCCTCCTAAGTATAAAAAGAGTAACAACAACGTGTAGCATCAGTAGCCATCAAGCCAGGGAGGGGGTAGGTCGTCGTTTCTCCTCCTCCTCCTCCTCCTCTTAGAATCCGTCACTCTTGTCGTCAACAATATCGAAAATAATTTAGTTGACAGTGCGTGCAGGAAGGGTCACTGGCCGGTCCACCACTAGCTCAACATGGCCATTTCAGCAAGGACGTTCTTGGCCATGGTAAGCTTTATTTGGTGACTATTTACGTAATAAACTTATGTGGCCGTAAAACAAAAATTTGCTGAATATTTAGCCGTGATAAACTAATACCTGGTGAATATTTGGCCGTGAAACTTAAGAAAAAATTACGTATGCTGTAGTTTGCCGTGACGCGCGAGGGTTGGTTGTGGTAAAACGCATGAGCAGAAAAACGTAAACAATAATAGTAAACAAATATGGCGTTTGAGCCTTTTAGTGTGTGTGTGTGTGTGTGTGTGTGTGTGTGTGTGTGTGTGTGTGTGTGTGTGTGTCGTATCTGGACATTCATCCATACATACAAACCCTTACACACATAATACTATACATCCTTCACAAAAACGTATTCCAAAAAAAAAACATTATAATAAACAAGTAATTTCAATAGACAGATAAACAAGGATAAACAAGAATAAACAATAAAACAAAAACACATCACAGGTAGGATTTCGTTGGAAAGAACCAACACTCTACAATAGTCCTCAGTTTCCCGTCAATTTTCTCGCGCGAATTTGTCAGGCTGTGGAGACAACTTAATATTGCCTTGGAGGTTTGGAGGTGGTGGGGGTGGTAGTGGAGGAGGGAGATGGGCAACTACACACCTACCCATCCACGGTATCCACTAGAGAAAGATTATATCAAAACTTATGTAATTTCGAGTTTTAAAATGCCGTAGTTGGAGATGTATGAATCTTTCGTTTTATTTTACTTAAAGTTTCGTATGTTTGGTTTCTCTATTTTCTAACCTTGATATATATATATATAAAAAACGCCTCTATCTCAGGGTTACATAGTTTAGAATGTTTGATTTCTATTTCATAAGCTGGATATAATCAACACCTATCTCAGGGTTACATAGTTTAGAATGTTTGATTTCAATTTCATAAGCTGGATATAATCAACACTTATCTCAGGATTATAAAATTGCAACCATTCAATTTTCATTTCCTTAAGCGTAGAAGCTCAACACGCCATCTTAAATATTTACAAAGCTACGAACGTTCAATATTTTTTTTCGCGAACGAGAAATGTGAGAACGACTCTTAATACGAGAGATGTGAGAACGAGTCTTAATTAAGCCTCAATTATGTTACGACAGAACGACATCCGCTAAATTAGTGACGAAATTGCCCTGTGAGTGAACGAGTCTCTCTTATCAGCGGCCAAGGGGAAAAAGAAATTAAGGAAGATTTTTTGAGATTGCAGGATTTGGGGAGAGGTTGGGAGGGTAGGGAGAGGTTGGAGAGGGCAGGGTGAGGTTGGGGTGAGGTTGGGAGAGGTTGGGGAGATGTCGAGAGGAGAAACTGCAGGAAATGGATGAAACCATAAGCCAACTAAACTCTCTCTCTCTCTCTCTCTCTCTCTCTCTCTCTCTCCAAGAACCACGTGCAATCCAAAGCTCTTACGATTAAAAATCTCTTATCACAAACAAAAATATCCACAAAGCCAACACCTGTTTATAAATTTACTTACAGGATAAATAATAAAAGTAAACCTGAAAATAAATATGGGAATGACATTGTTGTTGTTTTTTTTTTCTGGTGGTCCGCCATGTTGGGGAGGCCATTGTTTATATTGAGGGTAACGGCCTAAACCATCTCTCTCTCTCTCTCTCTCTCTCTCTCTCTCTCTCTCTCTCTCCTCCCACTGTAGCCATAAAACGAATTTTCTCTCCATATAATCCGTTATTTAGAGTGTTTCATAATTAACGGACCCTCGATATAAAGGATTCTCATCCTCATATAGTCCGTTATTTAGGGTGTTTCATAATTAACGGACCCTCGAGATATAAGGACTCTCATCCTCATATAGTCCGTTAAATAGAGGTTTTACTGTATAAATATTGGATTTGGTTGTCAGTGTCGAGTATCTAATATACTATAGGAATAGCCATGTGTCTGTATGTGTCTGTCTGTCTGTCTGTCTGTGTGTCTGTTCTGTGCAGCCGAAACGGCACAATCGTTTTTCATCAAACTTGGTGGAAAAATCGCAAAAAATTCGTAGAGTGGAACAAACCTGGTCCCATGTCGATGGTTTCTTTAGGAAGGCATTAATTAACCATTTTATTTACGCTGGAAAACGATGCAAGTCTACGGACTTGGCGCACCCTCATTCACTGTACACTAGCCAAGCACGAGAGTTCAAACTTTCACTGGGCACGAAGGGCCGGCGATCACTTGTGATTAACTAATTGAGAAAGATTACTGTAGGTTTGTATTGGGGGAGGAGGGGGCACCTTACTACCTCTCCCTCCTCCCTCTCTCTCTCCCTCCTCTCCTCCCCTCTACGCCTCCCTCCCTCTCCCCCTCCCCATCCTCACTACCTCCTCCAACACCTTCCTATCCCTCTTCCCTCACGCCCTTAGCAACCCACCACACACCACCACCACACCACCCCACAGCCCCTCTCCGCCCCTCACTACCCCTCACAGCCCCTCACGCCCCCCACAGCAGCCTCCCACCCACAGGATGTTCACAGCACCAACATTTCCCACAGCAGCTCCGCCCAGGAAAGGAAAAAATATATATATATCCTTAAGTCGTCGAAACTGTACACTGGGTCTGATTATACACGCCGACACAAATTTGGGAGGACCATTTATGCTAATCACCTTAACTGCTTCAACCCGGTTAAGTAGTAAGGGGAGGGGGGAGGGGAAGGGGGAGAGGAAGGGGGAGGGGTGGAGGGTAAAGTCTCCTACGTGAGGTAAACAAGAGGGGTATAGGAGAAGGTGGGGAGATTAGCAAGAGGAGGGAGGAGCAGAAGAGAGGGAAGGGGAAAGAAGATAAATTGGAGTGGAGAGGGAAGGAGGAGGGGGCAGAGTGAGGGGGAGAGGAAGAGTAGAAGTCTAGTAGTGTGGAGGTTACTAGGAGACATAACATAACCTAACCTAACCTAACCCTAACCTAACCCTACCTAACCTAACCCTAACCTAACCTAACCCTAACCTAACCTCACCCTAACCTAACCTAACCTAACCAAAACCTAACCAAAAATTACGTGACGGATAAAAACGAACAACAAGCTGTACTTAATTGACTGATGCTGTTTTATCACCAACGGACCAACGGACAAACTTACGGACGTACAGACAGACAGAAAAATTAGGAGTCAATCAATATATCCCCTCTGGTGTCACAAACGGGGAATAACAAGAATACCAAGCCCGAGGGGTGAGGGGTGAGGGGTGGGGGGTTAATTCAAAATGGCCGCCACCCCCCCTCCCTCAGTACTGGTGGCCGAACAAATTAATTTTTTCCAGCCTGTTGCCCCCCACCACCCCCCACCACACACACACACATTGATTTCATATTTGTTAACTATCTGCCCTGTGAGTGAACCGTGCTGTGTGGGAGGGAGGAAGAAAGGAGGAGGGGAGAGGGGGGGAGGAAGAGGGGGAGGGGCTAATGTGGTTCTCCTAAAATATGTTAATTTACTTTTGTCTTTAATACATTCAACCCTGTGACCTAATGACTCCATCACCCCCACGACCTCCACTCCATCACCCCACGACCCCACTCCATCCACCCCACGACCCCTCCACTCCATCACCCCACGATCCCTCCACTCCATCACCCCACGACCTCCACTCCATCACCCCCACGACCCGATCCACTCCATCACCCCACGACCCCTCCACCCCATCACCCCACGACCTCCACTCCACCACCCCACGACCTCCACCCCATCACCCCACGACCCCTCCACTCCATCACCCCACGACCTCCACCCCATCACCCACGACCCCTCCACCCCATCACCCCACGACCCCCATCACCCCACGACCCTCCACTCCACCACCCCACGACCTCCACTCCATCACCCCACGACCCCCACTCCATCACCCCACGACCCCTCCACTCCACCACCCCACGACCCTCCACCCCATCACCCCACGACCTCCACCCCATCACCCCACGACTCCACCCCATCACCCCACGACCCTCCACCCCATCACCCACGACTTCATCACCCCACGACCCCAACCCCACCCCATCACCCCACGACCCCCATCACCCCACCGCTCTCACGTAAACACAATCTTTAATTCGATCACATTATCCGAACACAACGCTGCAGAAAACGACCTTAAAGCCTAGATAAATAAATATATATATAACGATTTGGAACTGTAACCTTCTGTAAATTGGTCTGTTAGGGAGGGGGGAAGGGGAGAGGGGGAGAAATTGGAGAGGAGACTACTTGCTAGGGAGGAGGGGGAGAGAGAGAGTGGGAATAGGAACGGGGTGAGGGAGGAATAAGGAGATAAAGAGAATAAGGGAATGAAGGAGAGAGGAATAAACATAGAATAATAAACTAAAGGTAAATAAGGTAAAGGTGTTTAATCATCAGGTGAAATAAGCTTTGGTGAGGGGAGGGGGAGGGGGTCGATACAGTTCCCAATGATAATCCACCACACAATGACTTTTACAAAACACCAGTATCACCTACAACTAAATACCCACACAGCCTCTCTCAACCTGTACACGCGCCACCATCACAACCCGAAGAAGAAGAAGCAGTACAGGGGCGGGGGAGGGAGGGTGGTGGTCATGGCCGGTTGTGGACCATAAATGTGGGCAAGAATGGCCCCTTTACTCCGGCTGGGTCTGCTTACAATGGTCTCTTCAAGTGGTCTGCCCCCCCGCCCCCTCCCTCCCATCCCCGGACCATGGAGGCTATTTTGTTTACGTAGAGGATCGTTTACCTGTAATATGCTCAGGTGTATGTGTCTGTGTTATCCTCCCACCCCTCCATCTCCTTCCTCCATTCCTCTAACTCCCCATCCTTCCCTCCTTCCCTCCTTCCTCCTTCCCCCTCCTTCCATCCTTCCTCCCCCACCCCTCATATGGCCACCACTGCCCCAAGATCTGTGTTTTTCCTACAGAAGAGTTTTCAATATTTACCGTTCTGCCGCACCTTTGTTTCCACTCACCTGTGCATTGTTGTTTTGTTTGTTGTTGTTGTTTGGAGGGTTACTCTGTGTGTGTGTGTGTGTGTGTGTGTGTGTGTGTGTGTGTGTGTGTTCTCTTCTCACCAAAGCGCATCAAATATTGGTTAGTTAGGTAGTTAGGTTAGGTTAGGTTAGGTTAGGTTAGGTTAGGTTGTTAGGTTAGGTTAGGTTAGGTTAGGTAGAATCCAACTTGTATTCGACCGTGTGGTTTTTTGTTTCTCTTGCCCTCACAATAACAAACTAATAACTATCAGAAGGCAATCAGACCCGGCCAGTGCCATCAGGTTGATTACCAGAGTGCCAAGGGGGAACTGCCCATTCATCTGACCTCACCATAATTCCTCTAACACAAAAGAAAATAAATGTGTTTGGTTCTGGATGGTAATAATGGCCTCCAGACCAGCTGTGTGTGTGTGTGTGTGTGTGTGTGTGTGTGTGTGTGTGTGTGTGTGTGTGTGTGTGTGTGTGTGTGTGTGTGTGTGTGTGTGTGTGTGTGTGTGTGTTCAGGCCGGCTCACCACCTGTATACCACCTCGGCTGTTTATTACCTGCGTTTGGTTAGGTTAGGTCAAATCAGGTCAGGTTGGAATAGGTTAGGTTGAGTTAGGTTAGGTAAGGTTCGATTAGTTTCGATTAAGTTCAATTACCTAACCCACAGGTAAGCATTACAGTACTTAATTATCAGGTAAAATAAACCAGGTGTCTAATATTTATGTGATCTCATATAAGTAGGAACCACACAACATACAACCACGACACACTTTTTCTATGATATATATTCAATAACTACCTACAACTCCTCACAACTCCCAACAACTCCCAAAACTACCCTACAACTCCCTACAACTCCCAACAACTTCCCTACAACTCCCTACAACTCTCACAACTCCCAACAACTCCCTACAACTCCCAACAACTCCCAACAACTCACAACTCCCAACAACTCCCTACAACTCCCAACAACTCCTACAACTCCCAACAACTCCTCACAACTCCCAACAACTCCCTACAACTCCCCTACATCCTCACTCCAACAACTCCCTACAACTTCACAACTCCCAACAACTCCTTACAACTCCCAACAACCCCTACAACTCCTCACAATCCCTACAACTCCCAACAACTCCCTACAACTCCCAACAACTCCCTACAACTCCTCACAAACTCCCTACAACTCCCAACAACCCCCTACAACTCCCAACAACTCCCAACAACTCCCAACAACTCCTTACAACTCCCAACAACTCCTACAACTCCCAACAACTCCCTACAACTCCCAACAACCTCACAACTCCCAACAACTCCTACAACTCCCTACAACTCCCAACAACTCCCTACAACTCCCTACAATTCCTTACAACTCCCAACAACTCCCTACAACATTTAACATTTTATAATTTCACATTACCATTATCCTTTGCCATTTAACAAACACTGTATATTATAAATTTCTCATGGCATACACAAAAAATTCACAGGTAATTGACTAATCTTTCTCACGTGTGCAAATTAACTCGAGGTGTGGATAAAATCATGACAGGTAATTGAGAATGTTTTTTTGGGGAGGGGCTATCCTACCTGTTATTTCTACCTTTGTTTACCTGTCCTTTATTGCTCCTCATGCCTGTTCCTCGTGTTCTTTCTATCCACTCTGTTCTTTTTTTCTTTCTTTCCTCTCCTCTCCTCTCTTTCCCATTCCCTACACCAACTGGCCTTCAAATGGTCACTTACAGAACCCTTTGTGTGTGTGTGTGTTGATCAATCTCAGTTACTAGCCCTCAAATAACCACTCCCAGGCCCTCCCCTTTGTGTGTATATGAGAGAGAGAGAGAGAGAGAGAGAGAGAGAGAGAGAGAGAGGACCCTTTGTGAGTGTGTGTGACTACTCTCTATCAACCTACCACAGTTACCCCTACGTCCTGGCTAATCGTTTTCTCTTCCTCTTTCTTATTTATCATCGTGTTTCAACCCTCCCACATTTATTACGTTCTTCTGTAGTCCTCACATCCTCTCCTTTATGTTGGGTTGGGATGGGATGGGATGGAGGGATGGGTTAAAGTCTGGATTCGATTAGGTTAGAGCAGATATGGTAAGGTTAGGTTAAAGTTCAGGTTAGATTAAGTTAGGTTAGGTTAAAGTCTAGGTTAGATTAAGTTAGGTTAGGTTAAAGCTAGACTAGACGAGATTAGGTTAGGTTAAAGTCTAGGTTAGATTGCTAGGTTAGCTAAAGCTAGACTAGACGAGATTAGGTTAGGTTATCATAGTACTTTCTTCTCCCTGAATCAATAAGTGACTCCAACAGGGGCTAATATTCCACTCTAGTCCGTGTGTTGTGAGGCACCATCAACACTCACAGGTACTGGGCACCCTCCTCACACGGCCCCTCACTGACTAATATATATTCACGTGGACTCGGATCCCTAACCCTTGATTCTCATACCTGGGGAGCCAACACACACACACACACACACACACACACACACACACACACACACACACAGTCACACACACACACACACAGTCACACACACACACACACACACACACACACACACACACACACACACACACACACACACACACACACACACACACAGTCACACATACACACAGTCACACACACACTCAGTCACACACACACACACACACACACACACACAACACACACAGTCAGTCACACACACACAGTCACACAATCACACACACACCTTCCTTCCTCCCACTTTATCATAACCCTCTTTCATCTCTCTCTCCTGTCCCTCCCTCCCTCCCTCCTTCCTTCATCATCCCTTCCCTTCCCCATCTCCTTCCCTCCTCCCTCTCCTTCCTTACTTCCTCCTCCATTCCCTCCATCACCTCATTATTCCATCATCGCTGCAAGGTGCGCGGCCTCACTGAGCGTAACGACCGCCATCAAACACCCCCCCTCGGCCACCTGAATCTGGGGTCCACCTAAAGATGTAGAAAGTTCCTAAGAGATGCCTTGGTTCACCTGAAGATTACACACCTGACCTAACCTAATCTAACCTGAACCTAACCTGAACCCAACCTAATCTAACCCAAATCTAACCGTAACCTAACCTAACCTAACCCAACCCAACCCCAATCTAACCTGAACCTAACCTGAACCTAACTCCAACTCCACCTAACCTAATTCCGAACCTAACCTGAACCTAACCTAATCTAACCTAAATCTAACCTTAACCTAACCTAACGTAATCTTACCTAAATATAACCAAACTCCACCAGGTAACATTAGGAGGTTTAATCATCAGGTGAAATAAACTAGGGGGGTTGTCTAATCTTCAGGTGATAACAAAATACCTCGTAAGGGTTTCGTTCGACCTTGACTATAATATAAGTAATCTATCTGACTCACTTAACCTAACCTAACCTAACCTAACCTAACCCCGAGACGAGAAAGATGGCGGCCAAAACGTCGTAAAACTATACTGCTGAGACTCTGACGTCATTTGAGGTCTTTTGTTATGTCTTGTCCAGAAGAGGGAGGACGTCTAGGGCCATCTCTACCCTGGCTGTAAATGTGCTCAGTATAGGGCCCGTGAGTGTGCTTTAGGGGCCCATCAGTGAGCATAGGGACCCCGTGAGCTAGCATAGTCTCTCGTCAGTGAGTGTAGGGGGGCCCTTCAGTAAGCGTAGGAGTCCTATTAGTTAGTGTAAACAAGGCCCATGAACAAGCATAATGACCAGCAATTAACAAAAATATATTCAGGTCCCCGGCAACAAGCATAATACACCACCTTGACACCGTCCCCGGCAACAAGCATAATAACAAATCACCTTTAACAGGACGTACCCGGCAGCGAGCGTAATAACCAATTAGCGAGAAGAATACCGTCCTGTTAGTGAGCATAATAACCAATCATGATGAATAATTTAACCGTCAGTGAGCGTAATAACTACCTGTGAATAATGAAACACACTCGGTCGCCCTGTAATAACGCAATCAATGTGAATTAAATTGCTGAACACTGAAGATATGAATTACTCAGTGAATAATAATAATAATAATAATAATAATAATAATAATAATAATAATAATAATAATAATAATAATAATAATAAAGTACCGGTAGAGAGCATAATAATTAACGGTAGTCGCCCCCTAGTGAGCATAATACCCAATGATAGTCGCCCGGTAGTGATAACAACCAAATGATAGTCGCCCGGTAGTGAGGATAATTTAATACTTCCTTAGATTTAAAAATGCATCTTTTCAAGTCTATGAGTAATACCGACGCCATCTTAAGTCGCCATTTTGTATCAGGTCTTATCGCTTAGGTGTAGAGTCTCTGTGTAAGTTCGACGCCATCTTTGTTGTCATTTATACATTACGTCACCTTTCAGAACACCTGTGTACAACTCCAATTACACGTTCAGGTAGCGTGAGAAAGGGGGAGGGGAGGAGGACAAAGAGAGAGGAGGAACAGAAAGAGGAAGAGGAGAGGAAGAGGAGAGGAAGAGGAGAGGAAGAGGAGAGGTTATACAAGGGAGTGTACTGTACGCTGTGTTGACCTAAATACTTCACATAAAAGATAAAGGTTTAACTTCTTACCTTAAAGCGTACTCCACCTTCCTTTACCACACACACACACACACACCTTCCTACACTCCTAGCACACGTACACACTGCCCCTCCTTCCCCGACACACCACCCCCACCCTTCCTCCCCTATACATCCCGGCCTTTGTTAGCTGAAGAGGACTCGTGGTATTCAAGACATTAGCCATGTAAATAAGGGCATAAATACAGTGTTAACCTGCATTTAGGGTAAGGGCAGGGTGTTTGTCCTGCTGGCCTGTACCACGACTTAGGGATATGGAAGGTGCGTTGAGTGTGTTGTGTAGGGTGTGTAGGGTGTGTGTATCCCTCTCCTATGTGGGCACCAGTGACACACACACACACACACACACACACACACACACACACACAGTACTTTACATCCTCAAATCTTAATTCACACGTAATTGGCTTTAATTTATTCACCTACTCATAAATTATCACTAAATCGACTGGTCTACTTACCACAGTCAGTCAAAGGGAGACCAGAAGACCAACACGACACACATAGAGCTGCTGACGCCATGGTATCCACCGAGTCGAGTCTTATCTGGTAAAGAAGAGGAGAAGAATTATACAGGTAGTCAGGTGTTAAATGTCAGGTAGAGAGAGAGAGAGAGAGAGAGAGAGAGAGAGAGAGAGAGAGAGAGAGAGAGAGAGAGAGAGAGAGAGAGAGAGAGACGAAGGAAAGAGAAGCTGAGAGAATTGAGAGAAGGAGATGAAAGAGAGTAAAAAGTAAAGAGAAAATGTTATCTCTTTTCCTCCTGCCCTTCCCCACCCCTTCCTCCTCCTCCTCCTTTCTTCTCCTCTTCACCCCCACCAATACACAATAGCAGTATATCATGTAAGGAAAACATGAACCAATACAAACTGACATAAAACACAAAGGAAAAAGAAAAAAAAACGAAAGAAAACAAACAGGAAAAATATACCAAGTTTATGGAATATTTTGGGATAACATCAGAGACACGAAATATGACGGTGAAGACAGAGAGACAGAGAGAACAAAGAGAGAGAGAGAGAGAGAGAGAGGCAGAAAAGACAGACTGATTGACTAAGAGAGACAGATAGATAGACAGTTATTCAGAAAAACAGACAGACAGACAAATTATCATCAGAAGACACAACGAATATCTCATCCAACTGCACTGCCAATATGAGATCGATATTAACAACCAACACTCTACAACCATGCCGATGTGGTGGTGGTGGTGGTGGTAGTGGTGGTTGTTGTCGGTTGGTGTTGTTGTTGTTGTGGTGGTGGTGGTGGTGGTTGTTGTCGTGGTTGGTGTTGTTGTTGGTTGTGGTGGTGGTGGTGGTTGTTGTGGTTGGTGTTGTTGTTGTTGTGGTGGTGGTGGTGGTGGTGGTGGTTGTTGTCGTGGTTGGTGTTGTTGTTGTTGTGGTGGTGGTGGTTGTTGTTGTTGTTGTTGTGGTGGTGGTGGTGGTGGTGGTGGTGGTTGTGGTGATGGTTGTTGTGGTTGTGGTGATGGGTTGTGTTTGGTTGGTGTGGTGGTGGTGGCTGTTGCTGTGTGTGGTGGGTGGTGTTGTTGTTGTCGTGTGTTGTTGTTGGTTGGTGGTGGTGGTGGTTGTTGTTGTTGTGGTGGTTGGTGTTGTTGGTGTTGTGGTGGTGGTGGTTGTTGTTGTCGGTTGGTGTTGTTGTTGTTGTGGTGGTGGTGGTTGTTGTTGTTGTTGTTGTTGTTGTTGTTGTTGTTGTGGTGGTGGGTGGTGGTGGTGGTGGTGGTGGTGGTGGTGGTGGTGGTGGTGGTGGTGGTTGTTGTGGTGGTTGTCGTTTTTGTGGTGATGGTGGTAGGTGGTGGTTGTGATTGTGGTAGTTGTGGTTGTAGGATATTATCAGGAAAGGACTGAAGGAGATTAAAGGAGTAAGGAGAAAGAAAGGAAATCAGGCAAGGGTTTCTGAGATACCTTAACCTAACCTAACCACACCAGCAGTCTGAAGAGTTAACAAGGTGGATTAAGAAAAGAGAAAAAAAAGAGAGAGAGAGAGAGAGAGAGAGAGAGAGAGAGTTAAAACATCACATCCACACAATCTATAATAATGTTGACTTTTTTTTCTCAATAAACACAAAATTATATTCTAACATTTTAACATCAAAGATCATTTGATTTTAATACATTATACTCAACTGCACCAATGATAACAAAATCTCTCTCTCTCTCTCTCTCTCTCTCTCTCTCTCTCTCTCATTGCACGGCTTTCCCCGCCGCTGAGAGTTAAATTACAACCATTTATCTACATTAAGCAACACGACGTTTAAATCATCCCGGCCACCTAGCCTACACTCCAGCATTGAATCTTCCCGCGTTGAAAATCTTCCAGCATTGATTTGGCGACCCTACGGCGTTGAGATTCCACCCCCCTCCCCCTCCCTCCCTCATTTAACGACACCAATACCAGCGTTGAATTGCCTTGTTCTTCAATTGGCGACTCAAAATCGGCGTTGAAACCCCCCCACCCCCCAAATTGGCGAACTCAACGCCTATCACAGTTAAATGGGAAAATAGTCGTTCTAACCGATCTATTTCATCACTAATACAGGTAATAATCGTTCAGTGTTATTTACCTGTTGAGCAGTATATTTCGCCACACTAATTAGTCAGTCCATGGCATATTACTTATTAATCCATCAAAGCCAATCATTTCAATGGTAATATTACGATGTAGTGGTCTAATAGGTCAATGAAGGTCACACTGTCATCACCCTGTAACACTGTCATCACTATCTTACACTGTCACCACCCTATAACACTGTCATCACTATCTTACACTGTCACCACCCTATAACACTGTAATCACTATCTTACACTGTCACCACCCTATAACACTGTCATCACTATCTTACACTGTCATCACCCTGTAACACTGTCATCACTATCTTACACTGTCATCACCCTGTAACACTGTCATCACTATCTTACACTGTCATCACCCTGTAACACTGTCATCACTATCTTACACCGTCATCACCCTGTAACACTGTCATCACTATCTACACTGTCACCACCCTATAACACTGCTCATCACCCTGCAATACTGTCAATACTATCTTTACACCGTCAACACCCTGTAACACCGTCATCACTATGTTACACCTGTCACCAAATTCTATAACACTGTCATCACTATCTTACACTGTCACCACCCTGTAACACTGTCATCACTATCTTACACTGTCACCACCCTGTAACACTGTCATCACTATCTTACACTGTCACCACCCTGTAACACTGTCATCACTATCTTACACTGTCACCACCCTGTAACACCGTAATCACCTTTAAAAATAAAATGACAGTTAATAAACAAAAAATATTACAAAACCATATTAATTTCCACCTAATATACAGAATATAATGGGCGGAATACACTCGGTATGTTTTCTAATCACCGCTGGGAATTGTACGAGTAATTCTCATTCTGTTAAATTTTGCTCGAGGTTGGGTTGGGTTTGAGTGGGTTGGGTTGGGTTTGAGTGGGTTGGGTTGGGTTTGAGTGGGTTGGGTTGGGACTGAGTGGGTTGGGTTGGGTTTGACTGGGTTGGGTTGAGTTTGAGTGGGTTGGGTTGGGTTTGAGTGGAGTTGGGTTGGGTTTGAGTGGAGTTGGGATGGGTTTGAGTGGGTTGGGTTGGGTTTGAGTGGGTTGGGTTGAGTTTGGTGAGTTTGGGTTGAGTTTGACTAGGTTGGCTTAGGTTTTGACTTTGGGTTGGGACTGACTGGGTTGGGTTGGGGACTGAGTGGGTTGCGTTGGAGTTTAGTGGAGTTGGGTTGTGTTTGGGATGGGTTGGTTGGGTTGAGAGAATGGGTTGGGTTGTGATTTGGGTTGGGTTGGAGTTTAGGCTCAGTTTAAATTTGGGTTTGGGCAGGACAGGTTGGGTTTCAGTGGGTTGGGTTGAGTTTGAGTGGGTTAGACTGGGGTTTAAAGTGGGACAGGTTGGGTTTTTGACTGAGTTGGGCAGGTTTGAGTCAGGTTGGTTGGGTTTGAGTGGGTTGGGTTGAGTTTGAGTGGGTTGGGTTGGGTTTTGGTGGTTGGGTTGGTTTGGTGGGTTGGGTTGGGTTTGAGTTGGACAGGATGGGTTTGAAGTGGTTGGGACAGGTTTGGGTTTGGGTTGGGTTGGGTTTGAGTGGGTTGGGTTGGGTTTGAGTGGGTTGGGTTGGGTTTGACTGGGTTGGGTTGGGTTTCTCTATATTTGTCCATACGATAAAGTCAGCCTTTTCTAAAATCCAAACTCACTTACTAATTGACTCGCTTATCCGAAATCAAATTATAAACCGGACTCCCTCACTTATCCGGAATAAAATATAAACCGGACTCCCTCGCTTATCCGGAATAATAAACAAATACATTTCCTAATATCAAAATTGACTCGTTGGTTTAGGTCCAAATAATCCGTTCCTAGTGAAGCACAAATCAGCTGTCAGGAAGCTTAGCAGGTGTGCCGGTGTGAGCAATATTGTCGGTGACCATGAAGGAAGGAAGGAAGGAACTTAGGAAGGAAGGAAGGAAGGAAGGAAGGAAGGAAAGAAGGAAGGAAGGAAGAAAAAAAAAAGAAACATTTCATTTGAGTGAAGTCGACGCTTATTGCTTCCTCTGGTCGACCTAGATCACATAACCTCGAGGCCCACCCACCTGACCATCCGAGCCAGATCCTACACGAAGAACAACTTGATGAGATGAACAACTTTGGAACAACTTTATATTGGAACAACCTAAGGGATTGGGTGGTGTGGGGGGTGGGGGGTGGGGTGGGAAGTGGGGTGGGAGTCAATTTATCACTGTATTAAACTAGGTCTCTTAATTATCAATCCCTCCCCTCCCTCCTTTCCCCACCCTCCTCTTCCCTCCCTTCACCCCCTCCCCTCCCCTCACCCCCCCCCCATTCAACAGCAGTGTTTACAGTGCTGCATTATTCATTTAATTTTGTAAGGAGTTTTACCTTTCCCCCATATGTTGCTGTGTTCTGAGGCGAGGAGTGGGCGTGGCAGCTCCCATACGCTCCCACCCACACCTCCAACCCACACACCTCCAACCCACACACCTCTAACCCACACACCTCCAACTATCACCTCTTCTATCCCCTGCCTCACTTCATTTCACACCCTCCCCCACTCTTACCTTTTCCCCCTCCCTACCCCACACATTCCCTCCCTCTCTCACCTCACCCTTCCCTCACCCCCTCCCTCTCCCTCACCGCCTTTCCCCTCACCATGTTTTCCTCTCATATTTCTTCACCAACTTTGTGTCAACTTCCAGAGAGTCGTGTCTCTTGCAGTCACCTCCCCTTGTTTCGCCTACCTGAAAACATCGTCGGTGCAGGCAGAAGGCAAGCGAACGTACGTCTATATGCAGCAAACAGGACGAGCAAACGTACGCCTAAGTGAATCTTCTATGTTCGTATCATAGTGGGGTGAAAGTGAACGCCAGGCACTGTTGAAAGCTCCTACTGTCGCTGTTACTTACCTGCCACCACTGTCATTGTTACTTACCTGTCATCACCTGTCAAGTCATGATACTACAGTAACGTTATCTAATGAGTCATGAGTCACAAGAATGAAGTTATAACGAAGGAAAGTTGTTATAACGAAGTGCCGAGCTCGACGACTTGACAACACCGTCATCTATCGCTGTCTGGTAAATTTAGGTGGGCGGAGCCGAGAGACGTGTCGATTTCCTGTGATTTAATTGGCTGGTCACTTTTAGGGCGGGGCCTGGAGGATGGAACTGGGGAAACGGGGTATTGTGGATGTAGTGTGGGCTCTCTGCTGACAGTGTGGGTCCCTGCTGACAGTGTGGACCCCTGCTGACAGTGTGGGTCCCTGCTGACAGTGTGGGCCCCATGCAATATGACAGTATTAACGGAGACGCCTTTCAATGGTAAATTAATTAATGTATTTTGTGTGTGTGTGTGTGTGTGTGTGTGTCAATCTCTCTCTCTCTCTCTCTCTCTCTCTCTCTCTCTCTCTCTCTCTCTCTCTCTCTCTCTCTCTCCTAACCCGTATCCAAAGAACCTATCTACTTAAGGTCGAGTCTCAGCGCCATGTAGACACCATTCTGGCCACCATCTCTCGACCTAATATACCATAAATGAAACCCAATGTTGTTCAAGAATCATTTTTACAAGAGGCAACAAAATGAACTTCAGATTACCTCCCAGTCTCAGCCTACAGTGTGTATAGTGATGATGAGATGTGGTGACGTGGTGATGTTTTTAAAGGTCATGTATTATGGTGTTCTTGCTTGTGTGTTTTTACAAGCCATACTCTTTAATTAGCTCTCTCTCTCTCTCTCTCTCTCTCTCTCTCTCTCTCTCTCTCTCTCTCTCTCTCTCTCTCTCTCTCTCTCTCTCTAACCTTCTCCTGGTTCCCTATTTCTAGTAAACTAACCCGTCTCTTCGTAGTTCCTCTCCTACTAGCCCTCTCTTGCTAGTTTATCTTTTACTAGCTGGCCCTTTAACTAGCCCCCCCTCCCTCTCTCTCTCTCTCTTGCTAGTCTCTTTCCTTCTAGTCCACCCTTGCTAGTCCCATCCCAGTCGATCACCCCTCACTAGCCCTCCCCTCCCACACTCCACTTCCCATCCTCACCTCCTTTCAGTTTATACCCCCTCAAACCCATTCCACTCTTCCTCTCTCCCTCTCATCTTCCTCCTCCTCCTCTCACTACTCAACACACTAAACACATCTCGTGTCCACCAACAGATGACCGCGTGAGGGACATTACAACAAGACGGTGGATATTTACGAAGACGTCTCCTCGCCAGAACTCACGCGCCAGAACCGCTATGGTCCACTCTCCTGCTGGTACCAGGGTGACCAAACCAGCGCTCAAAGACGACTGGGTCATTGTTGTCAGATTCAAGATTCAAGGTGGAAGAGTCCAGAACGCCACGGACTGTGAGAACGGTTATATCAAGGTGGGTGAGGATGCAGCAGGTGAGGGTGAGTGGTGCTACAGCAGGGTGAGTGGTGCTACAGCAGGGTGAGTGGTGCTACAGCAGGTGAGGGTGCTAAGGAAGGTGAGTGGTGCACAGCAGGGGGTGGTGCTACAGGAAGGTGAGTGGTGAGTGGTGCTGCGAAGGTGAGTGGTGGCACAGAAGGTGAGTGAGGTACAGCAGGTGAGGAGTGGTGCTACAGCAGGGTGAGTGGTGAGTGGTGCTACAGGAAGGTGAGGGTGAGTGGTGCTACAGCAGGGTGGTGGTGGTGTGCAGGGGGGGGAAGCAGGGTGGGTAAGGTGGTGAGTGGTGGGCCAGGAAGGTGAGTGGTGAGTGGTGCTACAGCAGGGTGAGTGGTGCTACAGGAAGGAGTGGTGAGTGGTGCTACAGGAAGGTGAGTGGTGGGGACAGAGGGAGGTGGGTGACAGGAAGGTGAGGGTGAGGTGCCAGGGGTGAGTGGTGCTACAGGAAGGTGGTGATTCATCACTAGCCAACATCAACTAGCCTAACCTAAACTAACCCTACCTCACCACCTATCCTAGAGTGAGTCGTCCACCTACACGGAAAATAAAAGCGTAACCCCGTAGGCAGTCTTCAGTACAGAGGGTCAGTTAGTTTGTTTGTTTGTGTGTGTTTGTTTGTGTGTGTTTGTTTGTGTTTGATTATGTTTGTTTTAGTTTGTGTTTGTTTGTATTCCATATATAGGTAATGGTGTCTGGCTGGTGGGCAATTTACCTGGGACATTGTCAAGCTGCTGGCTGTGTGTGTGTGTGTGTGTTCTTCTATTCCTTTTCCCTCTCCTTCACCTTCCCATCTCTCTCGGCTCTCCTCCCTGATGCCACCACACTCCTCACCCTGATTCCTTAGTTCAGTGGCAGGTATCAATGACCAAACCATATTTACTCACCAAATTGGAGGCGTTCTGATGATGATGGTGTAGTGATGGTGATGGTGGAGTGATGGTGGAGGAGAGGAATGGTGGAGGACGTGGTCAATACTAAGGATATTCCACTCCTCCAACAACAACAACCACCACCATCACCAAACCCAACCACCACACACCACAAAACCACAACCAACAACCAAATAACACGTATCAGCCTACAACCTCACAATTTTCACAGCTACACTGTACACACAAGCGCCTTCAGTCTTGCGTCTAACACATTATAACAAGGCCATTACGTCAAAGGGTCATTAATAGGACCTCCTGACCTCTAGACTGATCCTTTAACCTCTCAAAAGGACTTTCTGGCTTCTAGATGGCACCTTTAAACCCTCAAAGGACTTTCAGGCCTCTAGATGGCACCCTAAACCCTCAAGCGACTCTAACCTAAACAAACGACCTCTAACCTATACAAATTATACACCTTAACCTCTCAAGCGAACCTCCCGACCAATAATCTCCCAGAGGTCACCAAGAGCCCTAAAACCTCTCAAAGGTGTTTTTCGTCTTAAAAGTTCCTCTGTGTTTTTAGGCACATCACACCTCATACTGAAAAAACCCTAAATTTGCTCCTATTTGGTTCCTATTTGGCTCTATTTGGCCCTATTTGGCTCCTATTTGGTTCCTATTTGGTTCCTATTTGTCTATTTGCCTCTCCTGAAGGTGTAAGAAATGTCTCTACCAATAAAAGGTCCCCACCCCATATAGGCATGTCCTCCCGTTTACAATTACAAATGTTCCAAATAATCTGGTTGTATATTTTGTCCTCCCAAAGGGACCTGGAAATTTTTCTCCCCATCTCCCCATATTCTGTCGTCGTCGTTCCATTCTCCTCCTCTTCCTCCTCTGCCTCTTCTCACGTCTCTAGTCCGGTGTAGAATATTTCAACACGAGAACTTTTTGAAAACCTGAGCCTTCCAGAGAAAGTTGGGCAACGTTATGAGAGAGAGAGAGAGAGAGAGAGAGAGAGAGAGAGAGAGAGAGAGAGAGAGAGAGAGAGACTTATCTTATGTACCCTTTAACCTGTTGTATTTTCTCCCATTATCTCTTTATCCTTTACCACCTCTCTATCTCCCATGTTCCCTATCCTTCCTCTTTTCTCCTCCCATGTACCTACACTGTGCTCTTAACAGGAAGCCATTCACCAGAGACTAAGTGGCTGCCCTGCTCTAACCAAAGTAATGTGTGTGTGTGTCTGTGTGTGTGTATGTGTGTGTGTGTATGTATGTGTTTGTTTGCCTGCTTTGTCCTCCTGCCCCTCCCTCCCCAACTCCCACCTCCCTCTCCCCTCCTCCTCCCCAACTTCCCCCCCCACCTTGACAGTTTACTCTCGCCTCTGTAAAAAAATAATAGTTTGTTTTTATTGGTTTTTGTATCACCTGAAAATTAGACACCTAAGCTAATCTAACCTAACCTAACCCAATCTAACCTAACTTAACCTAACCTAACCTCACCACACCACCACCAGCCACATCCATCATTACCACTACTACCACACCACACTCCCACACTACACCACCACCCACCCACAGCACCACACTCCCACCCTCGAACCACATCCCTACCACACCCTCCCACAGTACCACACCACACCCCTACCACACTACTACACGACCACACCACCACCCTCCCAGTACTACCACACACCACCACCACACTCGAAACACATCCCTACCACACCCTCCCACAGCACCACACCCTACCACACCAGAGGCTCCACCCGCAAGCTATCAGCCGGTCGTTTGTGGCAGAGGCTGGGAACTGGTCACTAAAATGGACTCACTGTGTGGTACTGCTAACGGATTCTAATTCACCGTGAAAGCGTTGATTGTGGCGTTGATTGAGGCGTTGAAGCGTTGAAAGTGTTGTTGAAGCGTTGATAGTGTTGTTGAAGCGTTGAATTAGTGTTGTTGAAGCGTTGATAGTGTTGTTGAAGCGTTGATAGTGTTGTTGAAGCGTTGATAGTGTTGTTGAAGCGTTGAATTAGTGTTGTTGAAGCGTTGATAGTGTTGTTGAAGCGTTGATAGTGTTGTTGAAGCGTTGATAGTGTTATTGAAGCGTTGATAGTGTTGTTGAAGCGTTGATAGTGTTGTTGAAGCGTTGATAGTGTTGTTGAAGCGTTGATAGTGTTGTTGAAGCGTTGATAGTGTTGTTGAAGCGTTGATAGTGTTGGTGAAGCGTTGATAGTGTTGTTGAAGCGTTGATAGTGTTGTTGAAGCGTTGATAGTGTTGTTGAAGCGTTGATAGTGTTGTTGAAGCGTTGATAGTGTTGTTGAAGCGTTGATAGTGTTGTTGAAGCGTTGATAGTGTTGTTGAAGCGTTAATAGTGCTGTTGGAAGCGTTGATAGCGTTGTTGAAGCGTTGATAGTGTTGTTAGAAGCGTTGATAGTGTTGTTGAAGCGTTGATAGTGTTGTTAGCGTTGATAGTGTTAAGGAAGCGTTGATAGCGTTGTTGAAGTTGCCGATAGTTTTACGGTAAGCGCTGATAGTGTTGTTGAAGCTGCCGATAGTGTTGTTGAAGTTGCCGATAGCGTTGTTGAAGCCGCTGATAGTGTTGTTGAAGCGTTGATAGTGTTGTTGAAGCGTTGATAGTGTTGTTGAAGCGTTGATAGTGTTATTGAAGCGTTGATAGTGTTGTTGAAGCGTTGATAGTGTTGTTGAAGCGTTGATAGTGTTGTTGAAGCGTTGATAGTGTTGTTGAAGCGTTGATAGTGTTGTTGAAGCGTTGATAGTGTTGGTGAAGCGTTGATAGTGTTGTTGAAGCGTTGATAGTGTTGTTGAAGCGTTGATAGTGTTGTTGAAGCGTTGATAGTGTTGTTGAAGCGTTGATAGTGTTGTTGAAGCGTTGATAGTGTTGTTGAAGCGTTGATAGTGTTGTAGAAGCGTTGATAGTGTTGTTGAAGCGTTGATAGTGTTGTTGAAGCGTTGATAGTGTTGTTGAAGCGTTGATAGTGTTGTTGAAGTGTTGTTGAAGCGTTGAATTAGTGTTGTTGAAGCGTTGATAGTGTTGTTGAAGCGTTGATAGTGTTGTTGAAGTTGATAGTGTTGTTGAAGCGTTGATAGTGTTGTTGAATTGTTGAATTAGTGTTGTTGAAGCGTTGATAGTGTTGTTGAAGCGTTGATAGTGTTGTTGAAGCGTTGATAGTGTTGTTGAAGTTGAATTAGTGTTGTTGGAAGCGTTGATAGTGTTGTTGAAGCGTTGAATTAGTGTTGTTGAAGCGTTGATAGTGTTGTTGAGAAGCGATAGTGTTGTTGAAGCGTTGATGAGTGTTGTTGAAGCGTTGATAGTGTTGTTGGCGTTGATAGTGTGTTGTTGAACGTTGATAGTGTTGTTGAAGCTGAAAGTGTTGTTGGCGTTGATAGTGTTATTGACGTTGATAGTGTTGTTGAAGCGTTGATAGTGTTGTTGAAGCGTTGATAGTGTTGTTGAAGCGTTGATAGTGTTGTTGAAGCGTTGATAGTGTTATTGAAGCGTTGTTGAAAGTGTTGTTGATAGTGTTGTTGGCGTTGATAGTGTTGGTGAAGCGTTAATAGTGTTGTTGAAGCGTTGATAGTGTTGTTGAAGCGTTGATAGTGTTGTTGAAGCGTTGATAGTGTTGTTGAAGCGTTGAAAGTGTTGTTGAAGCGTTGATAGTGCTATTGAAGCGTTGATAGTGTTGTTGAAGCGTTGATAGTGTTATTGAAGCGTTGATAGTGTTGTTGATGCGTTGATAGTGTTGTTGCTGATAGTGTTGTTGAAGCGTTGAAAGTGTTGTTGAAGCGTTGATAGTGTTGTTGAAGCGTTTATAGTGTTGGTGAAGCGTTAATAGTGTTGTTGAAGCGTTGATAGTGTTGTTGAAGCGTTTATAGTGTTGGTGAAGCGTTAAGTAGTGTTGTTTTGATAGTGTTGTTGAAGCGTTTATAGTGTTGATGAAGCGTTAATAGTGTTGTTGAAGCGTTGATAGTGTTGTTGAAGCGTTGATAGTGTTTGAAGCGTTGATATTGTTGAAGCGTTGATAGTGTTGTTGAAGCGTTGATAGTGTTGTTGAAGCGTTGATAGTGTTGTTGAAGCGTTGACTGCAGTTCTGTTGATTTTGGCGTTAAATAACCTAATCCAGCGATACCACACCTGACACCACAGCCTCTACTTCTGTCACCACCTCCCAGGAAGGAGAGGGGGGAGGGGGGAGGGAAGGAATAGAGGGTAGGAAGGAAGGAGGGGGGAGGGAAGGAGGGAAAGAAGGGAGGGTAGGGGGAGGGAAGGAAGGAGGAGTGGAGGAGGGTAGGAGGGAAGGAAGGGTAGAGGGAAAGAAGGGAGGTAGGAGGGAGGGTGATGCTCTTAGTCTGGGTTGGTTATTGAATCTAAAGGAAAATATTTTCTCGACCTCAGCCCAATGATGGTGTGTGTGTGTGTGTATGTGTGTGTGTGTGTGTGTGTGTGTGTGTGTGTGTGTGTGTGTGTGTGTGTCTCAGTCTGATGGTCCACTTGTCCCATTCCACTTTATCCAAATGCACCACACCTCTCAACACTTCTCCTCCTCCAACATGGCTCCTCCAACATCCCTCCATCCTCCTCCCTCCAACATCGCCCCTCCAACATGGCTCCCCTCCAACATGGCCCTCCCTCCAACATCCCTCCATCCTCACCCTCCCCTTCAACATCCCTCCATCCCTCACCCCACCCCTCCAACACCACCAGAACGCCCGGGCTGAGGAAAGACTGGGGGAAGGCTAGGGAAAGACTGGGGGAGGCAGGCTAGGGGAGGAGGGCTGGGACAACTCACCTTTAAGAGCATTAATTAAGAGACATGGGATCAGTACCTGCACCAGCCCACCCCCCATCCCCTCCCATCACTGTACATACATAACAACACGATCAGCTTAATTATTACATATATTCTTTCCTTGTTTCTCTCTTACGTAACGACCCAAACGCTATACTGCAACTAACAAGCATCTGATGACTTTGTTATGATTGGTTGAATTGCCGCATCATTTCTTGGGTATAATTGCGTTGATTGGTTGGCAGACGAACGCGGGAATGACAAATACAGGTCTTTAGTATTTCATCTATTCTATTTATATGATGATGTTTTATGAGATATTAACTTTTCTATGTTGATCTCTGATAATTTTCGCAGTTGGGGAAGCAGAAATTATCCTGTGAAACTCTCTGGTGACGTAAATATCATTAAAAAGAACGAGAAAAATTACAAAAATCTCACCGTGGTGGGTTATTTGCGATGATGAGCTTAGGCATCTTGTTTGTGTTTTCTTTATAATAATGTTATCGGAGCGTTTCACGAGCTAATTATTTACTTCACCATAAAATATAAACCTTATTGCCTCATTTACAAGACGAATTTGTTCATTAACTTCAGCTAACTAGAATTGTATTATATTAAGTGTAAGGCACCTGTCACCTGGCCTTTTGATCTGACGCCCTCACCTGTGTAGCGATCATGTGTGAACCTCAGGTAAAGCGCACATTGTCACTCCCTCGCCTGATGGGAACACTGGCAGCCTCTCCACGCCTCTCTCTTTGATACTTGACGTTAATGAGTTCACTTTGTTTGTGTTGGGTGTGTGTACAGTACCTGGCCTGTACACACCCTGGTTTATGTCTCGTGTACTGCATTAAACTTCCACACAGGTTTTCTTCTTCTTTCCTACCTGAGAATTTTGTGGGTTGATGTAGAGGTTTATGCCTTCCCTGGCCTCGCCTGGCTCACACGACACTCAGTGAACAGTTTACGAGTCGACCTTCGTGTCAGACGCCTCCGACACTGAACTACATCTAGACACACACACACACTGGCTGAGGAGGCTACCCACACCCTTTCTTGTTGGATATTAAGGTACAAATTGAGCTTTTAGTACGAGATGACAACACTGTGTTCATGTTACCAATATAAGATAATAATAATAATAATAATAATAATAATAATAATAATAATAATAATAATAATAATAATAATAATAATAATGGATGCCTCTCGTGATCGAGGATGGCCCAATAAGGGCCACTAGGCGTGAATTTGTTTAAGGTGTAAGCTGTCGCCAACCAACAACCACCCCCTAAGTTAACGGTTGCATGACCCAGTGTCAAGGAATAGTCCGAGAAGACCGGACAACTCGCCAACCGCACTGGCTAACCATTACCCAGATACGATCCACAAGTCGATTAACATCCAGGTCCCCAATTACTGCTAGGTAGACAGAGGCAAATGGCGTAAAAACTTGCCCATAGTTTCACCCTGCCCGAGGATCGAACCCGGGTCCTCCTCTCGCCATTAATATAAGATAAAGACGATGTAACTCTCACACATCACCAGGGAGTCGAAAATAGACACAGAACACCTTTCAACTTGAGGTGGGTCATGGACTAACACAATATACCTTCCCTGTCTTGGCTATATATTCCATGCTAATCTGTATACAGGTGTTGCCTACATACATGCTGAACCCATTATGAATTTGTATGTCGATTTTACTGAATACCTATCCATCTATCTATCTATCTATCTGTCTATCTATCTATCTATCTATCTATCTATCTGTCTGTCTGTCTGTCTGTCTGTCTGTTTACGTCGTCTTGCCCAAACAGTGTCCTTCGTAACTGATTATTACACCACACCTGAAGTTTATATCGGCGTTGCCAGGTGTGTGTTGTGTCTGAGCAGATGTGTTATGACTCAGCAGGTGTGTGTGTAGCAGTATGTGTCAGTGTGAGAGGTGAGGGGGTGTGGGGGAGGGTGGGGGAGAGGGGTGGAGGAGGGGGAAGGGAGGGAGAGAGGGTGTAGCTACCTATGTTAAGAGAGATAGTGAAGTGTATAGAGAAACCACACCTTATATACCAGAGTAAATAAATAAGTAAATACGTGTAATGAGGTGACATAAGGGTGTGACACAAAGGAAATACGCGTTATGAGAGTCTGTGTGTGTGAGTCAGGTGACATGAGGGTTTGTGTGTGTGTGGGCCCAGGGTGACATGATGGTCTCTGTGTGGGGTGGTGGCGCATCAGGCCCTGCTGTCATCTTGGGTCTTGTGTGGGGTGAGGGTCCGGCCGGCCCTTAGCCCTGTTACACTGTACACACAGCAAGTATTGGGTTACCTTATTCTGTCTTCTCTTTCAGGTCCCGTCTCCCTCTCTACCAGGTCCCGTCTCCTCTCTACAGGTCCTGTCTCCTCCTACAGGTCTGTCTCCCCTCTCCTGAGGTCCTGTCTCATCTCTACCAGGTCCTGTCTCCCTCTCTACAGGTCCTGTCTCCTCTCTACAGGTCCTGTCTCCTCTCTCAGGTCCTGTCTCCTCTCTACCAGGTCCGTCTCCTCTACAGGTCCTGTCTCCTCTCTACCAGGTCCCGTCTCTCTACAGGTCCGTCCCTCTCTACAGGTCTGTCTCCTCTCTACCAGGTCCTGTCTCCTCTCTACCAGGTCCCGTCTCCTCTCTACCAGGTCCTGTCTCCTCTCTACCAGGTCCCGTCTCCTCTCTACCAGGTCCTGTCTCCTCTCTACCAGGTCCCGTCTCCTCTCTACCAGGTCCTGTCTCCTCTCTACCAGGTCCTGTCTCCTCTCTACCAGGTCCTGTCTCCTCTCTACCAGGTCCTGTCTCCTCTCTACCAGGTCCCGTCTCCTCTCTACCAGGTCCTGTCTCCTCTCTACCAGGTCCTGTCTCCTCTCTACCAGGTCCTGTCTCCTCTCCTTCACCTCAGGTTTAATCATTGATGCCGAAACTCCATTTATGGGGTAATTACTTTGGCAGTATTGATACGTAGTCATAAGACAGGTGTGGTGGTGATGGTGTAGGTGTGGTGGTGATGGTGTGGTGGTGATGGTGTGGTGAAACTATACCAAAACATATATTGAAGGTGAACTACAAGTATGACGAAGACAGAAAAAATAATCCCACAGATGTATTGACGCAGATGTTTTTGTTGAGCAAAGTTGTAACAGGTGTTGACAGGTTGTCCTACACTACCCAAACTTTGCCTCAATGTCCCATCTGCCTGCAGGACCAGCCGGCCGGAGATGTCCACTAGCTTCTTCACTTACAAACTTCCAAGGCTGATGTGTGTGTGTGTGTGTGTGTGTGTGTGTGTGTGTGTGTGTGTGTGTGTGTGTGTGTGTGTGTGTGTGTGTGTGTGTGTCGTCGACACTTAATAATATTTTTGTTTTACCCCCTGAAAGAATTAGCCTCCCCAGCTTATATCACCTGAAGATTAAACACCCTAACGTTTATATAACCTAACCTAATTTAACCTAACCTAACCTAACCTAACCCAACCTAACCTAACCTAACCTAACCTAATCTAACCTAACCCAACCTAACCTAACCTAACCTAATCTAACCTAACCCAACCCAACCTAACCTAATCTAATCTTAATAATCATGTAAAATTTTGGAGAGTCTGAACTGAGTATTACCATCATTAATAACGGAGACGGTTCAAATTTCCATTGAGACATAAATACAGATTACGTTACCAACTTACCGTAACGCACTGGAACGCTACTGTATAAACCTGACAATAATAACTTAACCTAAAACAATTATATAAAGTAACACTATTTGGGATGTGTCTGTGTGTGTGTGTGTGTGTGTGTGTGTGTATATATGTGTGTGTGTGTGCGTGTGTGTAAGTGTAAAGGGGGTGGAGCTACGAGGGCCGAGTGAATTTTTATTTTATTTTTTATGCGAGCCGAGTTTAATATATCTAGTTAATGTTGTAACCCGGATTTTCAGTGTTAGAATATTTTGTTTTTACCGCGTATTTTGAAAGTTATTCTGATGGCGTGTTTTTTAACCTGTATGAAATAGTAATAAAAATTTGGACAGAAGATTTTAATATTTATCCAGATGTAATTTGATTTTTAACTTCGATTTAATATAATGATGGAGAGCTGCCATTGCAATCACCCCTTCCCCTCCCCCGTCACCCATATCTCTTCATCTCTCTCTCCTCTACTTTATTCTTCTCTTCTCCTCTTAATCCTTTCCTTCGTCCTCATTCTCCCTCTTCCTGTTGTTTCTTCTCTTTCCTCTTCCTTTCTCCTATCTTCCTCCTCTTCCTCTTCACCTCCCTCCTCCTATTTTACTTCTCCCACTTCCTCTTCTTCACCTTCCTCCTTCTCCTCTTCTCCCTCCTCCTCTTCTCCCCCCTCCTCCCTTTCACCTTCCTCTTCCTTCCTCCTCTCTCCTCCTCCCTCCTAGCTTCCACCTCCTCTTCTCCCTTCTCCCTCCTCCTCTTCTCCCTCCTCCTCTTCTCCCCCTTCCTCTTCCCCTTTCCTCTTCCTTCCTCCTCTTTCCCACACACACAAACATGGGAAGCCAAAATTGCTCTCGACAGGTAAAATAAACTCCTCCCTCCACTCTGACCCAGGTAGGAAAGTGGCCTGACTCTCCTGGTGACGCAGTGGTGATAATTGCTGCTGATGGTGATAATGGTGACAGTGGTGAGATTTCCTGGTCATGGTGAGTGGTGAGGTGATGGTGATAATGGTGACAGTGGTGAGATTTGCTGGTGAGTGGTGAGGTGATGGTGATAATGGTGACAGTGGTGAGATTTCCTGGTCATGGTGAGTGGTGAGGTGATGGTGATAATGGTGACAGTGGTGAGATTTGCTGGTGAGTGGTGAGGTGCTGGTGATAATGGTGACAGTGGTGAGATTTCCTGGTCATGGTGAGTGGTGAGGTGATGGGTGATAATGGTGACAGTGGTGGATTTGCTGGTGAGTGGTGAGGTGCTGGTGATATGGTGACAGTGGTGAGATTTCCTGGTCATGGTGGTGGTGGTGATGGTGATATGGTGACAATGGTGAGATTTTGCTGGTGAGTGGTGAGGTGCTGTGGTGATGTGGGTGACAGTGGTGATAATTGCTGCTGATGGTGATAATGGTGACAGTGGTGAGATTTCCTGGTCATGGTGAGTGGTGAGGTGATGGTGATGATGGTGACAGTGGTGAGATTTGCTGGTGAGTGGTGAGGTGCTGGTGATAATGGTGACAGTGGTGAGATTTCCTGGGTCATGGTGAGTGGTGAGGTGATGGTGATAATGGTGACAGTGGTGAGATTTGCTGGTGAGTGGTGAGGTGATGGTGATAATGGTGAACTCGTGTGGTGATGTTTGATGGTGATAGTGGTGATTAAATAGGGTTTCGATGCCTATTGGTGGTGGTAATAGTGGTGACAGCTGTGATGGTGATAATGGTAGTCAAGAGTAGTGGTGGTTGTTGGTGGTTGTGATGGTTAGTTGTGGTAATGATCAGCTGTCATGGTGATAATTGCTGTTGCTACTGTCGTGGTCCCTGTTATGTTGTTGTGATTGTTGTGGGGGGTTGTTATTGGTGTGATTGTTGTTGTGGGGTTGTTATTGTTATGATTGTTGTTGTGGGGTTGTTATTGGTGTGATTGTTGTTGTGGGGTTGTTATTGTTTGTGATTGTTGTTGTGGGGTTGTTGTTGTTGTGATTGTTGTTGTGGGGGTTGTTATTGTTGTGATTGTTGTTGTGGGGGTTTGTTATTGGTGTGATTGTTGTTGTGGGGTTGTTGTTATTTGTGATTGTTGTTGTGGGGTTGTTATTGTTGTGATTGTTGTTGTAGGGGTTGTTATTGGTGTGATTGTTGTTGTTGTGGGGAGGGTTGTTATTGTTGTGATTGTTGTGGGGGTTGTTATTGTTGTGATTGTTGTTGTGGGGGTTGTTGTTGTTGTGATTGTTGTTGTGGGGTTGTTATTGGTGTGATTGTTTGTGGGGTTGTTATTGTTGTGATTGTTGTTGTAGGTTGTTATTGTTGTGATTGTTGTTGTAGGGGGTTGTTATTGTTGTGATTGTTGTTGTGGGGGTTGTTATTGTTGTGATTGTTGTTGTGTGTGGGGTTGTTATTGATGTGATTGTTGTTGTGGGGGTTGTTATTGTTGTGATTGTTGTTGTGAGGGGTTGACCTTGTTTGTGATTGTTGTTGTGTGGGGTTGTTATTGATGTGTGATTGTTGTTGTGGGGGTTGTTATTGGTGTGATTGTTGTTGTGGGGGTTGTTATTATTTGTGATTGTTGTTGTGGGGGTTGTTATTGTTGTGATTGTTGTTGTGGGGTTGTTATTGTTTGTGATGACGTTGTTTGTGGAAGTTGTTATTGTTGTGATTGTTGTTGTGGGGGGTTGTTATTGTTGTGATTGTTGTTGTGGGGTTGTTATTGTTGTGATTGTTGTTGCTGTGGTTGTTATTGTTGTTTTGGGGATTGTTATTATTGCTGGAGTTGTTTTAATTGTCGCTGTGGTTGGCTTTGTTGTTGCTATTGCTGCCGGGATTGTTGTAGATGTAGGTGGTGTTGTAGGTGGTGTTGTAGGTGGTGTTGTAGGTGGTGTTGTAGGTGGTGTTGTAGGTGCCGGCCGTGGAGAAGGGTACATCTATCACCTTCACCTTGACACCTTAATTTCGTCGGTGTAAAAACGTCCCTTCGTTAACTTCCTGCCGGGGAAATTGGACCAATGTCGTGTGTGTATGTATGTATGTGTGTGTGTATGTGTGTGTGTGTGTGTGTGTGTGTGTGTGTGTGTGTGTGTGTGTGTCAGGGGCCAAAGGTGTGATCTGGCTGTAATTACTGCCTCCTACTGACTCACCTATTGCTGTTTCCCCTACTGCTGCTGCTGTTTCCACTACTGCTGCTGCTGCCTCCCTACTGCTACTGCTGCCTCCCCTACTGCTACTACTACTCCCACTTATGCTGCTCCTGCTGCTGCTGGCAGACACACCCCAGCTGCTGGCATCTCTTGGCTGCTGCTCTGCTGGCTGCTGTGAACCTGCTGCTGCTGGCATCTGCTGGCAACGGAACCTGCTGGCAGCAGCAGCATCTGCTGGCAGCAGACACTCTTGCTGGCTGTCTGCTGGCAGCATCCTGCTCAGCTGCTGGCAGCATCTCTTAGCTGCTGGCATCTCTTGCTGCAGCAGCATCCTGCTTGGCTGCCAGCAGCATCCCTGCTGCTGCTGTGGCATCACTGCTGGCTGCTTGGCATCTATGGCTGCTGGCATCACAACAACAGCAACGGCATCTCTACTGCTACTGCTGCCTCCCTACTGCTACTGCTGCCTCCCCTACTGCTACTGCTGCCTCCCCTACCTGCTTCTGCTGCCTCCCCTACTGCCTCAATTGCGAGAATCCCTTCAACCAAGGTCATATTTACAGAAAGGTCATGGAGAGAGAATGCAACATACACATAATCAGGGAGCCACACTAACCACACACCCCAACAAACCTAACCTAACCTAACCAAACCACCCACCTCTGTGTTAGCTACTTCACTCGGGCAGTTCACAAGAGTTCTCACATCTCCAATTTCTAGGAAAAATGTAAATGCCTTAAAACCTTTCAGAAACTTGTACCATAAGTTTAATTCATCACACACACACCCACACGCCACAACCCACACACCCACACGCCACAACCCACAACCCACACGCCACAACCCACACACCCAGATACCACAACCCACAACCCACAACCCACAACCCACACACGCCACAACCCACAACCCACACGCCACAACCCACACACCCACACGCCACAACCCACACACCCACACACACGCCACAGCCACACACCCACGCCACAACCCACACACCCACACGCCACAACCCCACACACACCCACACGCCACAACCCACACACACCCACGCCACACAACCCACACACCACACGCCACAACCCCACACACCCACACGCCACAACCCCACACCCACACGCCTGGCCACACCCACGCCAGCCACACCCACGCCTGGCCCACACACCCCACGCCACAACCCACAACCCACACACCCACACGCCACAACCCACACCCACACACGCCTGGCCCACAGCCACACGCCACAACCCACACACCCCAGATGCAGCACAACCCACACACCCACACGCGCCACAACCCACACACCCACACGCCACAACCCACCAACGAATGGGAAAAAATGAATCAAATATCCTTTCAACCAACATCTTTTTAACCTGGAAGAGTCTTACGTTCCTCCAGGCTCCATTAACCCAGGTGTGTATCATAGAAGGTGGAAGATGATGTTTTTGTTCGACAGGTGAGGTGATGCTGTTTCAGGTGTGTAAGTGGTATTGAGGGCATTGATGTGTGTGTGTCTGGTGCATTGGTACGTGTGTTGGGGGCATAAATACGTATGTTGGGGGCATAAATACGTATGTTGGGGCATAAATACGTATATTGGGGCATAAATACGTATGTTGGGGCATAAATACGTATGTTGGGGCATAAATACGTATGTTGGGGCATAAATACGTATGTTGGGGCATAAATACACATGTTGGGGCATAAAATACGTATGTTGGGGGCATAAATACGGATGTTGGGGCATAAATACACATGTTGGGGCATAAATACACATGTTGGGGCATAAATACACATGTTGGGGCATAAATACGTATGTTGGGGCATAAATACACATGTTGGGGCATAAATACACATGTTGGGGCATAAATACGTATGTTGGGGGCATAAATACGGATGTTGGGGCACATATCCAGGGTTGGTCAGTCCACTGCCACACTAAGACATTATTATACCCCGCCCGAATTTAAAGGGGATATAGCACTTCAGTCTGTCCGTCCGTGAACAATATTCTCCTCAACAGCTTATTACAGCTTTATGCTTTTTGGTGATCAGCTGAAGATTAGTCTCCTCCCTCCTCCAGCTTATTTCACCTGGTTATTAGACAGCCTGGAGTAAGCCTAACCTAACCTAACACTAACCTAACCTAACCTAATCTAACTTACCAGATAAATTAAGCTAGGGGGAGCTAATCTTCACGTGATCCAAAATATAAGTGATTTTAATTTCAACACCCCCCTCCCCCCCTCACACACACACATACACTACACCAAATAACATAAAAAATATCCAGAGAATTATGTACATATAAGCATTTTAGTATACAAGAAAAACACAAGAAAAATAAAACCCCCGTAAAAAAAAAATACCAAAATTGTCTTCCAGGAAATTAAGATTTTTCCTGTTGAGAATAAATTGGCGGGAAAAACAGCATTCGTAAGTGTTTTAATTTTTATTTTTATTTTTCAAAGACTTCGTTGAGGTTTTTCTTTGTACATTAATATACAAATTTTTTAAAGCATTTTATTTATTTATTTATTTCAATTTCGTCAAAACTCATTATTATTATTTTTTTCTTTCTATTGTAAATTCGTTCAAGTTAGATACACAATGAGCTTCATGTATACATCCAGTGACAATACAATGCAATACAACAATAACATCACCAACAACAACAACTACAGTAAGAACACGACCAACAACAACAACTACAGTAAGGACACGACCAACAACAACAACTACAGTAAGGACACAACCAACAACAACAACTACAGTAAGAACACCACCAACAACAACAACTACAGTAAGAACACAACCAACAACAACAACTATGTAAGTGACACAACCAACAAACAACAACTAAGCAGTAAGAACACAACCAACAACAACAACTACAGTAAGAACACAACCAACAACAACAACTGTGGCACATTACTGACCAACAAACAACAACTACAGTAAGGACACAACCAAAGCAACAACTATAAAGAACACCAAACAAACAACAACAACTACAGTAAGAACACAACCAACAACAACAACTACAGTAAGGACACAACCAACAACAACAAATTCACAGTAAGAACACCACCAACAGTCAACAACCATAGTAAGGGATACAAACTAACAACAACAAATTCACAGTGTAAGGACACAACCAACAACAACAACTACAGTAAGAACACAACCAACAACAACAACCAGCAGTAAGGACACGACCAACAACAACAACTACAGTAAGGACACCACCACCAACAAACTACAGGTAAGAACACCACCAACAACAAATAAACTACAGGCGGATGAGCAAACCAACAACAACAACCATAGTAAGGATAACCAACAACAACAACTACAGTAAAGAACAATCACCAACAACAAACCAAGGACAATAACCAACAACAACAACCATAGTATGTAACAAAACTCAACAACCACAGTATGGAATAACAAACCCAACAAATAACAACTACAGTAAGAAATTAATAAACTAAAGAATTTCAAATAAATAACCACAGTAAGAACATCTAACAATGAACCACAGTAAGGACACAACCAACAACAACAACTACAGTAAGAACACTACCAACAACAATGTTCATGGAAAAGGAAACACAACCAACAAACAATTCAGCACAGTAAGAACACAACCAACAACAACAACTACAGTAAGGACACAACCAACAACAACAATCTGTAGTAAGAACACGGACCTCAACAACAACAACAACTACAGTAAGGACACAAACCAACAACAACAACTACAGTAAGAACACAAACTTCAACAACTATA
This sequence comes from Homarus americanus, assembly GCF_018991925.1. Classification (NCBI taxonomy): domain Eukaryota; kingdom Metazoa; phylum Arthropoda; class Malacostraca; order Decapoda; family Nephropidae; genus Homarus; species Homarus americanus. The sequence continues at coordinate 2,486,573 of NW_024748870.1, forward strand.
GTAAGGAATACCAACAACAAACAAACCATAGAAGGGACAACAACCAACAACAACAACCTGCAGTGGTGACACGACCACAACAACAACCAAGGTAGTAAGGAATAATAAAATCAACAAAGAACAAACCTATGGAAATAAGGACACGACCAACAACAACAACAACCACAGTAAGAAGAACAAACCCACACAACAACTACAGTAAGGAGTTGGGTTAAATCAACAAACAACAACTACAGTAAGGACACAACCAACAACAACAACTACAGTAGAAGAATGACCAACAACAACAATAACTACAGTAAGGACACAAACCAACAACAAATAACCATAAGGAACACCAACAAATAAACAATTACAGGGTGAACACAACCACTCAACAACAACAGCAGAATAAATAAAACTAACAATGTCAAACCACAGTAAGAACAATTCAATTAAAACTAAAAGAACAATCACCAACAAATGGGTCAACTACAGTAAGAACACAAATCAACAACAACAACTAAGAAAAAGAACAAATCCTGAAGGGAAGGTTCATCAATAATAACAACTACAGTAAGAACACCACCAACAACAACAACTAGTAAGAAATACCTCAACAACAAATAAAAACACCACAGTAATGACACGACTAATGCAAACAAATTGTAAAGGACACAACCAAATAACAACTATAGTAAGTAACAGCCAAATCAACAACAACAACTACAGTAATGTAACCAACAACAACAACTACAGTAAGGACACACGACCAACAACAATAACTATGCAGAACATCACCTCAACAAATAAACAATCACAGTAAGAACACAACCAACAACAACAATTATGTAAGAACAACTCACCAACAACAACAACAACTACAGTAAGAATAATTAATTTAAATGTTCAAATGCAAGAATGCAAACCAAACAACAACAACAGTAAGAATACCACTCAACAACAACCTTCATAGAAGAACACAAATCAACAACAAACAAACCAACAACAAGTCATTCAAGAAGGACAACCAACAAACAACAATGAATAGTAAGAACACTACTAACAACAACAATTGTAGAAACGGAACACGACTAACAACAACAAATTAATAGTAAGAACACAACCAACAACAGCTGTCATAAGAACACCTAACAATAATACCATAAACACAACCAATAACAACAATCACAGTAAGAACACCACCAACAACAACAATTCACAGTAAGTGACATTAAATCAACAACAAATGAATCACAGTAAGTACGCAACCAACAATAATAAACAACAACAACAAATGCATAGTGCGAATACCAATAAATAAACAACTAAGTGGTAAGAACACAACCAACAACAACAATTTAAGAAAAGTATTACAACAACAACAACTACAGTAAGGACACGACCAAATGCAATTAAACAACTACAGGGAAGGACACAACCAATGGAACAATGAATCAGCAAGAACACCCACTAACAACAACAACCAAGGTAAGGACACACAAACCAACAACAACAAACTACAGTAAGAACACCACCAACAACAACAACTACAGTAAGAAATTAATAAACTTACTCAACAACAACTAACAACAAATCCAAACAAACAAATAACCACAAGGAAAAGAAGAACACAACCAACAACAACAACTACAGTAGTACCCAACAACCAACAACAACAGCTACAGTAAGAACACGTCTCATCAACAACAATCATGTAAATAAAACACCTCACCAATAACAACAACTATAAAATCACCAACAACAACAACTAACAACAACCAACAACAACAATGTAAGAAATACTCACCAACAACAACAACTACAGGAAGGTTCAAACCAACAAACCAACAACCATAGAAGAACAAACCAAACAAACAAATAAATCACAGTAAGGACACAACCAATGTAAACAACAAACTACAAGAACTACCAACAAATAAACAACTACAGTATGGACACCATCAACAACTACAGTAAGAACACCAAACACCAAATAAACAACCAGTATGGACACAACCAACAACAACAACTACAGTAAGAACACAACCAACAACAATAACTGGTAAGGACACAAATCAACAACAACCAGGAAGAAGAAATAGACACAACAACAACAACTACAGTAAGAACACACAACCAACAACAAATCACAGAAGACACCCCAGCAAATAAATTCATAGTGCTATAATCACCACCACTAACAATCAAGGAACAACAACTAAAGTAAGGACACCACCAACAACAATCTTAAAAATATCAGTCTCAACAACAACAACTACAGTAAACACCAACACCAAATAACTACAGTAAGGACATCAATCAACAATCCATGGAAAAGGACACAGCTCAATCAACAAATAACAACCACAGTACAGTACAAACCAACAACAACAACTACAGTAAGAACACAACCAACAACAACAACTACAGTAAGGACACCACCACCACCAACAACTACAGTAAGGACACCCACCAACAACAACAACTACAGTAAGGACATCGACCAACAACAACAACTAAAGTATACAAACCAACAAATAAACAAACCTAACAGCAAGAAGTCTAAAACCAACAACAACAGCCACAGTAAGAACACAACTAACAACAACAACTAAGGGCAAGGACACAACCAAACAAACAACAACTACAGTAAGGGACACGACCAACAACAACAAACCATAGTGCTAGAAATTCACAAACAAATAACAACTACAGTAAGGACACGACCAACAACAACTAAGCAGTAAGAACACAACCAACAACAACAGCTACAGTAAGAACACAACCAACAACAACAACTACAGTGGGGCACACAACCAACAACAACAACCACAGTATGACATTACCACCAACAACAACAACTACAGTAAGGACACGACCAACAACAACAACCACAGTAAGAACAATAAACCAACAACAACAACCAGCAGTAAGGACACAACCAACAAACAACAACTACAGGCAAGGACACAATTAACAACAACTACAGGTGACACGACCAACAACAACAACCACAGTAAGAACACAACCAACAACAACAACTACAGTAAGGACAATAACCACCAAACAACAACTAGTAAGGACACGACCAACAACAACAACTACAGTAAGAACAACACAAACCAGTCAATAACAACGCCAGTAAGGCTGACGACCAACAACAACAACTACAGGTGAACACAACCAGTCAAATAAATACGCGCAGTAAGAAAATTAACAACCAACAACAAACAACTACAGTAAGGACACACAACCGGCAAACAAACAACCATGTGCAAGGACACGACCAACAACAACAACTACAGTAAGAACACTTAATTCAACAACAACAACTACAGTAAGGACACAAACTCAACAACAACAACCACAGTAAGAACACAAACCAACAACAAACTGAACTACAGTAAGAACACGACCAACAACAACAACCACAGTAAGAACACAACCAACAACAAACAATCAGCAAGTAAGGACACCACCAACAACAACAACTACAGTAAGAACACAACCAACAACAACAACTACAGTAAGGACACAAATCAACAACAACAACTACAGTAAGGACACACAACCAACAACAACAACTACAGTAACATCCAACAACAACTAAGCAGGTACTCACACAACCAACAACAAACGCGACAGTAAAGGACACGACCAACAACAACAGCGTGTAAGGACACACAACCAACAACAACAACCACAGTAAGAACACAAACCAACACCACAACTACAGGGCACAATTCAACAACAACTATAGCAAGGACACAACCAACAAATAAACAAACTACAGTAAGAACACCACCAACAACAACAACTACAGGCGTATTGCACAACTAACAGAAACAATGAATTCTACAGTAAGGACACGACCAACAACAACAACTAAGCAGTAAGTGGACACAAACCACCCAACAACAACTAAGCAAAAGAACACAACCAACAACAACAACTACAGTAAGAACACAAACCAACAACAACAACCACAAAGAACACAACCCCACAAATAAATAGCTACAGTAAGGACACAACCAACAACAACAACTACAGTAAAGAACACAGCCCAATGAACAACACAACTACAGTAAGGACACAACCAACAACAACAACTATGGTGTAAGGACACTAATTAAACAACAACAACTACAGTAAGGACAACCAACAACAACAACAACAAACCAACAACAACAACTAGTAGACACAACCAATGTCAACAACTACAGTAAGAACACCACCAACAACAACAAATCACAGTAAGGACACAACCAACAACAACAAATTAAGGTAAGTGACACAAACCAACAAACAAATAACCAGTAAGAACACCACCAACAACAACAAACCACAGTAAGGACACGACCCCAACAACAACAACTACAGTAAGAACACCACCAACAAACAACAACTGTATAGTAAGGGCTATTTAAACCAACAACAAATAACTACAGTAAAGAACATTAATAACCAACAAATGTTATAGTAAGGACAACAACCAACAACAACAACTACAGTAAGAACACTCCCAATACCAAACAACAACAAACCACAGTAAAGAACATAATTCAACAACAAATAACTACAGTAAGAACACAACCAACAACAACACCAGTATGATACTAAATCCAAACAACAAATAACTACAGGTGACACAACCAACAACAGCTAAATTCTATGAAAAGGAGTACCACCGTATCAACAACAACTATAGTAAGGACACAACCAACATCAAATAACTATATAGTAAGAATACTCCACTCAACAAATAACAACTACAGTAAGGACACAACCAACAACAACAGTAACTACAGGGCGACAACTAACAACAACAATCAAGCAGTAAGAACACCACCAACAACAACAACTAAGCAGTAAGGACACGACTAACAACAACAACTACAGTAAGAACACCACCAACAACAACAACTAAGGTAAGGACACAAACCAACAACAACAACTACAGTAAGAACACAACCAACAACAACAACTACAGGCGATTACAAAACCAACAACACAAACTACAGTAAGAACAACAACAACAACAACTACAGTAAGAACACCAACAACAACAACTACAGTAAGGACAACCAACACCAACAACTACAGTAAGAACACAACCAACAACAACAACCAGTAAGGACACCACCAACAAACAAATGTTCATATGGTAAGGACACCACCACCACCAACAACCATAGTAAGGATTAACACGACCAACAACAACAACTACAGTAAGGACACCACCAACAACAACAACTACAGTAAGAACACAACCAACAAATACCAACCACAGTAACAACACCAACAACAACAACAACTACAGTAAGGATACACGACACAACAACAACAACTACGGTAAAGAACACGACCAACAACAACAAACGCAGTGGCGATTAATGACTTCAACAACAACAACTACAGTAAGAAACACAAACTAACAACAACAAACTACAGTAAGGACACCACCCAACAACAAATAAAACTGCTGGGTAAGAAACACAAACCAACAACAACAACTACAGTAAGGACACGACCAACAACAACAACTACAGTAAGGACACAACCAACAACAACAACTACAGTAAGAACACAACCAACAACAACAACTACAGTAAGGACACCACCAACAACAACAACTACAGTAAGAACACAACCAACAACAACAACTACAGTAAGAACACCACCACCAACAACAACTACAGTAAGGACACCACCAACAACAACAGCTACAGTAAGAACACGACCAACAACAACAACTACAGTAAGAACACAACCAACAACAACAACTACAGTAAGAACACCACCACCAACAACAACTACAATATGGACACCACCAACAACAACAGCCTCAAACCCCCACACAGTATATCGGGTTTCTGGGTCTCCGCTTAAGATGTCCCGCTGAAATATTGCCAAACTTTGATCGACATCTGGGGCGATATTTGATGTGTGCCGGCAGATTGTGGGTGGGCTGGGGTGGGCTGGGGTGGGCTGTGGTGGGCTGGGGTGGGTGGGGTGGGTGGGGTGGGTGGGGTGGGCTGGGGAGTGGAGCTGGGGTGGGCTGGGGTGGGTGGGGTGGGCCTGGGGTGGGCTGGAGTAAGCATGAACGAAGAGTGAAGGCAGACTTGGGGAGGTGTGTGTGTGTTATAGCCAATCAGAAGCTCAGTTATAAACGAGACAGATCTAACATCCCTCCGCGGATAATAGGATTAACATTATATTACAACACACATAACTCTTGTGTAATAAAAGCAGCAATATATTAAGGCTATCTGTAATCACTATTAATTACTTCCTACTGTTATTATGTAATGCTGTACCCAATACCCTACAGGTAACAGGGGGGTAAATATGACATGGTTTTTCTAGCAGATGAGGGTAACTTCCATCCACCTTCCCGCCCATACTGACATAGCATTCGTGAGAGTTGATTAAGAGGAGGTATTTTTTTCTCCTCACATCTTTTCTGTTGTTTTTTTTTTAACCCGAGTTGTATAGTTATATATATGTATTTATTTTAAACTTTAACCTAACCTAACCCAACTAACTCTTATTTTAAGCGAACCATAATTAACCTAACCTAACCAAACTTAATCTACTGTGCCTCGACCTAATCCAAACTAACGTAGTCTATCGTCTACCAAGCAATTCTAATTTATACTCCAGGCTTAACCTAACCTAATTTAACTCCTCCCTCCTTCTCCTCCTACTTCTCCTTCCTACTACCTCTCTTCTTACTTCTTCCCCCTCCTCCTCCTCCTCCTCCTTCCCCTTTTAACTTCTACTGGACAACAGACGGACATGGAGAGATCATTGGAGGAGGAAGAGGAGGGAGAGGAGTGGGCGAAGAGAGGAGAAGGAAAGAGAGGAGATAGAGAGAGAGAAGAGACGATAACAAGGGGTAGAAGGAAGGGGGAAAGAAGGTAAGAAGGGTGGGTGGGGAGGTGGAGTAGAGACGATGAGGATACTTAAAAATTTCCTTGATAACAAAACCGAATCGATATAACATCCTATTACAGAGAAACTGATAAATGTAAACAAACTTCTCCACGTCAACGTCAACCAATAAGAATCAAGTTTATTTTTACCTCTAATAATTAATCCCTTCACTAATTGGTCATATGAAACTGTCGTCATCGCTCAACGGGGTTTGTATTGGTTGACTAAAATAAAGCTGTCCCCACCCCCCTTGTCCTCCCCCCTTCTCTATGATCGGCCGAGGCAATTATAGAGGTAATATACGGCGCGTAATGTGATTGGCTGAGAAGATTGAGGTCGTCTGAGGGTGTTGATTGGTTCAATCTCGCGGTGAAGTTCCAACGGGGTCTCTCTCTCTCTCTCTCTCTCTCTCTCTCTCTCTCTCTCTCTCTCTCTCTCTCTCAATTATTGTTTATTTCCCGCCAGTTAAACATCAAGTACTTCTATACTATACATCCGCTAATTCCTTCCGGTGGGTAAATAATTCTCCGTCGTTAATCTGTTGGAGATCAAATTTCGGTATCCAATTGACGAGAAAAATCTCATTCCCCGGCAAGTGGTGGTGAGTGGATGACCGGTTAGTGATTTTCCCGAGCCGGATGATCAAGTGACCTATTCACGGAGATGAGTATTCCCTGCCATCAGTATTCCCTGCCATTAATATTCCCTGCCATCAGTATTCCCTGCCATCAGTATTCCCTGCCATCAGTATTCCCTGCCACCAATATTCCCTGCCATCAGTATTCCAAAATATTCATCTTAATATTTTCATCCCTGAGGCTACGTGACTTGATCAATGTAATGTGAGTCTCAGTGTAATTTTACCGCCATTTTGGAACGTTATTTATATTTGGTTTTTGGTCAACCTTTAGAGTTTTGTAGTGTTCGTGTAATGGTCAGCATGCTCGCCTCGCAAGCGAGAGGACCCGGGTTCGATCCCCGGGCAGGGTGAAACTATGGGCAAGTTTCTTTACGTCATTTGCCTCTGTCTACCCAGCAGTAATTGGGGACCTGGATGTTAATCGCTTTGTGGATCGTGTTCCGGGATAATGGTTAGCCAGTGCAGTTGGCGAGTTGTCCGGTCTTCTCGGACTATTCCTTGACACTGGGCCATGCAGCTCGTTAACTTAGGGTGTGGTTGTTGTGTTGGCAACAGCTTCTACACCTTAAACAAATTCACGCCTAGGTAGCCCTTGGGCCGGCCAATTTCATTACACGAGGGGCAACCATTATTATTATAGTATTGTTGTTGGTGTTAGGTAGTAGTGGTGGTTTGAGATGGTGGTGATAGTGTTGGTAAGTGGTGGTAATAGAGGGGTTTAGGTGGTGGTAATGGTGGTAGTAGTGATGGTGACATTGATGGTGATGGTGGTAGTGTCAGTGATAGTGGTAGTGTTAGTGACGGTGGTAGTGGTATTCACGAAGGGTCTTAAGCCAGCCCGATGAGAGAGAGAGAGAGAGAGAGAGAGAGAGAGAGAGAGAGAGAGAGAGGCAATACAGTTGCAGGTTACAAAGCACCACGCCACAACACACAAGCTTCACCACTTTTATATTTCTGTTGCCTGGAAAATTCAGGCATATTCCAAAATCGTCTGATGGATGAACTCCAACCCAGGCGAGACTTTTCATCTGTTAGAAACAATAAAAAAAAATAAAATGTTCCTGGAATTGTAATACGTTCTGGGAATATTTCTCACTATACATACATAATGAGATATTGTGGACGTGAGAAATACAATATGAAGGTTTTTATTTTTGGATAGAGGAAGCGATCATACACGGTGGGAGATGGTGATGAGGGTTTAATATAGTGTGGTGATGGTGTGGTGGTGTGGTGAGGTAAGGTTGGTGGACGTGGTGGCGAGACACACGTACACACGCAAACTACTACCATCATTACTACTACCATCATTACCACCACATTACCACCACATTGACACACCATTACCACCCTCACACAAGACTACGGGCGCCACAACCCACGTTTAATTAAATCACTTTACGAGACTTTCATTTTTGAAGACATCATGAAGAGCTCCTGTGTGTGTGTGTGTGTGTGTGTGTGTGTGTGTGTCGTTATAGGTATCTCCAGCAGGGGAACGTGGGTGGGTTGTTGGCTAAAAGTGGGTGGAATGTGGGCTAAAAGTGGGTGGACTGTGGGTGTAAAGTGTGTGAATAGTTTCATTAACAATAAAAAAAAAGATATATGGTTTTTATGTCAAAATTCAGGCCACTGTTTATCGATGGCTCTCCCCCCCTCACCCCTTTAGTAATACTGCAAGACTGAATAGGGATAATAATAGTCCGCTTAATCCTTATATTCCTATTGAAATTGTACTCAAATAGGGATAACTTAATGGTTTTTGGTTAGGTTAGGTGAGGCTAGACTATCATGGTATAATTTTCAGAAAATCACAGGTTGAGTTCCAGCAAAAAATCCCGTTATTATTTTGGGTAAATCCTGGTATTAAATCATCGTATACGGGCTTTTAATCGGTGCAGGAGACCAATAACATAAAATTACGCTCTGCAACAACATCCATGTATAAACTGTCAGCGTGTGATTGATCAAACTACAGCAAATATCAGGTCATTTCAAGGTTATACTCTGTGACTGAAGTTTATCATGGCATAGAATAGCACAGGCAAAGGTAGGTGTGTGTAGGTGTCTGTCTGTGTGTGTGTGTGTGTGTGTGTGTCTGTCTGTGTGTGTGTGTGTGTGTGTGTGTGTGTGTGTGTGTGTGTGTGTGTGTGTGTTCATTATGCAGAAAATCACCGTAAAAAACTTTCTATGGTCAAATTTTTCTGTTAGGTTGTGGTGAAGTGGTCTATAGTGCAGCCTTAAACACGAGGTATGGACCGTGGCGGAGGGCAGCATGATGCTTCTACCTCCCCGCAGACCAGACTCCCCCCACCCCAACTCCTCCCCACACCTCAACCCCACCCCACCACACCCCACCTCCTCCCCAGAACACCTTCCCGCAAATTAAATTAAAAAAGATCAAAACTTTAACAACTTTACTGAGAGATTTTTGAAAAGTTAATCTTTCTCAGAGGAAGAAAGATATTAAACCTCTCCTCCCATAAATCTGAGATATTTTGACAGAATGGTTTTGTTTTATTTAATATTGAGAATAATATTTAATGGCAAACTCTTCCATATTTTTTAACGAGGGATATGGAGATCACATTTAGCTTAGGCACTTCAGTTTATTTCAACTTTTGGCCTAACCTAACCTAACTTAACCTAACCTAACTTAACCTAACCTAACCTAACCTAACCTAACCTAACCTAACCTAACCTAACCTAACCTAACCTAACTTAGCCTAACCCTCCAGGTATTGTTATGGTGTTTAATTAGCGGGTGACATAAGCTGGATTGCCTACTCTTCAGGTGATCCAAACACAGAGGAGTTGTCTTTTTTCAGCTGGTTCTCATCCCATTTTCTTTACAAGTCTGGCTTCGTTTTTTTTATCCAACGTCTGTTTGTCTCTGTCGATGTTTCAGTCGGTCTGTCTGTCTGTCTGTCTCTAAATCTGGATTTTTCAGTCAGTCTTTTCTTAATGACAGACTCCCACAAACACACGCACGCACTCACGCAACGCACGCACGCACCCACGCACGCACACACACAAACACACACACACACACACACACTAGCATTACCAGACACTCAAGCGTTAACAGAAGTCTGCGCTCAAGTGCCACTAAACACTCAAGGAAATTAATTAAGATTGTTGTAATTACCAGAAGTTGTTTCGACTACTTGTACTTAAAGGGTTATTAGGCAGAGAGGTCGACACGCGGTGAGGAGGGTAGCGCAGTGTGTGTGTGTGTAGAGGAGGACGAGGTGTGTGTACAGGAGGACAAGGTGTGTGTACAGGTGTATGTGTGTGTGTAGAGGGTGGACGAGGTACAGGAGGACAAGGTGTGTGTACAGGTGTATGTGTGTGTGTAGAGGTGGACGGGGTGTGTGTACAGGAGACAAGGTGTGTGTACAGGTGTATGTGTGTGTGTAGAGGATGGACGGGGTGTGTGTACAGGAAACAAGGTGTGTACAGGTGTATGTGTGTGTGTAGAGGATGGACGGGGTGTGTGTACAGGAAGACAAGGTGTGTGTACAGGTGTATGTGTGTGTGTAGAGGATGGACGGGGTGTGTACAGGAGGACAAGGTATGTGTACAGGTGTGTATGTGTGTGTGTAGAGGAGACGAGGTGTGTGTACAGGAGGACAAGGTGTGTACAGGTGTATGTGTGTGTGTAGAGGTGGACGGGGTGTGTGTACAGGAGGACAAGGTATGTGTACAGGTGTATGTGTGTGTGTAGAGGGTGGACGAGGTGTGTGTACAGGAGACAAGGTGTGTACAGGTGTATGTGTGTGTAGAGGGTGGACGGGGTGTGTGTACAGGAGGACAAGGTGTGTGTACAGGTGTATGTGTGTGTGTAGAGGGTGGACAGGGGTGTGTGTACAGGTGTGTGTGTGTGTGAGGTGGACGAGGTGTGTGTACAGGAGGACAAGGTATGTGTACAGGTGTATGTGTGTGTGTAGAGGTGGACGGGGTGTGTGTACAGGAGGACAAGGTATGTGTGTACAGGTGTATGTGTGTGTGTGTAGAGGGTGGACGGGGTGTGTGTACAGGAGGACAAGGTGTGTACAGGTGTGTGTGTGTGTAGAGGGTGGACAGGGTGTGTGTACAGGAGGACAAGGTATGTGTACAGGTGTATGTGTGTGTGTAGAGAGGAGGACGAGGTGTGTGTACAGGAGGACAAGGTATGTGTACAGGTGTATGTGTGTGTGTGTAGGGTGGACGGGGTGTACAGGAGGACAAGGTATGTGTACAGGTGTGTGTGTGTGTGTAGAGGATGGACGGGGTGTGTGTACAGGAGGACAAGGTGTGTGTACAGGTGTATGTGTGTGTGTGTAGAGGGTGGACAGGGGTGTGTACAGGAGGACAAGGTATGTGTACAGGTGTATGTGTGTGTGTAGAGGGTGGACAGGGGTGTGTACAGGTGTGTGTGTGAGGGTGGACAGGGTGTGTGTACAGGAGGACAAGGTATGTACAGGTGTATGTGTGTGTGTAGAGGGTGGACAGGGGTGTGTACAGGTGTGTGTGTGTGTAGAGGGTGGACAGGGTGTGTGTAGGAGGACCAAGGTATGTGTACAGGTGTATGTGTGTGTAGAGGATGGACGGGGTGTGTGCGGGAGGACAAGGTGTGTGTACAGGTGTATGTGTGTGTGTAGAGGGTGGACAGGGTGTGTGTACAGGAGGACAAGGTATGTGTACAGGTGTATGTGTGTGTGTAGGGTGGACGGGGTGTGTGTACAGGAGGACAAGGTATGTGTACAGGTGTATGTGTGTGTAGAGGGTGGACGGGGTGTGTGTACAGGAGGACAAGGTATGTGTACAGGTGTATGTGTGTGTGTAGAGGGTGGACGGGGTGTGTGTACAGGAGGACAAGGTGTGTGCAGGTGTATGTGTGTGTGTGTAGAGGGTGGACGGGGTGTGTGTACAGGAGGACAAGGTATGTGTACAGGTGTGTGTGTGTAGGGTGGACGGGTGTGTGTACAGGAGGACAAGGTGTGTGTACAGGTGTATGTGTGTGTGTGGTGGACAGGGGTGTGTACAGGAGGACAAGGTATGTGTACAGGTGTATGTGTGTGTAGAGGGTGGACGGGGTGTGTACAGGAGGCAAGGTGTGTGTACAGGTGTATGTGTGTGTAGAGGGTGGACGGGGTGTACAGGAGGACAAGGTATGTGTACAGGTGTGTGTGTGTGTGTAGAGGGTGGACGGGGTGTGTGTGTACAGGAGGACAAGGTATGTGCAGTGTATGTGTGTGTGTGTAGAGGGTGGACAGGGTGTGTGTACAGGAGGACGAGGTGTGTGTACAGGTGTATGTGTGTGTGTGTAGAGGTGGAGGGTGTGTGTACAGGAGGACAAGGTATGTACAGGTGTATGTGTGTGTAGAGGGTGGACAGGGTGTGTACAGGAGGACAGGTATGTACAGGTGTATGTGTGTGTGTAGAGGATGGACGGGGTGTGTGTACAGGAGGACAAGGTGTGTACAGGTGTATGTGTGTGTGAGAGGGTGGACAGGTGTGTACAGGAGGACAAGGTATGTGTACAGGGTGTGTGTGTAGAGGGTGGACGGGGTGTGTGTACAGGAGGACAGGGTGTGTGTACAGGGTGTGTGTGTGTGTGTAGAGGGTGGACAGGGGTGTGTACAGGAGGACAAGGTATGTACAGGTTATGTGTGTGTAGAGGGTGGACGGGGTGTGTGTACAGGAGGACAAGGTATGTGTACAGGTGTGTGTGTACAGGTGTGTGTGTGTGTGTAGAGAGTGGACGAGGTGTGTGTAAGGAGGACAAGTGTGGTGTGTGTGTAGAGGGTGGACAGGTGTGTGTACAGGAGGACAAGGTGTACAGGTGTATGTGTGTGTGTGTAGAGGGTGGACGGGGTGTGTGTACAGGAGGACAAGGTATGTGTACAGGTGTGTGTGTACAGGTGTGTGTGTGTGTGTGTGTAGAGGGTGGACGAGGTGTGTGTACAGGAGGACAAGTGTGGTGTGTGTAGAGGATGGACGGGGTGTGTGTACAGGAGGACAAGGTGTGTGTGTACAGGTGTATGTGTGTGTGTGTAGAGGGGTGGACGGGTGTGTGTACAGGAGGACAAGGTATGTGTACAGGTGTGTGTGTGTGTGTAGGATGGACGGGGTGTGTGTACAGGAGGACAAGGTGTGTGTACAGGTGTATGTGTGTGTGTACAGGAGGACAAGGTGTGTGTACAGGTGTGTGTGTGTGTGTTTGATGCTCCTCTCTGGACAGTACCTAGACATCGACTACACTGTTATGTTTTTAATTTGAACAAGATACACCTTAGCACTACGAGTTGTGTTCTCTTGTCAAACGTAATTTAATCGAACCAATGAATCACTTAACGTTATAACCTTACCTTAGGGGGAGGGGGCGAGGCTGCGGCTGCCACCAGATGAATAATGTTGCTCCGGCGTAGAAAGATCCACAGAATTATGTAAATCATTTAGTTTGATCATATCTTCACTATACAGGTTACGGTGCACTTTAAACTAGTCATTAATAATTATCTTGTATTATCCATTGACGATTAAATAAAAAAATCTGTGACTATTCATCCAGATTTCAGGGGAATGAAGAGTTATGACAGATTTGATGTTATAGAGGAAACCTCCACTGAAGTGTATTAAAACAGGGTGAGTCTAATTACCATTGTGTTTTTTTTTTAAGTGAGTATAGTCAGTGCCGGCCTATGATCGCTATTCTCATTATCACAATTACCAACCTAATTCTCAGCCACACAGTTCTTCTTCTTCACTTAAGACACAATTTAATCTTCTAACACGTACCGAAAACTCACAGCTGATCGTGTCATTCTTTCACCACCACACTATCACCGTTTACAGTCTATTTTCACCGGTTTATTCACCAGAAGCTCTATTGACACTTGTTGTTTTCAATGTTTACTTTAGATTCACAGAAAAACGAAGCACTATCAGAGAAGGTAAGTGATCCCATCGGTGTGTGAGTCGATCTCCTGGAAGCTACTGACAAATTGACAATAACACCATTACCAGTGTTGCCAAATGTGGTTGGTGAAAATCAGCTAGATTGACCTGTAGAATCCGCTAGAAATTCCTGTACCTGTACGAAGTTCGAACGTGTAATGGACATGGGCAGCAGAGGGACGGGGTTGGGTTGCTCATTACTCTGTTTACTTTATTTATTTGTTTTTCTAATTCCAGGGGGAGGACAGAATAGGTTTTAATTACTAATGCATACGAAATCCGCTAGAACTTCCGCCAAATCCAGTGAAAATGCACCAGAAAATCCGCTATCCGTAAAAGGTCTAGCCATCCGAGTTTTGAAAGGATAAACCGCTAGATTTAGCTGATTTTCCGCAAAGTTGGCAACACTAAACACTACGTCACCACCACCATGACTCTCAACCAAGGCTGGAAAGTGTTGATGTTATAATGTAATACTACGCTTTAACACGTAAGATCTTTAACTGCAATATTCTAGATTAATAAATAAATATTCATGAAAATTTAAATTCAAAAAGAGTTAAAATAAGTGTTGAATATACTAACATAGAGACAGGAATGTAAATATACAGCAATTCAAAGCGCATTCGTGTTAAGTAGGAACACGGCCAAGTTTACTGTCTGGTTCAGCCCAAGACATTTACTGAACTTACACCTTTGTATAGTCTATAATGTGATTGTATTCTACTCAATGATGATGATTCCTGCATTATGTTTACTCGTCATTCGTTTCATGGGAAAAAAATAATTAAATTTCAGTAAAAGTAGAGAATTCCCTAACACGAAAATGAGTCACTAATTTAGGTGCATATTTAGCAGTATCTAACATGTTCCCAGAGTCATTAAACTCATCTCTACTTAATAAAGTCTCTTAAATTAAGGATATAGTTTCGAAAGACAGATTCATTAATTACATAACAGGTGTTTATTTTTGTGAAGTGGATGGGACAAAATAAATCACTCCATTTTTCTAAACTAAATTGTAATTCCATAATTTTCTTACGTTTATTAGGTTTATAGGTTATTATTTTTTTTTCCGATTCTCAACAGACAACGACCATCTAGAACTAACAGTTACCGTTTTTGAACCAACAGATCATGGATGGTAACGCCCAAACGGAAGTATCCAACAGGAAGAACTTGGGAATGTTTTGTGGAGAGATTGAACAGACAAGAACCTTCATTTCGGAGACTTCCTTCGTCAAAATTATCTTCAATGTCAACAACTTCACCGAGGAGACTTACTTCAGCTTTGACTCTCGCGTGGAGCAACAGAAGGAGGTAAGAGGCAACGGAAAGTGGGGGGGGGCAACAGGAGGGGGGTAGACAACGGGAAGGGGAGACAACAGGAGGGAGGAGGAGGGGTACACAACGGAAGGAAAGGAAATAGACAACAGTATGAGGTTAGCTTAGGTTAGGTTACGTTAGCTTAGGTTAGGTTACGTTAGCTTAGGTTAGGTTACGTTAGCTTAGGATAGGTTACGTTAGCTTAGGTTAGGTTAGGTTACGTTAGCTTAGGTTAGGTTACGTTAGCTTAGGTTAGGTTACGTTAGCTTAGGTTAGATTACGTTAGGTTAGGTTAGGTTACGTTAGCTTAGGTTAGATTATGTTAGGTTAGGTTAGATTACGTTAGCTTAGGTTAGGTTACGTTAGCTTAGGTTAGATTATGTTAGGTTAGGTTAGGTTACGTTAGCTTAGGTTAGGTTACGTTAGCTTAGGTTAGATTACGTTAGGTTAGGTTAGGTTACGTTAGCTTAGGTTAGATTACGTTAGGTTAGGTTAGGTTAGGTTAGATTACGTTAGGTTAGGTTAGGAAATGCGAAAAATTCATACAGACGAAACGGAGAGAGATAAAACAGCCGATAAAACTGACGAAGAGAATAATTTGATGTTACGGGAGGGAGTCATATCCGAGGAAGACAACGTAGAAGGCGATGGAGGAGACGCTGACGAGGTATCTCTCTCAAACTTATGACAAATCAAATAAGAGAGAAGTTGGGGGGGGGAGACTCCGCCTGGTGACGTGAAGACCGGAGCTGGGGAGATGATGTGAGGCTGCGGGAGGAGGAATAGGGGCGGGAGGAGGAAGAGGGGCGGGAGGAGGAAGAGGGGCGGGAGGAGGAGGGAAGGGAGGAGGGGAAAAGAGGCAAGGGGAGGAAAGAGAGACGGGAAGAGGAGAGGCGAGAGGAGCCAGGAGAGCAGTCGAGGAGTGTGATATTCTCTCCGAGTTAATATTTATCGTGTTTATATATATCATGCAATATTCACCTTCAAGTTATGACTCAAGGACCAATCCCTCCATGATAACAAATACCAACATTCATCTTACACATTATTCTTACATTAAATGAGATTTTATTCATAGACAACATGAGCTAAATTATAAAACATACAAACGATAACATGTTCTTCACGACTCGGGTACAACAGGTGGTTCATGACACTTAATGACACAGGTACAAGAGCGCTTTAACAAACTTACTATGACAACTTCTATGTTACAGGTGTTTGGACGGTTTGGGCCCAATCCAGTGCTTTATCCGTACCGCCGGGGGGAGGTCGTCCCTGGCACCTACTGTGAGAGGGTCTTCACGGATTGCAAGCTGCAGTCGTGCTTTGTGCAGTCTCCTGGGTACCCGAGTGTTTACCCACGCAATCTACACTGCAAATACTACCTCAACACCCGCATGCCCTTCATTAAGCTCTATATTGAGAATGAGGAGTTCAACGTCGATGGCCAGCGCTGTGAGAACCCTATGATGTGTCCAATGCGTCCCCTCAGCACCAACTGTCCCTTCGACTTCATCCGGGTTTACGACGGCAAGAATGAAGAAGCAGCTCTTATTGGAACGTTCTGTGGAATGGGTCGTTTTCCTCACTCCATCATCGGCTCGGGTCAGGACGTGATGGTGGAGTTTGTGTCTTCCCCCGCTGGTCCATTCCTTAATACAGGATTCCACTTTAATGTCGGTAACTGGCCCGGTCACGTGGAGTCCAGCGGCTCACGGAATGGAACATGTGACTGGGTGTTCTCCAGCGACACGGTTGAACGCGGTCAAGAATCCATCTTCCTGTCGCTGGCTCACTGGTATCCTCCAGGAACTTCCTGCTCTTACTTAATCCGTGGACGTCCTGACGAAGTAGTCAGGATGTATTTCCCTTCCTTCCGCGTGCGGCCCATCGAGGCTCCCATCCGCCCATATGACGGTGACTGTGGAGAGACTCTGATCATCTATGACTCAGACCGTGAGGACGATGCGAGGATCATGAAGATGTTTTGTGACACATTTTCTCGGCCATTAGAGAAACACGACTTTATATCATCGGGAAGCGCCATGTTTGTCAAATTTGAGAGTCGTACAGGGAGTTACGATGGGTCGTCCCTCTACTACTGGGCACAGTACGACTTCTTCAACAACACACACTATGGGAAGCCCGTGGAGGACACACTATGTGATGAACTCTTCGAGTCATTCGTGCGACCAGAGGGCAAGTTTGGGTCTCCCCTCAACACTTTGCTTTACAAGACTGATGAAGATGTATTATGTCGCTACCACTTCAAGGCCCCACGTTACCAGTATCGTCGTATTCTCCTTACTATAAACTCCACAAACTTCAAACATAATGATGATGAATGTATGGAATGTCTAAATGATAAAGTAGACAAGCTCAAGATTATTGATCCTTTCCGTAATGGTACAAACGTCTGCATCTGCGACAACTGGCTCACAGGACATCGTCTTCCTCCCCACATTGTCTCCAACGGACCTTCTCTGACTCTTGAAATGCATGTCGACCACCGCCACGCTATGCAGAACTACTTCAAGTCAGCAACACCAATATTTGAGGGCACCTATAAGTTCATCCACAGCCCCATCTGCGGCCCCACGGTCATTCCCGCCTCTACTGAAGGGAACATCGTCTACCCTAAATATGAGCCATACGTGTATGGCGGCTACGGCGAGGACGTCCACTGTATCTGGGAGCTGAGGGTGAAGCAGGAGCGAGATGTCTGGCTCTATGTAGACCAGCTCGACTTTTCCCTCAATGATTGCTCACTGGAAGTTATCGAAGTGTTTCTGCCTGGCCATGACCGCCCCGAGTTCACCATCTGTGAGAAGGGAGACACGGCAGACGAGACCAAGACCAGCATCCTGAAGGCCCGAGACCTAACAGAAGGCGCTATCATCATTCACTTTAAGTCGTCAGCACCTGGACACTCAAACTTTAAGTTAACTTGGACGGAGTTATTTGAGTTGCCCAGGAACAGTGACGGCACTGTCATGACCTCCAAACTGATGGCACCGGGGGAGTGTGAGTTCGTGTGTCCTGGTCAGGCGGCTTGTATCCATGATGACTTGGTGTGTAATGGCGTCCGCAACTGTCCAGGCAACAGCTCTGGCGCAGCCCAGCACGACGAGGCGCCTGAGATCTGCTTCTCTCGAACAGGCTCTAAGTTCAACTACGTGGCTCTAGGGCTGGGTGCTGCCGGCGGCACTGTGGTGGCCGTGGCGGTCATCATCCTCGTGTGCCGCAACTGTCGCAAACGACCCGACGACAACACCTACTAAATAAACTATGCAAACTATAGGAGCCACAACACACACAAGAGGCAGCTCGACCAAGTGTCTACAAAAGCCGAGTGTCGAAGAACAACAGTTGTTGTGCACCAGAGACCATGACGTACTGTACACAGGAGAGAAACACAAGTTTATAACAAGAACCCAATATATGTTGTGTGGAGCACCGAG
Source organism: Homarus americanus (assembly GCF_018991925.1). Taxonomy (NCBI): domain Eukaryota; kingdom Metazoa; phylum Arthropoda; class Malacostraca; order Decapoda; family Nephropidae; genus Homarus; species Homarus americanus. Next base: position 2,505,863 of record NW_024748870.1, read on the forward strand.
GGTATGGTCAGAGCTAGTGACGTGTGGAGCACCGAGGGTATGGTCAGAGCTAGTGACGTGTGGAGCACCGAGGGTATGGTCAGAGCTAGTGACTGTCTAGTAGTTTTGACCAATCGTTTCTTCCATACCAAACAACACAGTGTGGGGCCTGGCAGTCTCCCCTGTTGGCTGGTTGAACTCAACAGTTCTTATGTACAGTTATTAACACTGATCTTCTTTACGAAGACTTTCATGCCCAGGTGTAAGTGTGCATAACATTATATATATATAAATATATATTATGACTGATGTACGTGTCAAAGACTCCGTGTAACCTGTATATACAATTTATATATATTGGTTTAGTGTCCACTAGTACGAGGGGTTCACATGAATACCTATGTTTTTCTCATATTCGTGGGTCCTCATTTTAAATGAACAAAATCAAATTTGGATTAAGTACAAACATGCCTGTTAAGTGAACAACCAGTCACAAGTTGCATGAACAACAATACTACAACACAATAACATTGATCAACTTCTACAGCAGTGCATTGAACTCAAGATATTGTTTATGGAACAATTTTCCATGATATTTGTCTTCATTTCAAGCATAGCAATATGTTAGCAGGATTTAAGTTTAAATAAACTTATCAATAAGTTGCTACAGTATGTAACGAGATTTACATTTTAAGGGACAATATTTATTTTCATATTATAGGTTGTCGACTCCTTACAGTAGGCAGGCGTTGTGTGCTTTCTTTATAGGTGGTGGGGAGTGTTACCCCAGTCGGTGCACGACACACCCCGGATGTGGATCAGTAACCGTGGCTACTTCAGTCCGTGCCAAGTGAACGTATTGTTGCGACGTCAGAGTTCCAGGTCTATTAGTTTATCATTATCTCTTAGCTGCTACAGCTGTTGTACTGCAGGTGAGGGTGTCGACAAGCCGCCACCACCGGCCATCACACTCTAGTGGTGATCCCTAGAACTACAGTACAGTGGTCGGGCCTCAGAACCACTATCAAGAATATTTTAATACAAAGTCGTTCTTTTCGTTCTTAGTCATGTTATCAGTCCTCACTTGTACCTGACGGAATAGTGAACTTAACTTGGCACGTCTGAGATGACCACAGCTTTATCAGGATTCAGGCAGCTATTATGGTCAGACGGCCTTAGTCCATACACCACATTTAGTTGGACTTTGAGAGATGACCATCACATAATAGCAAACTCATTACCACACGTATAATGAACAAAACAACTATATTATTAGCCTCTAAAACATTACTGAATATTTAAATGAGAACGCCATACTGTACTGTATATCAAATAATTGTTCTTGTAAAAATGATAAACATCAATTAGTCCTCAGCAGTTTTAAGACGTGATCAAATATCATTCACAAGAAAGAGTAAATCATGCACTGCCAAGAAAGGTTGAACTAGGAAGTCTTGTGAGCACGATGACCTCAGATATGCAGGACCGTCGACCATGTTAACAGTACAGAGGCACTAACTGTTGTATTGCTGTTTACTGTCTTTTGTAAATACGGAAAACATTTATATAAGTTTGGTGATTGTTTGTTGTGATTTGCTATATATATATATCTGTATCTAATTCTTATAGAAGATTCCCATACAAAAAATAGCCATTTTTAGCTACTGAACTGTGTAACTTTTTAGTGTTGCGCTCAAAGTTTATTTCGTGTTTTTAGTAGTCAATGTAGAAATACCCTGAATATTGTCTTTTATACTGCTTTGTAGTCTCTTCAACAATAAGAGATTGAGTTACACACTATAGGAGGTCGAGGGTGTTGGCTTGACTATGACCTGAGGTGATGACACTCCTCAGCCCAACCCAACCCTCCCCACTCACTCCTCTCCCCACACAAACAACTCCCAGTAAATCCTTTTCCTAACATGGCAGGATAGTTTTATAAATACATTCATCATAATATCAATCTTTATCTCAGAATATATTAGTTCTCCTGTATGGTTTTTGTACACTGGCAGTTATACTTTTAAGTTAATATAAGGAAGCATTACGCGGTGTTGCCACGTCACTCACTCACCCGCCTTCACACCTCCGATTACAGATGTAGGTAACAAGATACTGTACCTACTATCTTTACATTCCAACTGACATGTACAGCTATCAATGCTTCCAAGGTACACAATATAATGTACCCAAGTACTATAAGTCATGTTAAGAAGTGATATTAAACAATGCTTCCAAGGTACACACAGTGACCTCCGCTACATCACGCGAGAAAACTAATGAACAGTTTCCACAAATGATCCTAAATAACTCCTTACTCTGTTCCCGGTGACACATTGCAAAGATTAAGAACTGGAGAAGAACATTTATCATCTCTGTGGACAACCTAACCTAACCTAATCTTGACCAATCCAATCTTGTCTTGATAAACTTAACCTACCTAACCTAATTTAACTTAACGTATACCTTTGTCTTCTATCCTAGAGTCATAAGGTGTCCACACAATGTTCTTGACCAATATGTGATCATTATTACTTGTACAAATGAGTAAGTTACATTATCACGACTAAATATATTACCATAGAAGATGTCTTGGAGTTAATTATTTTATTTTGCTGGAATTGCGTTATTGTTAACTAGATTTTACTGATATTGTAAGTTCTGCATTCTAACTCAAATACAGATGACTGGATGTAGCTGATCTGTTAATGGCAATATATAATTTTTTTTTTCTTTTTTACTGAGAAATTTGTAATTGTGAAAAAATACCTTAGATTTAAAGCCCTTTTGAATGTGAGACAATTTATACGTATTTGCAATAAGCATTTTGTATTAAAGGGAAGATGAAGGAAAGTGAGAAATGTGTAGTATACGGGACCGACTCTGAATGCACTCATATCAAGTTTCCTAAGATGGACGCGGCGTTTTTGACATTAGCGCTATTATATGTCACTCAAACTTTTTATGAGACATTCTCTTTCTAATGACTTTAATAAAATCTGAATATAGAGAGCTGAGGATAACCAAAAATGCTATCCCTGACAGTGCTTTTTATGTCTTAATGTATACATAACGACAGGGTGTCTCAGAAAAATATATATACACTATCTTACAGATTCTCGTGGTTATCGTATGCGCGTATTATAACAACAGTATATTCTTAACTTGGTGATGTGTCAGGTCTCCCACAAGTTAGGAAAATATTGCTGTTGTAATGGAAACATTCACAAGATCTTCACGAAGAACTTTATGGCAGTATTTATATTTTGTAGACAACCTGTATATTAGAATTTCTCGACTATGTGTATGTGTGTGTAACTCCCTCAAAGAAAGATGATATTATTCTATTACCTAAATATTTCTTTCAATTTCAATATTAAGGAAGTATTAAATTATGTTTCATATCCCACAAGATGTCTTAAATACCCAGTGTTATCTCTCCCGTAGGTTGACAAAACACCACTATATCAAGGTCACGATCTATCGACACTGCTAACCAAACTGTCATGAAACTACAACTGGACCTTAAACTATATTAAATCTTCATAACCTACTGATTCCCACGAACTAAAATAAAACTAATTACTTATTCTGATGTTGTAAGTAATAAAACCTGTGTGTGTGTGTGTGCGTGTGTGTGTGTGAACCGGGTGTAAGAAAGTGTGATTGTCGTGGTAACTAGGGCAACATGATCTAAAGAGTGGTTGTCGTGGTAACTAGGGCAACATGATCTAAAGAGTGTTCATATGGCGGCTGCTGGGGTGAAGTGCAGCTGTGTGTGGCGGACGGTGACGGTGGGTGAGTGGGTGGGTGTAAAGCTATACCTGTACACTGTGTCAAACTGTAATATGATAAAAATTAGACAACATTATATTTTAGTTTCGTAAAAAGCTTTATTTTATTGTCCTTAACTTTAATGAAGGAATGTTATAGTATATAGTGTATTTATCAGTTGCCTGTGACCAAGAAAACATGTAATAACAATGTGTGAATAATGAAACTCAACCAAATCTTTTGTTAATAAAAGAGTTAAATTTCCAATAATAAAAAGCTGATATTCACATTACTGTAAAAAAAAATGTCCTATCTTCATGCTACTAAAAATACAGGTATTCTTAATTGCCCAAACAAAATGAAATCTTAGATCAATAATGTGTTTCTACATACGAGCACACAACACGGTAACAAGTCATTAGTCTATATGTGTGACGGTAAATGAAACGACAGCGAGTAGCGACCAATACCCGTAAGAAAGAGAATGGGAAGCCCTGAACGTCGTCAGTACAGTCTCGGCGGTACAACATGGAACTACCCTCAAGGATAAACTTATACGTCTGTCACACGTACTGGTAACTCATCTCTCATCACCAGCAACAAGAACAATCTGCTAGCTCGAGTTCTTCACCATAAAAGAAGCTTTGAAGTTTGAAAACCCAATTTATGACCGGAAAGAAGAATTAAGAGATCTATCAACTGCCAGCCACTAGTGCCTTAGGGAGAACTTGCTTAAAGGCAGGTTACACTACCCTGGCAGACAAGGAAATTAGAGTCTAGTGAGGTCTCAGATACACCAAGCGAAAGTTTGTACACCAACATTGTCCTCAATTGTTGTTGCGTGAAGTCTCCCACACATGAGGACAATGTGTAAGACTGTGTATACATTTTCTAAGACACCCTGAATGTTAAAAAAAAATGGACGCTCTGTAACACAGTATTCATTTAATTCATAATAATTCCTGAGCAGAAAACAAACATTCATCGGGAAAATACTCGTAAAAAAAATCACTTATAACGACGAAATAAATCCTAAGACACAGACATACACCTCTGAAGATTAGGCATTCCAACTTATTTCACCTTATTATTAAACACTTAACCTAACTGAACATAATCGGTTTAAATCTAACCTAACCCCACAAGGTAGAGTTCGGGTGTTTTAATCATCAGATGAAACAAGCTGGGGTCTAATCTTCAGATGATCAGGAAAATTTTAAAAGAAATGTACAATTATTCAGAACGCTAGAGTTCCCTAACAGGCATAAAATAAAACAAATACCAATACAAGATATGGCCACTAACTCAAAACTTCATGTGCCTAGATTAAATTGCACTGTACTTGCTCACCTTCATTTCCCCAACTGTAGATTAAGGAGTTCACTATTGATTCATTTCATCCCATTGATTACGATAACACCTCGAGTACGATGATTAAACCCTTTGAGTACGATGACCAAACCCCTTTAGTATGATGACTAAAGGGTAAGTCAATATGATGCTAAAAAATACAACGAAAAAGTTCTTAAATTACTAAGCGTTTATTAGCGATCAGTCAGGTGCGTTTTGTAATTAACTGATAGATACTTATTCAATACAAAAAATCATTAAAGTTTACAATTGGTTCAGTAGGTATATAGACACCGCATGTATATAAACACAGGTATACAGTATAATTAAAAGATACAGATATACAAACAATGACAGTGCGGGTATACAATCAACGGTAAACAGTAAGACAAATCAACCAAAAGTAAACAACAAACATCATTGTTATTTCCATTAATGATTTTTTCCTAATCAGACATTAAAATCAGTAATTAATGACGACATACGCGTCACCGACTTTTCATAGAAATAAAATTATAAAAAAACATTTTAACCCATTTGCCCAAACTACGACAGTGTCCACTGCTAAACAGTGAAATTCATTCACTGTTTTACAGTGGACACTGTCGTAGTTTGGGCAAATTTGTTAAAATTAAATACCTCAAAACTTAGTGAAGGGTTGAATCATCCATATAAAATACAGTAATTGGTTGTTAAGACAATAGCGTGTGTAGTTGCGGCTGAGGGAGTTATGTATTTATTTCTCTCAGGGATACTTTTAGGACAACTGAAGACTCCATACCGCAAATTATCAGAATTCATATGTTATACTGTTATTACCGAGCCTTTATAACACGTAGCAGGGATATTATTTACAGTACTCCATCTACAACGAAAACATGAGATACGGAATTCTCAGTGTCGGAGAGCATGAACCATACAAATACTGTACACCCAACAAGGCGTCCAGCGATGTTTTCTGTCGTTGTGTTGTTATTTAAGAGGTTTAAATGTAAATAAGAAAGAAAAACATTAAAGAAAGGTTATATTTGGATGTATTTATGGGGATTCGTACCGCCGACTAGGGAGAACTTACTCAGACGCCTGGGGTAACAAACTTCATATAAGGCAACTCCTAATATTGTCTCGAGTTTCCATAACGTTTTACACTTTATTACTAAATTTGTCATAACATTATTTAAGCTATATCATAAAAAATAGGATAACACTCAGTTTTGTACCAGTAAATTAGTTTATATATAATTAAATGACTAATAAATGCATAAATTAGAATCCGATCTTAACAAACAAACAAGAATCAATTTGACTAGACAAAAACAGTGTTGGCATTATATAGGAAGGAAGGAAGATACGATAAGCCTTTAAAAATTCTACTCGACACTGGATGATTGCGTGACGTAAACAGAGATCACTATTACCACAACCCGTAGGAAATATACAACATGTCAGTACCACTTGTTGACTTTAATGAAACAAAAATAATAATCAAACACTCACCTTCAAACTCTGGTAACTGTGATAAAGCGGCGTGAGGTAAAACTTCAATCTCTAGAACATCATCGACCATATCTTTCTTCAGCAAAATCCATGATAGAATTCACCGGATATTACGAGAGGTCTGACCTGTATCAACTCTGGCAAGTAACTGAGCCACTGAGGTAGGGTGTTAAGCCAATGGGGGTGAATCATAAGAATAAATCCCGGAAGCTGACTTAACCTTATCACCTGATGCGGATGTTAGGTTTTAACTCACAAGGGATCGATACGGTTTGATTTTGTGAGGTCGAGGGAAAAGGTCAACGACTTAACATACTAGTGAAGAGTAAAGTATCGTATCCTCACTGGCGCCTGAGTAAAGTATCGTATCCTCACTGGCGCCTGAGTAAAGTATCGTATCCTCACTGGCGCCTGAGTAAAGTATCGTATCCTCACTGGCGCCTGAGTAAAGTATCGTATCCTCACTGGTGCCTGAGTAAAGTATCGTATCCTCACTGGCGCCTGAGTAAAGTATCGTATCCTCACTGGTGCCTGAGTAAAGTATCGTATCCTCAGCCTTGGAATATAAATTATTTGCATTTTCTGAAGGGCACCAAGTGTGAGGGTATGTAATAGGATTGTGTGAAGAGTCAGTGTTGTGTTTTATAAAGGTTAATATTGAGAGATATAACCATGACTAATATATAGTTTGATTTATTCATTTTATTGAAAACTTTGATAATTTTTGTTCAGAACAGTTGCCATTAACTTTTATTCTAATAATTTAAAATATAACTGAATACAATACAAAACATTTCTTTATCACTTCAGAATACATTACAAAAAATATAAAATTCCTAAATATCTGTAAAGTTGTTTCCTTTTCTTACCTAGATACTCTATGATAGACAAGTCAATATAAAATACTTATCTAAAAAAAATAAGTAAAGTATAATAAGTATTGTACCACTTTGGTCTATATGACTGTCTTCCCCGTGTATACTAACATCAACTGACTGTACTATGATTTGATAATAATTAATATTTACTTTCTTCATCTAAATAAAAAACAAAACATCTCAATTACTGTGATCCCATTTGGTAAATTGCATCAGATGAGAACTAAAACTGTTAAGAATAAATTACAAAGTACAAAACACAAACAAAAATAATAGAATTTAAGATGTATTCAATAGGTAAAGTTTACTTACTTAAAGAGACTATAAAATCAGACCCTATTATACTTTGTTAATGAAATGGCGGCTGATTAATTCTCAATGACGGGGTTAGTATCTTGGTGCATGATATTATATTAAATGACTATATCAGTATTGTATAACATAAGCATTCTCTATATATTTCAATTACTTCTCTGACTAGAAATATTAAGAACTTTATTATATGGGAAGATTTTGTTGGTGGCAAAGCTGAATTGCATGCATCTCCCCTCCCAGCATATGACCTGGGTTCAATCCCTACTGTGATCAGGTGTGAGAGGGGTGTTATCCAGTGTATTCCTACCAGACATTACAGGTTTTATCCAGCTACTGTACTCCGGGTTTTTGCTGTACCAACACTGGGTAAATAAATGTTATAACAAACTAACACAGAACAGAATAACCGCCCGAACGGCTATTAAGGTGATAAGTGGTGAAATAATAAATAAAAATAAATAACTCCATTGATATTTTGCGTACACTTTAAGAGATAATATAGATCATTATTTTATCTTTTGTTCTTGATCAAATCTGTACAACCCACATGGCTTAAATTTCTTTTATATTATGCAAATTAAGCTTCACCCCCAAAAAATTAAACTATCAACAAACACTGGAGCCATGTAAACTGTGATGAGAATACAGGATGATATTGTCTTCTGTGTTATACTGTAGTAAAATATATCCTGACTTTAGGCCAGCTTGTACTCAACATATCTGAGAAAATGGCTGCTGAGACAATCAGGTTCGACTCAGTAAGACAAAACTCAAGCCTGTATACCTAAATATGTGACCATCTGTGTAGCAGGTAATGGACAGTGTCACCTCATGGACAGTGTCACCTCATGGACAGTGTCACCTCATGGACAGTGTTACCTCATGGACAGTGTCACCTCATGGACAGTGTCACCTCATGGACAGTGTCACCTCATGGACAGTGTCACCTCATGGACAGTGTCACCTCATGGACAGTGTCACCTCATGGACAGTGTCACCTCATGGACAGTATTACCTCATATACAGTGTCACCTCATGCTAATCAAAACACTAACATAACAATTGTTTTAGGTACTGTAGGTCTGATGGGTCGTGAGTAGCAGAATGGATGCAACACAGTGAAGACTTCAAGTGACCTGGGAGCAAACTAGTGACTATTGGCCCTGTATCCCGTCCACTCTCAGGTGTAGGGAGACTTAAATAATTCACATAATACATCTATCAACATTTTAACTGACACAACTATAGCAATTATTCAAATCTGGAATAACTGAAGATTAATAAATATTCTCTACACACTATTTACATGTGTCTGGTATAATAAAAGGTTCGATTAAAATATACCCGTTGAACAAAAGTAACAGCAGACAAGAGAAAACATTTTACACCCCTGAGTAAATCAAGTGACAAGTGACAACTAATAAAGGGAGGCTGTGTGCGTACATTCGTGTCTGATGTGTACATGTGTGCTCTTGATTCTGGCCGCTGAAAAAAACCAAACAATATAACCAGATATCAAACAATATAACAATGTAATATAATATAAAGATACACTATTATACCAGACAAAACTTATATACTCAGTAAATATATAAATTAAAGACAAGAAAACAATGATTATGTCAATAGAAAAACAAAATCAGAATAAAAACAATTCCAAAAATGTGTGTGTGTTAAGGGCGAGAGTTATCACATTTGACATCACTATATCCGGCCCTTACACATATCTGGTTACCTTACTTACCTGGAGGTTTATTCATTATCATCATCATCATCATCATCCTAACCAGTCACCACAATCCTCATTAGAATTATCATTATCATTGTCATCATCACCATCAACAATAACAACAACATTTCATGGTCATTTTCCAAATTTCTTTGTTTTTCATTCACAAAATTATACGTACTTAGTAACATGACATTCACACACACACACACACATTCACACACACACACACACGCACACACACACACACACACACACACACACACACACACACACACACACATTAGTTTATTATTTTTTTTATTTTTTTTTATTAACAAAACTATATTTAACCACGTATAATCCAGTTATTTGTTTTTTATACAAGAATCTTCATATAATAGCAGTGAGGATACGACCTTATCACCTTAGTAAATAATTGATGGCTTTGTTATTGGTCCAAGTGCCTTACGGTTTACCATTGTTTGTATAGCTACACTATCTATGTACTGTACACTGTATAAATACGCTAACTATAGGCATGCTAAACTGTATACCTGTATTGTCTATATACATGTTGGACCAATTGTAAACGTGTATGACCATTTTACTGAAGAAATATCTATCTATCTAATCTGAAAGTGTAAATTCTGCCTAGGTAAAAGTATTTTCTATTATCTAAAGTAAAGTTCAAAATTGTAATTATGGAAATACATTACCAGTTATTTTTCGCTGTCCTTTTTACTCACTTTAAACGCTAGCAGATGAGTACTATTTCAAAACCTTACATTTAATTAAGTAAAGTATTAAGAAATAAAATGAATATTACAATGAATGAAGTATTAGAGTACATCAGATTTTCGTTATAGCCTGTTCGTTGTCGCTGGGACCGTTGTTAATGTTGTGGTGGGAGCTGAGCCAGGCAGCCGTCCTGTCAGTGCCGTTAGAGAGCATTGAGCCAAACTGTTGATCTCGATGTTGGTGTTGCTGCCTTAATGAGTCCCCTCTCTGCTTGCTTGGTCCATCACTCTTAAACGTGTTGGTGGAGGCGACACTGTGGGAATAGCCAGATATTATTTATAAATATTTATCGTATGAAAGAGTAAATATATTAATTAGTTAGGTTCGATGCATATTAATAGCTTAGTCATGGAATATTTACCTACACTAATATAATTATAATATACTAACTTTTCAGGCCAATTCTCGCCAATACATTATCAATAAAGCCACAAACACATCACATAAATCAAAGATGGATGTTCTTATACCACAAACAACATTATTAGTTTCTCTTACACAAGGAACACTAAAAATATTAATCTTTCCAACATAGTCATTAAATTTAAATTCTCTTATACCAAACACACTGGAACTAGAGTCTCTTTATGTCAAAAATTTAAAATGGTTCACCTTTACGTAAAAAAAATGGAGAATCTGACAATATAAATGGGTTGCCGTCACACCACACAAGAACTCTTCACACCACACAGATGAAGCTCTGTGGATCTAACATCACCACAACAGGAGTCGGGTTCATTAACATCTCACGACTAACCTTACACACTCTGGGTCAGCCTCGTCGATAACGCTGTGAAAGTCCACACTGGCGCACTCCACTGCACTCTGCATGTCACCCTCAAGGCTGTCATCCACAGTGCGGGCAGAGGTAGTCCGCGACCTGGACAGTGATACTAGGTAGAGAGAGAGAGAGAGTAAGATGAGGCAATACACAGACAAACGCACACCATCACGACTCATAAACACCTTTAAAGAGATGTCAACATGATATAAGAGCTTTCAGAGGTACAGAAGATTCATCAAGTAGGTTCTCTCACCAGCTGTCTTGAAGCTATAGTCTGACCGTGCACTAAAAAAGCTCTGGCCACTCCGAATAGATTGACGAACTTCACGGGGTGGTACTGTAGGTGTGTTCGGTCTATTCACTGTGTTATTGTTTCTTCGAGGGAACTTCCAGGTGGGACAACTTATGCCCTCTTCAGCTCCATCTGGGATATTTACTACAACACAATATCAGAAACAGATTAACACAAGTGGTGAATGAATTAAGAATCTTAAAGTACCAAACTGTGTTGACCTAAAACGATATACCACTACAGTAGTAATAAGTTATGTATAAAACATTAATTAATCTTCAAGGATTTTTTTTTTCAATGGTGGAGAAAAATTTACAAGCATTGGCGGCAGGGTTCTTGATAGGTGACAGTCGAAAGATACAACGATTTAGTTTTTTTTTTCTGTTTGCTCTTCTCCTTCAGTGATATGGCATTGTTATGATTCATGAGGTATTACTTGATTTCTTCAGTCATATATGTATCGGGTGTCCCAGAAAAATGTCCCTGCCTGCCTGCTTCCTGCCTCTCTACCTCCTTCCAACTCACAGTGTCTCAGGAAGGGAGGCAGGGAGGGGGGCAGGGAGGGAACGAGGGGGGAAGGCAAGGACATCTTTCTGTGACACCCTATATAAAAGATGATACAGTATATTGAAGTCATAAAAAATACAAAAAAATGCCGTAAATGCTACATAGAATACAAAAAGAGGTGAGTGGTACAGTACTTGGTTCAACCCAGGGCAGGTCGATGGTAGTAGGTAGACAGAGGTGACCAACAGCAGACGGCAAGACGACCACCAGAGGAATCACCCACACAGCCGCCCACCCTCCTTCACCACTCTGTAATATAATAAATCCTCTAAATTTATCCCATCTACTTTAGTGCCATAATCAACAGTCATTAACCTCACAGGTCAACAGGTGCAACTCAATCACCTCAGTGGATAGCCTTGTGTAGTATAGTCATTGATTACTGTTCAGGTTACATTAATTACCTGGTGTTTTGGGTTGAAATCATTATTGGACACCCCAGGTATCATAAACACTTTAGTAATTAGCTGTTTTTCAATGAGGTCAAGTTTTATAAATGTCAGGTTACAGAAGTCCGGAGGGTAGAGGTCAGTTAAGGTCAGTTGGTAACTATAAGATAGAGATTTTCAGTTGACCCAGTGTATAAAACTAGTCAGGTCATGTCGTCACTCCTGCTGTTCCACGAACCCTGTGATTCAAACTCATGAGCCCGAAGCACTAGACTGTTGTATTATTCTGACCATAAATGCTTAAGGTTCACGAGTTTGAATCTCATGATTCGTGGTTCAGGAGGAGAGGCAACAGGACTTTTGACCGTGACTGTACAGTACAGGAATCTTTATGAAACACTAAAAATGAAATAATTAAAATTAAACTATTAAGGGCCAAACATCTGAAGTTCTCTATGAGATCTGTAGACCGTAAGTGAATACCTGGATGATGTTTGTCACACCTGGGCAATGCCGGTGACCAAGAGAGGGGTGAGCGCAGCGGTCACTACCTCAGCTTCCTTGAACACCTTGACGAGATGCCACTCTTCCCAGGGGGCAAGCGATTTCAAAGTATGCTTATTGCCATATTGCATTAGGTAGAGACCACAGCCCATGGACACTGCTGCTTTTATCAGTCCATTTTTTGTGTTCATCCCTCCAACAGCCATTAAAATAGCGGCCACTGTCACAATCACACCGCCTGTAGGAGCAACTCGTGTTAGATCAACGTGCTTCATATATAGTGTGTGTGTGTGCGTGTGTGTGTGTGTGTGTGTGTGTGTGTGTGTGTGTGTGTGTGTGTGTGTGTGTGTGTGTGTGTGTGTGTGTGTGTGTGATATCTAACTTAATCTAGTCTTAAGCTTCTGCCGAGTTCCAGCCCCTACACATGGAGAAGGTCGTGGTAACAGAACTCACGACTTTAATAATAAACAAAATGTCTTGGTTAGTTTACCCTATAACTTACCTATGACAACTTTAATATTCTTGAGGAAGCGAAGGCAGGTTCTAGCAATGAGAGCGTAGCAGGTCGCATCCACCTGATCATCAATATCATCACCTTCAAGGCAGAGATTAAGCCATTCCACGTCCTCACAGAGGGAGGTAAGCGTAGTGTAGAAGCCAGCCACCAGTAATCCAAGTAGAGGCGCGCCCATTGCCCACCACCCGCCCTGTAAAACACACTCTATTATTCAACACAATTCATTTTATATTGTTTATTTTTAGTGCTCTACCAATGATGCTAAATAATAATAATACTGCATCATGAAACACCAAAATCAAAGTAATAAACAACTCAAATGCTTCACAAACTCTTTAGATTAAACTTTGTAACTGTACCGGATGTTGTATACACTTTCTTCGTGTCGTGTTGTGGTTACTCGGAGACAGCAACAAAGGGTAATGTGTGTGACCAATCATTACCATCTGCAGCTATCAGGGCTAGAGGCTTATGGGTCTCCACTCCAAATATTTTTCCAGTTGTCATCCACACCGGTTCTGCCTTACCCTGCCCCTCCCCCCCCCTACCCTCAATTTTACTCATTAATGTCTATACCAATCTCCACTCATCCCTAATTATAAGTCACCATCAGTATATCGTATCTACTGTGCTATAAATATTCACTAATTCTTTAAGTCTCAGGTGAAACAAGTCGAAGGTCTCCAGGTGATATGAGCTGAGGTGCCTGAACTCTCTCTCTCTCTCTCTCTCTCTCTCTCTGGCTAAGGTAACGACAGCAAGGTAATTGATGGTACTCACAGCAGATGGATCAGTGAAGATATAGGTGAAGCGGTAAGACACAGCCACAACCAGAGTCTGCAGCACCCACATGGAGCCGACGTGTATACCCGACAATATCCACACCGACCTGTTCTTCACCACCTCCTTCCACGGTGCTCCCTACAACACGTAAAGCAATATCTTGGTTATACCCTTTCTAACGCCTGACGCTATGGCTAAACCTTCACAACACACCAATGAGGACCCGGTAACACTGTCCTAACACATCACTATCTGGCTACACTGTCACAGCTTCTTCACGGTTTGGCTACACTGTTAGTATGTTAGTGTGTGTGTGTGTGTGTGTGTGTGTGTGTGTGTGTGTGTCATACAGATAGCATCCCTTCGCTGTATGAAAAAAGCCAATAGATCATGAAAATATATTGAATTACTTTTCGTTAACAACACACAAATGACTATACATGATATATATATAACTTAACAAACAACCACCAACTCAAAACTGACCTCCTAAGTTATACTAACATGATGCAACGTGATAATGAGGACATACCTTATAATGTTTGGTGACGCTGGTGTGGGGTAACATGATGCAGAGTACGGTCACCAGGAGGGCTAGGCTACCCGTCAGATACGTCGTCAAGTACCATGGCTTAAGTCCTGCCAGACCTGTACCCAGCAGAGTCCCCAAGTCTCCTCCTACAGGTACAAACACTACTTCCTCATATCTCCTTCAGGATATTGTCATAGATGGAATTAAACTGTTTATTTTGTTATATATTGTAGCAATGATGATGATGATGATGATATTGATGGTAATGGTAACGTTAATGAAGATGATCACTCAGAGGTCAAAGGTAACTCACCTATACTAACGAGAAAGGTCATCTTTTTCACATAGACGTCAGGGATGGCGTCCACCACTCGCAGAACGGAGGGTAAACTGAGCCCCTGTGAGTGACAAGATAAATATTACCTTCTTACCTCAACGTAGTAGTAGTAGTAGTAGTAGTAGTAGTAGTAGTAGTACTCCTCCTACTACAACAACAACTACTACTATCACGGAAAAATGGTCCCTAATCTTACCTTATAACCATACCTTCTCCACTACTACTACTACTACTATTACTACTACTACTACTAACTAATAGACAAGAACACCTGTATAACACCTGTCAGACGCAAGTGACTTACCTGTGTGATCCCCAATACGAGCCTAGAGAAGAGGAGCAGCCAGGGACCCCCCATGGAGGCAGCGTGGGTGAGCAGCCCTATGAAGCTCGCCACGCCCATCGACCCCGCCAACACCACGCCCACGCCCACCCTGACACATAACACACACACATACGTTATAAATTTACCTCATGCACTGTTTAGACGTGTACAGGTCATAGGTCACTGTTTTGATATTTTTACATGAATAAAAATTTTTTGAGGGGAATAATAACAAAGTAATTTATATCCTTCACTATTGTAGGATTATCCTCAAAGCCCTCTGATAATTACTGTTCTTTTGCAAGTTATGAAATCAATTTTAATATTTGGAGATCATTAAAAAAATAAATGAAAGTGAACAAAACAAAATGATTTACGCACCTAACAACGTACAGTAATGCAACAAACAAAATTACAGAATATTTCGTGCATCAGAGAGAGAAATTTCACTATTATTTATCAATTCACCACTTTAAAACAACGTAAATGCACCACAGCCAAACAATCACAGACCACAAGAAATAACAGGATAAGTAAATAACACAATAACAAAATCAATGGGGGGAGAAATACGTACTTGCGAATGAGTGCATCAGCGAAGTGTGTAGTGAGGAGGCTGGTCCAGTTTACCGAGCTCAGCACAACACCCTGAATTACCAACGACCAACCTTCCTACAGCACACAACTGGGTTATACACCGCCTTATGTTCTTCACATCATTAATAATATATAAATACTCTTAACTTTATGAATAACTTATATACTTGTATTCTTAAAGTCAATAATATGTTACTCTTTTAAGTTCATGAATGATATATATATATATACCTATATTTCAACATAACTTCCACTATAACGCAGGCTATATTATTAAGTTAGGGTAGGTTAGCATTAGGATGTTTTAACTTGAGGCGAAATAAATCGGGGTTCCTAATATTAGTGTCATACCTTACTTACTTTATATATTATTCTGTATAACATTAAATATATGCAGTAATGCCGTATAATGAAACACTATTATGAACATTGTACACATTGTATCTGGCAGTGTGATCCAAAACTTGTGTGAATTGTTGTGGTAGAGGCGATGACAACTCGACCAAGCGATAGAATGAGTGATGTTTGGTTGACTCATTAACAAAATATATCAAAAAACATTAGCATGGTTGAATTAAATACGAATTATGCTTTCTACATAATAATATACTCCAATTAGACACATTCAACTACTATATAATCTAAGAAAAGTAATCTAATAAGATATACTGTCATGCATCATATCATTTACATAACATACTGTTCACTCCATTGTGGGTCACTTTACCTTGAGGTGTGGTAAGTCGTCGGTCGTCTTCTCATTATCAGATCCTGAAACTAAATAAACGCTTGAGTCTGATTCCTGTAGTTCGCTGTACTCGTAGTCATCATCAACATCATCTGAGGAAGTGTCACTAGTTCTTGACCTTCCCAACACTGATGGCCGAACAAACTTAAACATATTTCTAAAGAAAGTTTCTTTATTGAATCTGAATCTCTCGCGAATTTCTTGATGTACCTGATCATTACTTTGTGTTTTTCGAAATACAAAATCAGTTGTTTCATGTGAGTGGAACGTGTTAGGTGTTGAGACGGAACTGCTGGGTGAGGCAGAAGTGAAAGTTGATTCGGTAGCAGTAGGTGTTTTACTAGTGGAGTCTGTACTAGAAGTAGAGACTGGGCTTAACACAGTTGGTTCACTTTTCAAGGATGTCAATACAGACTCAGTTGTAAAATAAGTAGTGTCATTAGGCAGGAAGGTGGTGGTGGTATTGTCTGAAGGTGCAGGATCAGCAGCTATGGTGGAGAGGGCAGTGATGACGGCGTCCCGCAGGGCGTAGTGCAGCAACAGGACGGCACAGCACACCAACAACCTTATCCCACCTGCCGATATGGATCACAGTTGTTACACTGATCGTCGCAATATACTCATTTATGGAATTAAGTGTCTGGTAGTTATGTTGGCTACCTTCGGTCAAATTTCCTTATTATTTACCAATATTGGCATACCTGCACCGTCTATAAGCGCATTAAAAATTCTATACCTGCACAGGTTATGTACTGTCAAAGAAATAACCATCTTCCCAAGTTTTGGCGAATATATCGCGGAAAAGTTGAGCCATCCGACACACGCATTTGTGCACATCGTAAACAGTTGACAGGCCTGTGGCACCTTGGCAAAGGCTAGCCAGTTACACCATTGTTTTGCCAAATAACTTACTTTTTCCAATGACAATTCATTATTTGGAGTATGATTCTGTATTCCACAACTAGAATAATAAGTCCACTATTTCGTTGAACTGGACGCGTGTATCTAATCGTGCGTACCAACAAACCAGATGTAGTCACGAATACGTTTTTGGTACAATCTGGCAGGTTGTAATATACATCGGCCAAAGCTGAGAAGATAGTTGTTTCTTAAACCTTGACACTATATACCTGCGTTGTGCAATAAACTACAGTACTGCCAAAACTACATATAGTTATCCTTCATAAACGTTCTCTAGTAACATTGCAGACCCAAAGAATCTATTGATGTTAACAAAAGAATGAAATTTTAGAATAAAAAAAATGGCAATTAACTTTACTGATTTGGGCCGAGTAATTATTCTGGTGAAATCTATTCTAGTACAAGTCGACGTAATGGCAATTCATCTTAAGACTTAAGGCTGAAGTAACCGTAAGTTGTAATAAACAAAACATATTTTTTCTTATATTAAAAGTTTATCTACAACAACACGCGAAAAATACTTGTACTCAGATAATTGTATGTATCCCCATGAGAGGTAGGCGATGTCAAGTACAAGTTTAATACACCAGTGAATGTGTGTGGAGTGGTTGTCCCTGCTTCATGCACGCTGCCAAGGATACTACACCACTGTGGCGCCGTGACATTTGGCTCCCCATTCTCCTGGCAGGGAATAAACTTATAACACAGTGTATCAGAACCATATAATCCTCATAGCATAAAAATCTCGCTATTTTAACGAGGTTTTGTAAGTAAAAAAGTCCTTCATCCGTGACCTTCCTTTGTCTTAAATTTACTTTCGTGTCACTTTTAATAGCCCGCCTGCCTGCCAAGTTTTATCAGTTCGTATTGACTGACAACAACACACACATAGAACCTAAACAATAACCTCTTTTGGCTCTGCCGTGACTACTGTAGATGGAACAGTACTCACCCCTTTCATCCGTAAATTTCCACATGGTGACTGCGACAAGGATAGTGAAAAGGACGGCAGGTTAGGACAGGTGTGTCACGGGTGGTGGTGAGCCAGAAGACAGGTGTGTCACGGGTGGTGGTGAGCCAGAAGACAGGTGTGTCACGGGTGGTGGTCACAACTACCGCAAGCCCACATGCCGACACCCACACTCACTTTTGTTGCCGATACAGAAAATGTGGGCGTGGCAGTGGTGAGAAGGTCAGTGTGGGTGTGGTGAGATCATTGTGGGCGTGGTAATGGTGAGGTCATTGTGGGCGTGGCAAGGATGAAGAGGTCAGTGTGGGCGTAGCAATGGTGAGGAGGTCAGTTGGGCGTGATGTGAACCTGTGTAATGGGAGTGAGTGAGTAGGTGACACTATTTGTGGTGTAAGTGGGCGGGTCAACTGGGTGGCTCACGAAGACTCCAGATTCTGTAAGGATAACGTTATAAGGTACAATTTAGTACATTATATACATTTTAATCGGGCCCTCGAAATATTATCTAGACTGAACGAAACCTAATAATTCATCTCATGACCTTACAGTATACGTTTTGTAATGTATTTGCAGAGTAATGTCACTAAACTTGCACAGCGAACAAATTAAAGTACATGCGAGCGTTTATTCTCAAAGAAATGTTTTATCATCTATTTATTCATCATTCCAACACTTAACAACTTACTTGCCATTCGGGCGGTTAATGTATCTTTATTATGACCTTTACGTTCAAGTGTTATTACTGCAGGAAACAGAAAACCTGTCATGTTTGGTAGGGTCACACTAGATAACACCCTTCTCACAACTAACCAGAGTTGGGGATTGAACTCGGGACATAACTTGTGAGATACACGAGTTAACGCTGTGCCACCAACATGTCTTAATGCTTAATTGTTCTTTGATGTTTCTAGAGTATGATATGTGTTGATAAGGGTAGTGAATGAGCTCCCCTGCCCCTCCTCCTGACTGATAACTGGTAAGTGGACTCAGAAACCTTGGCTACTTGATCTTGATATACACAAGCCAAACGAGATGATGTTGGCAGAGTTGATTTTACATATCCAAAACGACCACACAATACACACATGACAAACAAGGTGGCAAATACATTTATGATACCTCCATACCTACACATGACACAGGGCCACAGCCACACACACACACGGGGTCACAACTACACACACACACGGTCACCACTCCACACACACAAGCTGAACTATCAAGTGATACTGTGAGTGTCTTGTCAGAATCCGATAACCCCTGATTACATTACACTCGAGGCTTTTGAGATCTTCGTCTCGGGAGTATATTTATTCACTATAGGAGCAGTTGCTGATTCAATGTGACTCGAATATAATTATCCTATAATCCCTGAGAAAAAAATATAGTAATGTTGAAATCAAGTTTATAATCAAATTAAATAGTATTAAAATTGGTTTATTTTTTAGTCACCTTATCGCGCCCACACACACACCTCACCTTAGTTAAGTTTTGATTTGACGATTGTATAGCTTTGGTAAGTCATTACAGATATTCCTTATCACTAATGCTGTCCATAAGAAGTTCTACTTCAGCCTCCAATCATGGAAGCAACTCGCAGCACGCACCTACTGATACCAACACGTGGTCATATGTCTGTATCTAGTGTTTAATAATTATGTAAATGTTTCTCCACAAAGTCTGTCCAAGTTACCAAGAACAATTACTGAAGAAAATAATTTCATTGTTTTAGAATACATAGATGAAGTGAAGAATAGGCACCCCAGATTATTTCATCTTATGTTTAAACCTAATGCTACCTGGGGAGTTGGGTTGGGTTACGTTTAGTATTAGGGTGGTTAATCTTAAGGTGAAATAAGCTGGGGTGCTTAATCTACATATGATTCTAATATGGGTAGAGTATAACATTATCTAGAAATATGTTTCTTTACTGTATTTCAGTGTAACATGTCCCGCCATTCCTTCTCTTATTTATTAGTTAATTGATGCCTTTCAACATCTTTCGAATCCATGTTCCCTTTGCTACCACTTAATCAACTCGGTTTACCCCGTCCGATGAAAAGACAGATGGACAAACAATGGGCAGACGAAAAATAATTCTAACACGAGTATAAACCACACAAAACCTTCCCTGAGCCTTGCTTATCAGGGTGAAAGTCATAGTACTATATCTGGTTGGTTTAGGTCTACAACTTTATGAAACATTTACCTAATCTCTCGGACTGACACTGACCACTTGCCTAGGAGTTCTAATATTATAACACTTTGCTAGTCACCTGTGAAGTTACCCAGAGGTCATCAGTAGATTCCTAGAAGCAACAGTCACGATCAGTTCTTAAAAGTTCCTCCAAATGGTCCGCCGGTAACTAGAAATACAGTATGTACACAGCCTTAGTCGACGAACCCTTTACTAGTGCAACCGTCGCACCTCGGTCCACTGCTCTTATCTTAATGACAGCCTTAATCTCTTATCACGAACCTTCACGGTATTATCTAGTCTCACATGGGGCCTTGTGGCTGACAACACTACACCACTTTATTTATCTTGTGGAGTAACTGCTCAGAGAAGGGACCACCAGAACTCACGTTGTTTATCATAGTCTAGTCCCCGTAATCTTTGCTTTTTTTAAATCGGTTATGACATTCCTCTGAACTGATAACACAATACCTCTACAATAAACTGAATTTCATTAAGACTTCAAAACTCGGTATTATCTTAAAAAAAAAAAAAATTACTAAAAACTTTAAACAATTACTGTACTTCAATTTATTACCCAGTATTCCCGGCACAATAATAGTTTTCGTTATACAGTATTTGTTTTGTTCTTTTCTTTTTGACACGCACCACAGAACTTTTAATAATGTTACTATCAACAGCTTGGGTATAACTATTAAATTTAATGGATCACATGAAGATTAGTTCCCAAGCGTATTTCACCATATGATAAACCATCCTAATGCTAACCTAACCTACCACCAACCCCTTCCCCAGGTAGCCTAAGGATATTTAATCATCAGATGGAGTTTATCTTCATGTGATCCTATTTTACTTACACACTAAATTGACTTACCACACTTTTAAATTATTTCTACCATTATACAAATTACAATAGCTTAAAAATTTGGAAATGCACTATAGGCACGGCAATTAATCAGGCTACTACTGTATACGTATCACACATCCACCGAATACTATACTATATCACTTACCTGCCAAATAGTAGCACATATCTGTCAAATTCTGACACATAACTGATAGATATCCCAAACTTCCATATACCATCAGATACTGTAATACCCAGCCCCTAGGTGAGGTGTTAGACAGAGTAGAAACTTGAGCTACATCATTCCTGAAAGTAAGACACCACCAACCAACCAAATCTACCCAAACAAGCAATACCAAACCTACCAAAATAATCATATGTTATGTAAAGTAATGTTTGATTATTTCAAGTCATATGTCGTCATATTTGATTTAGCCCTTCGCAAATCTTCGCTTTAGTTTCGGGTGATAATATGCGGGAGAAAATCCAGAATTACTCACACCAAAAAGGGTTCCTAATATAGACCAAGGGAAGAATGAGAGAGGTAAATAAAATAGGGCATTCTGAACTTTGGCAAACCTATTCAATTTTATCCGACACTCCCTTCACGACACCTTCTTATTCTTCAACCTTAAACATTACTTTCAATTCATTTCCATTATTTCAGTTTAATTTCTCCTCTTCTATCCATAGCATACAGTATACTGCATTTGGCTCAATTCCTCTCATAATACAGTTCTATCTCTCTATACATACCGTTATCCAAAGGTACCTGTTATCCTCTTCTTCCCCATCTACTCGACGTTTTAAACTATCACCCAACTCACCCATTGTTCCATTTGTGCTCACAGCCAAACCTAGATATCTGAAAAATCTTCTTTCATACATATTAATATTTATAGTACCTTGTGACCTTTCTGTAAAATTTGAACTGAATTTTCACTCGTTATTGGGGATTTCTAACTCTATTTACCAACTACATCCTTACTTCCAATAAATTCTTTTCCTTTAAATTTACGAAACAACCTTTACCCCCTCCCCAATTGTCCTTCCATTTCCAAGCCACAATAATCTTTTCAGTATCCACTCCTCCCTGCTCTCTTCATTCCTCACATGCAGTTTACTTTATTTCACATCATTTACAATATAGTGCAGATCTTTAGTATTCATTTCCAAATCATTCAATCAAATTCACATTAGTTTTTTTGCAGAAAGAATAATGACTAGTAGATCCTTCATTAATATATATGTAATGTAATCTTAATAAATAAAATGTCATACTGTAGTTGTGACCCAACCAAATTTAATTTTTTTTTTTTAATGGTTGTTAACCTATGCACTAAGGGGACACTTCTTTCACAATTGTATCCAGCTCAGATGGGAACCCATACAATAGGGGTTAAGTACCCAGGGGACCAATAGTGTAATCTTAAAACAGTTCCTAAACTTACTAATATTGCTTCATGTATCCTTTACAGTATAAAAATTATGTAAAAAATATCACTACTGTACATCCATCAGTGGAAAATTATCTCTCAAAAGCTATTATGTAGGGGAAAATAGAGGTCAATGCAAGGGGTGGACACTCATTACTACAAACTAGAAGATCAGAAAATAACAGTTGGGTTGGAGAGCTGGTAACTGCTGCAATGGACAACAGAGCAGTGACACCATGAATGACTACCAGATGTTCCAAACGTTTGTACAATATTTAGAATACAGTTCAGTGTATGGAAATATTTTGAAACTGCCAAAGATTACTACGGTACAGTACTGGATTATCATAGTTCTACTGCATAGGATATATCAACTTGTAAATCCAACTTAACAATAATAAATTAAAGCCAACACTTTACTTTCACCTCAACGATGCACGGACGGCATATACCTGTACTGTACTGCCACGTTTGAGAAGTACTTCCCTCTCTGGAAGCCCTCGAGACACTTCTGAAAATAAGATTAACACAACAACTTCCTACATCATACATATCTCTGGACTCTCTATATTCTTATGCATGGGTTAAAAGTTTCACAAGTTTTCCTAATACCTGTACATATTAACCTGCTTCGTAACATTTGACCCTTGGGTAAGAGCGACGAATGTATATATGTTTATCTCGGATCTTACGGAAGATTATTGAACAGTTGGGTTTAGAGCAGGTAAAGTCCAATAATCAAGATTAAAACAGGTTATAATACTGTAGGTGTATCTTTGATGGTCAGTGACATTACAACTGCTGGCCTCTATCACCACCTTTGTATGCTTAACCCGTATGTAAATGGCACAGCAACAAATGATATGTGATTCTAAAAAAAATAAAAATAAAAGTAAATAAATAAATATATAAATATAAAACTAGTACCGGTAACATCTTTCAAACATTGGACATGTAATTACTATTGTAATAATCTTAGTCCATTCTCAGTGTCCATTCACAATTATTATTTTCTGTTCTCTTCAGTCCCATACTGTAATGGCTAATGGGTGAAAATATCTAAAAAAAAAAATAAAAATTTATAACAGCTTTTGTCATGGGTCATTACACATACATTCTAATAGAAATTGATATTTTATTTTGGAAGTATTATGAAGTAGATTCAAACTTATCATGATAAGCTTGTGACAGATGAAGCATGTCCTCCACACCTTATGGGGAGTACAGGAATAAATAGCCACTTTTTTATAAATTTCAAAAAAAAAAAAAAATTGCCTCACAGAATAAGGTACAAGTACAGTATATCCTAAAATCACAATATATATATATATATACTGTATATATATATTTATAATATAATATAATATAATATAAAATC
Organism: Homarus americanus; assembly: GCF_018991925.1. Classification (NCBI taxonomy): domain Eukaryota; kingdom Metazoa; phylum Arthropoda; class Malacostraca; order Decapoda; family Nephropidae; genus Homarus; species Homarus americanus. The sequence goes on from NW_024748870.1 coordinate 2,530,289, forward strand.
AAATGAAAACATCAGGTACAATATGTTCTCTTTGTAAAAAAAATCTTTCAAAGGAATAAAATAAAAGATGATATCAATATTCAGATATAACATACTCCAGTACACACCCACTCTCGTGACGTTGAGTCGATATCACATAAATGTACATCTTGAATCATAGGACCAGTGATTTTGTGGATACAGTGAATATATACAGATGATACGACTATTCGGATATAACAATTTTGCTCCAGCACATGATTACCCGGTGATGTTAAGGTAATGTCATATAAATACCTAACTTGAATGATAAGGCCAATGATTTTATAGATTCAGGAGAGGTCTGGTCTGAAAGCTTACTACTGAACCTCTTTTGGAAACAACACTTGTGCAATGAAAACTGAATTTGGTTACTTTACAACACATACATTAGCTTGGACAAATCTCATATACCTGTACAATACATACAAGACTTAGCTACTGCAATAAAGTAAAAAAATAAGATTCAGTTTTCACTACTTATAATTACAACTTTCTTACTTCTGCAAGAGGTTTAAGATTTATGGATTTCAGACCCCTATCTATTTTACAGAATCCAGAAAATCACTGGCCTTAATTGACCTCCATAAACATATAATTTCACTTTGGACATTTTAATAGAAGTTATGTACTGTATTTTATTATCATCAAACTGTTTCCCAGACATTATTTACTGTAAAAGTATTAAGTATTGCAGTTTCTAACCTTCAAACATCCTTTGCCTATCTTATTGGATCATGTAAAGGCAAAGAAATGACTGGTATTCATTTATTTGTACTTGTCATCTATACAGTTTTAGAATTTGAGCAAATAAAACATGGACACCAAAGCGATGGAAATATTGGAGCAATTGTTTCTTATTTAAGTCCAATGAAATGTGACACCCATCATGCCGGAATATATAATAGGATTTTGAATAAAACACATTAAGACATGGAATAATCAACACATCTTATTATTTCCTTGTGCATTCGGTATAAAAATAAGTTAAAGACATTAAATGAATTGAAAACAAAAATCTTTTCCTGATTGTTGCTAATTTCAGGACAAAGTTCAAGTTTCATGAAACATATAATGATCCACTTTAGCACATTTTGAGCTGTCTAGAGAATTACTCGGTCCATTTGTTAAAACTGCTGCACTATTGTTACTTTCACTGTTGGGTAAGCTGTCGTTTGTCCGAGTTGTTGATGCAAAAAATTTTTGAGACATCACGTTATTTGTGGTCGCGCTACTTAAGACATTGCTACCGTTATTTTTATTATTAGATAATAAGAGTCCACTGGGTACACTCAAAGCATCTGCCGACGAAGATTCTTGTTGGTGTGAAGACGTTAACACTTGACTACCACTGCATTCACTGTTTGAACATTCGCTGCCAACCTTGTCACTTAAAACACTTGAGGAGGCACACAGTAAGCTGTTACTTAGACTAGTTGCTGAGGAAGTAGGTAAAGAAGTGGAGGAATATGTGGATGTCAAGGATGAGGATGGTAAAGATGTCAATGAGGATGTGGAAAATGAGGAAGATAAGGAAGAAGAATGAATTTCATCACCCGTCACATTGCTTGTACTAAGTTGAAGCCCCGATACTGCCAAGGGAAGCGTGTTAGTTGAGTCTAGCGTCACAAACTTGGATGTCGGTTGAGTGGTGAAATCTACGGAATGTTGCTGTTGTCTATTAATTGTACTACTATAATTTGATGCCCATTCACTGTTCGAGAGATCATCCAAAGTTATACCACCACTAGCACTAGAACCATCATTCGTCCCACCACCACCACAGTGACCACTTCTTGTTCCATTACTGTTTTCTGTCACAAGGTCCACATCTAGATTCTCTTCGAGGATCACTCCAGAGTCACTTTGGAGTAAAGTGTCCAGATCTGATGGTATTGACACTTCTAATTCAGTTACATTTCCAGCAGCTTCACCATCGATAACCTCTGCTGTGATGTAAACAGAAGTTGGCAATGTAGATGCTAGGTTTAACTCCTCGGCGGATGAGGTGGAGTTGAGGTTCACGTCGGGAGTTAGAGTGACAGGAACTCCTACAGTCTCTACATCTATTTCCACATCTGTGTCGTTGTCCTCTGGTGGGGTACTTGGGCAGAAGTGTGGCCTGTAACACATGTAAATTATAAACAATGACTTCAACACCGAAAAAGTACAGGATGTCTCAAGTGGTCCTGGACGTACGAGGAGAAAATTAAAGTTTTCTATTTTTCTTTTTCAGATGAGAGAATCGTAACAAATCAATAAAGATGGCAGAAAAATTAACACTAGACGAATTTAATCAGCAACACCCAGTCATAATGACGTCGCTGATCTGTGTGCAGCAACTGGTTTTCTGAGTCCGATAGTCAAATTAACTCTTTCCTCTAGTGTTCACTTCTCTGCCGTCTTCGTTAATTTGTTATGTTCCCTCATCTAAAGAAAATATACAAATAAATAATTTCCCAAAGATGCATGACCTATGAGACATCCTATACAACACAACACCAACTGTTATGATATGAGGTCAAGATTGATCAACGAGTAAGACTGTAATGTGCATATACAACAAAAGAAAAAACAACTGTCTATATAAAAAAAAGCTGACTAAAGAACTTTACTTGTATTTCATAACCCTGTATTTCCACGTGCCCACGGAAAATTATAAATACAGTAAAGCTTCGAATAACGACGTTAATGTGTCCTCCAATATTGCAGTGCAAGGTGTCTTATCGTGAATCATAATTACCATTAAAATAAAGTAATAACAATGAGACGCGTTCCCAAGTGGGACCTTTTCATATCTTTTGTGTGGCTTTTTACCCTCTTTTTCCCTCAAAACAATACAATTAATGAAAAGTGCAAACTATATTCTTTAAATAATGTTTATGAATGCACCTTATACAATATAAATAAATAATAATATGGTCACACAAGAGGAGATGGGACGCCATTGTTTTCGTCTGTGTTTACAGCCGAGAGTCCGGGACGATAGTTCTACACAAGAAAATGAAGAAAATAAGACCCTGGTTGTAGCTGTAGTAAATTTAATGTAAAAAAAATGAATATATATGTTTCAAGTAACGTTATTTAATGTTAATAAATGGAACACTCGAAGTAGCTAACCACTAATGGCAAAGAAAAAAAAAAGATGGATTGGGAACGCCAACATATACGTGCACATTTGGTGGGATTTCCGTATAAAATATAAGCACAGAAAGTTAAACCCCAAATGTAAGTCTAACAGCTGCGAAGTCTGAAAAAAAAAAGACAAGTACCTCCCTCACCTAAGGAAGGAAACATGACATACACAGATCTCATTTGATGTCTAGAACGTTGCACCTCATCTAATTACACCGCAAAATGATTGTTATGAAAAATGTAATGTAGTGTAACAGGTTATTAATGACACTGACGGGTATGTAATGTCTCTGAAAACATATTCTCCTTCCTTAACTTACTTACAGACTTCTTTCTGTCAGTATTCTTACCGTCAATCTTCAACCATTTTAGTGCGAGATTAAGTTAGGTTATGTTAGGGCCAAAGTACATAACTGAAAACTTGAGAGAGGGGGAAATGGAGGTGAAGATAAAGTGATGTTAGTAAGAGGAAGGGGTGAAACAAGAAGTTATACTGCAATGTTTATCTCATATCTAATAATCCTTCAGAGTACTACACTACAAGTCTTACCATTCTGTTTTAACCTCATGGAGGAAATCATTTGTCGCTGTGAGGCCGTTTGGTCCCACATCTCTAAAGTCCGTCTTGAACCACAGATCATCAAGCGGAGTACTTAACCTATCTATCCACATTCTGTTAAAAAGAAAATAGTAAATGTATAATGTCACATAACCAAGCACCATGACATATACCTAGGGGTAGAAATGGGGGAATGGCCCTGAGGAGAGCTTTATAATAGGTGGCTAGTGAATGTGGTCAGGTAGGTTACAGCTTTACTCCATCCAAGAAATGAGTTACTCTCTGAGACTGAAACATCACTAGGCCCAAAATAAAAGCTCAAATCCACTTCAATACATAAAAAGAAAGAAAAAAAATTGTGTGGTGTGGCCATATCGATCCCCAAACTGTTAGTGATGTGGGGTGTACTCGTAAACATCAACTTAACTGTCGTGAAGTTAAGTTATCTATGAAATAGGGTGAAGAGATGGCTAGACTGAGGCCTGGTACTGGAGATCTAGTGAGACTGAAGACAAGCAAGGGCAAGTATACATGCAAGCCTTCTGAATAACCCCCTTTTTTGGAGAGCTAAAGCAAAAATGGGAGAGCTGTACCAAGTGCCAGCTGTCAGCATCATGGGTTATAGCCTGGGTTTTGGCCAACAGACTTGATGCAAAAGATCACGAGTTTCCTTCTGGCATCACACGAAGCCATAAAGAAGACACAATGCAAGTTCACTTTTATGTCAAGATTTAAAAAAAAAAAACTAGATAATTAAGCTTACCTGCCCCCTCTACCGACTCTGCGGCGCGCAAAGCCAATACATCGACGAGTTGGGTGAGCCAAAGAGGTGAGTGAAAATCGGTATCTTGGGTCACCTCCTCCACCTTCATCTGGAGGGACCCATGGCCAGTTGCCTTCCCGGGGCTATGAGGAAGATTGGGAAAAGATCAGTTATCACGCGCCATAAAAGTTTCTCAGCAACAGTTACCTTCGTCTCTGACCTTTTAACACCTCAAACTGTGCCTGTGTATCTTTTAACAGTAATGGTGGCACCTAACACATTTCATACTGATCCATCCAAATTATAAGATGTGATCCAAATGGTAGAGTAACGAGAATTTTGAAGATCAGTTAAACCCTGTACTACGGCAATGCCACTTTAAATATTTGATTTGATTAAAGCCAGACGATTTTATACCCCCGTACACTAGGGATTAGAGTTTTACGTCCGAAGAAGTAACAATAATGTGCGACCACAATACTTACGGCATGGTAATTGGTAAATTTTTTCCTCCTAAACGTGAAGACACCATCTGGTTCATTTTCCTCCTCTGCTTCAGATTGTGAGGGTGAAGCCACCTCATCCTCTGAACTTGGAGGCACATATCCCAGAGAGTCCTACAAGGAAAATAAAAATACTGTTATAAAAAAATAAGTATACAAGTACAGTAAAAAGAGTCAGATGCTACATAGATAATGGTCGTGAAGCTAAAAAAAAAAAAAAAAAATCTAAATATACACAAATAACAAAAAGGTATACATAAAGAAGCCTACAAAATTTCTTTACTCTAAATTGGATACCTTTTGTGGTTTTCCCCCGACAAAGTTGTGGCAGAAAGGTGAATTATTTGTGGTTTTTAACCTTCCATTATAACAACTATTTTGTCTATTACTTAAAACATTTCCTTCCTAATTTCCTGGGAACCTAGCAAGCAACAAGCCAATCTTCAGGAGCTATGAGCGGTAGAGGCTTCTACTTTCTGGCTCACGTCTCCGGAAACAATCATTAGGAAATAAAGAGAAATAGAGGGAAAGGGAGAAGCAACATGGCAACAAAGGCTTATTTAGTGCACCGGATACTTTTGGCCATCCAGTAGCTCACCTGTGGGTATGCTGAAGCGATTGTATATGGGTCAGGAGGGTGAGTGTATGTGGGAGTGAGCTGGGGTGTTGGGGGTGTGGATGACGCTGAAGAAGATATTTGTCCGTGATGTCTCCGTGGGCGCTTTTTGTATGATCTTCGCTCTCGCTTCCCATCCTCCTGTGTAAAAGAATCATTGAGATTGACATTAACGTTTAGTAATTTCTACAGTGAAACTAAGTTTGTTTGTTTGTAAGTTTCATGCCACACTGGTACGTACTCATGAAAAGAAACACAACTACAGATCCTGTCCAATAAAAAAGTACAGGAAGACTTGGCAGACTGAATCTTACCATTCATAGTCACCGAAGAAGAGAATGTTAAGAGGACAGATGTGGGTCTGCAACACACCTGAACTCAAAACGGAAATGTAACAAACTTCTATTAAAATCAAATCAGCACAATGTTAACAAAAGGTGCCCACTGTGGATGGGAGCACAGAAATAATTTGTTGTTTTTTATACCCTGTATTTTGACTTGACATATTGTATCATAATAGTAAAGCGTAAGAAAAAGATTGTTTAAAATATTAGAATAAAAATAAACGTCACACAAGAGAGTAAATTAATAAATTCCCTTTATTTCAACCACCGTATATACTCGTGTATAAACCGATCTAGTTTGACCCGTGACATTGGGGTAAAAAAGCCTGAATTTTTCATATACCTCTTGTATAATTCGACCCAAGCTTTTGAGAAATACTATGAACAGTGTTACCGACTCTAAAATTAAATTCTCGCCAGTTACCAACTCCAATGAGGAATAAGATAGATTAATATATACATGTACTCGTAAATTTTTATCATGTAAGGAATAAATAAAAAATAATACCAATAATTAAAAAAAATACTAAACAGCATTCCCTCCCCCTGCTCAGTTAGCTAATACCTGCACACAAATAAATGTTTATTCCCATTGTGTTTGCCTTATGATAATTATTTCTTTTACTTTTTTTTTTGCACAATATATAAGTAGGTTTGTATGTGAAAAAAAAAGGAGAGAAACAATTTTCGTATATCTACCAGAAATTACAAAATGAAAAATAACCATAACAGCTCACAGCTCCGCGTGGTAAGTAGAAGACTATGGCAACAACGCCGTCAGTGACGTTAACAGATGCAAATGAATAGAAAATCATCTGAAGATCTTCATTTGTAGATTTAAAGTAGCATATATAGTGAATGAGGTTCTGCAACAACATAAAGAAAGGCTCGAAGGTCACGGTAGGCAAGCCCAGAATAAATTAGCATACTTAGCGAGCACGTACCGAGTCACTCACCCTAAATGACCCGTGAAAATGCATGAATTTTAAACCCTCATAAATACTGTGTACTGTATACAGTTCAACTCCCAACTGTTTGCATAAATTTGGTAAAAAAAAAATTAAACTGTACTCAAGTACTGTATATACGTACAGTAGTCTCGAGTACAATAAAAAATAATGCATATACAGTAAGTCCTCGCTTAACGTCGTGGTTCTGTTCCTGAAAACCGTGACATTAATGGAACCAATTTTCCCCATAAGAAATAGATAAAATACCAGAGTTACGTTCCCCAGCCTCCCTTTGCCCCATAAAATACATTACATATAGTACAGAAATTCAATGGAATTTTTATTGAAAACAGTATGTATTATACATCCAAAAGGATAAACTAAATCATTTTGTATTGTACTCACTGATGAGAGGAAAGTACGCACTGTAGTGGGGGGTTAGACCTAGTGCAACACCAATGTCCACCACACGTTCACCTTTCTCAAAACGGTTTAAAACCTCCATTTTCTAAGCAAGGCTAATGGTCTTATGTTGATTCTTCACAACACTAGCATCACTAGCACTTCATGGGCACTTGAAAGCCATTTTGAATGGTTACAGTACAGTATTTAGAGCAAAAGCACTTAAACACGCACAAACGCTATGGAAGCCTAACAAAGATTGGGGACGCTGTTACGCTCCGCGAGAGTGTAGCCGTACGAAGTAGTCTGTGACGACGTTATACCGAATTGGCGGGACGTTGTCCGAATCATGGGTATCTAAGGAGTAGCGACGCTATAACGAAACAACGTTGTGGGGGGCAACGTTAAACGAGGACTTACTGTATTGTACTATTCCAGGAACATTAAGATACACATATAACTGTTCCTCCACTTAGTCACCACATGGACAAACATGTTTAGTCGGAGGAGGGGGGTGGGGGGGGCTTGCCTGCTTGCTCGCTCACTATGATGTCCAAATTTCAGCTCCCTAGTTGAAGTGCTCAAGATATTACCCGGACATGCAAGAAGAAAAACAGAAGACCACCAAGTGTCCCCCCTTCAGGAACTTTTATCCTTGAGGCACCTGAAGACAGATTTTTACTTCTCTAAATTAAAAAAGTGAATATTTAAGGACTTATCACTCCCTGACTCATAATTAGAAGGCATATAATATTTCACCTTCTAAAATACCAAACTGTGAGTAAGTCGAGAAAACTCAGGTGTGTGTAGACTGGCCGAGGGTTATGTCAGCCACTAATTAACAGATTAAATAACTTTGAGTTCTGTGTCTTAGAGGACTTAAGTTGTTATTAACTGTTCAAGTGGGAAATGACATTCAGAATTAAAGAAGGTGCATTCACACTCATCTGTTTTCTTACCTGATACCAAATGTTAGGGTTGTGGTGTCTGTTGTGAGTCATACCCAATACAAAATTAATAAGCTCTGCAGCTGTGTACCATCATCACAATAAGCAAAAGCAAGAAGCACACACACACACACACACACACACACACACTAAACATCTTTCAAAATTCCGTCACATAAGCAGCATGAGTATTTTGTCATTACAGTACAGCAAGCATGCCAACATTTGGTAGAGAAATTGTTGATCTTTATAACATGGGTGAGGTGAAGAGGCAGCAAAAGGAAGGAGTATAATTAGAGATAACAAAAATTATGTGCTTAGGGGTATTTTGTAGAGTAAATGGGACAGTAGACAATTTAAAAAACAGATGCAAGAGATGTGGAAGTGACAGATGTATTGGGAAATGAGTAAATTCCACTCTGTTCCCATGGTAGGAAATAGGAAGTGTAAGACTGGTAAAATGAGTGTATTATGTACTACAGAAGTGGAGAGTATGAGGAAGAAGGTTAAAACAAGAAAAGGATGGTGGACGGAGTGAACAATGACCTAGAAGTGAAAGGGATGGATATCACCAAGCAGCATGTGTGAACGTCAACAGATTATGGCATCGAGTGATTTTTGAGGAAAGCCGTGCAGCTAATGGGTAATACTGGGGTGTGAGAAGTGTTAAGGTTAAAACAAATATAAGACCATGGTGTGGAAGTGGTGTAACATGATAAACCATCTACCGCAATAAGAAAGAATGAAAGACAAGAAATGAAGGGAAAACAAGTGTGAGTATGTGTGCTTTTGTTACCAGCTATCTTGCATTAAGCAGGAAAAGGTTTGAAAAGACTTATATTAATCAAACTAAACAATAACAAAGCATTCTGCCTATCAAGCAGCCCACCAACCACTGACAGCGATACGTACTCTTTTCTTACTCACTTTGCTGGAATGTGACAATGGTGCAACCTTCAACCAGGATCCACTTGATGTAGCACTCGAGGCTGTAATGCCAGATGACAGCTGGTGGTTGGAGAATAGGGGAGCAAAAGCAGGCCGTTGTGTCCGCAAAGCACTAACCTCCGCCAACACTGATCCAGTAAAATCTTGCATTTCATACCTGCACAAAATGAAAGGTACCATCCATTAGATCTCCTTAGAAATTGTATAATATTTATTTAAATATAAAATTAAGGGAAAATTACACAGTAGGGAAATTATATACAATTAATGGTAATATTTCTAAAAGTCAGCATCGTGCCCTGTTCCACTACATCCTTGACCACCGAAGGGTCAAGACGTACCTGGCGCTCCTCTCGGAGCAGCCAGGTCAACTGTTAAGTTGGCCCATACCAACCCCTTCCCCTGAACCCTCCTCCCCACCGGAATATCAACAAGTTCTCGCCAGAAGTTACAATTTCATTTGGGGAAGGAATGGAACCAGTGTTAAACAGAGGTGAACAGTGGTAAACAGTGCTTAAGTCAGTGAGAACAACTCAACGGTAACAGTCGTACCCAAGTTAACCTTCACACAGTGAGGTCCCAGGCACCCAGTGATAACGGCCCGTGAGACCCAACAACAACCAGCGATGTGTTAATCCGTCTACGATAGGAAGGCCTGGGACCAAACCTCACTCATATAACACCATCTGTGAAGGAATTACTACACCACGTGATACCCCCTCATAACACCATCTGTGAGGGAATTACTACACCACGTCAGGTCCCTCATAACACCATCTGTGAGGGAATTACTACACCACGTCAGGTCCCTAATAACAACATGTGAGGGAATTACTACACCACGTGAGGACCCTCATAACACCATCTGTGAGGTAATTACACCACGTGATACCCCCTCATAACACCATCTGTGAGGGAATTACTACACCACATCAGGTCCCTCATAACACCATCTGAGGGAACTACTACATCACGTTAGGTCCCTCCTAACACCATCTGGGAGGGAGTTACTACACTACACGTTTGCTGTTCAACACGTACAATCCTACATTAATCTGTATGTTCACTGTATGTTCCTTTACCTTTCTCTAATGAAGGCTTTTGTTAAACCACCAATGTATGTAATAAGTCATTTATGTCCAATGTATATTTTCAGCCTTCGGGCTGCAGAACTTTTTCAATAAACCGTTAATTATTATTATTATTATTATTATTATTATTACACTGATGAAGTGCCACAACTACAATACTGCCTAAGAGTTTCAGTTACTGCCCATCTCTGTATCTTACAACTATCAAGCCCTTAAACGACTCCCATAGTCTGTGACTGATTCCATCCGTCCCATCCAAATTTGGATATATACAGTACAGCTGATGTTTCTCGTCATTAGCTGGAGGAGGGATGCCCCAAGGTGGGTCAGTATCCCTCTCATAATCCTGCCACACGCTATTCCCTCACGACTCACCTCAAGGACGCTCGTGTGGACACAACCAGAAAGGAATACAATACAGTAAAGACTGGGTTGATCTCAAATTCACAGTTTGCACTTTTATGCAACCCTGCAATTTCATTTTGGAAATAAAATTTGTGGATCAGTCCAATACTTTGTCATTTGCAAGGAACAGCAATCATTGGCACCAAGTGAGTTGACCAGAATCGACTAAAATTCTGCAATACAATTTATTCAACTACAATCTCTAACAGACTTGAAAAAATATCCAAATTTTCCTAAAACCAGAACTACAGAGTATCTGGAAAATTTGGATGCACTGAAGGCGTAAGAATTTACCTAATTGTTTTGACATAACCTACAGCCCAAAAATAATGTTACACAATATTATTATTATGCAAAAATAAAACACACGGTCTGGCTGCAAGAGACAAAGAGAGAGATAGAGAATCAGATCATAAGTTACATGCTTGAAGGCAATATATTATAAAAATATCAAGTAATTTCCTTTGTACCATATAATGGAACAATAACTCACCTTCTTTCAAACACCTCAATATTTAAGTTGAGGTATTCTCTTTTAGCTTTTTCTCTTCGTTTTACCATCTCCAGCAGGGTCACCGCTCTGGACAGATCTCGGCGTAGTTTAAGCATCTTTTCGTAACTGGATTCATCATTTTTGCGGTTCTTTCTGGTCTGCATCTTTTCTGTTCTTTTACGGAAAGCAACGTACGGATCGCTGGAATTGGAACCAGACCCCTTCTCTGTCTTAACCTGCAATATAATAAAAGACATTCAGAACACAGAAAAAATAGACAACAAAATACTATGGTACGAAATCCCCAAAACGAGCGAGCCGCAAGATCTACCACTGCCACCACACACCCCGCCTGGTAGAGCTGCATTTGTCAGACGGCTTGGCATCTTTAGCGGGAATGTCAATTATCCGGGCAAAAAATATCAGTTTTCACCTTGCCATATGAGGGTTCTGATCTACTGTTCTAATGATTGGCCTGGAGACTAATGAGGCATCCGACCAGTCAAAACTCTCACAACCGGCTCACATATACTAAACCCATTAAGAAGAGGAAAACGAAAGGAAGCGAGAGAGAGAAAAAATCCACATCTCATTCTTCTCAAGTAAGAGATTTGGTGGATTGTGGGACAAGATTTTTAAATAAACCCAGAAATAAATGAACAATACTTTGAATGTGTCTTCTTCCAAAATGACCAAAGACCATAAATTCTATAAGGTGTCAAGTGTGAGTATCAAGATGCCCCACCAGCTATGTGAGTACGTGCAGCTGTGAGAAACCAACACCCATTTTAAACCCTTAAACGGAGCCCATCATCAGTGGACGTTTCATATTCCTTTTGGGGGTAGAGTAGGGATTCCTCAACCACCATCACATAATTAAGCCCTGTAATATGACATAATAGACCCATTTTTCAATCACTGTCAGAATTTTCAAAAGATGTATGTTATGATGCAATTTTCACTCAGATATGCTATTCTCTCCCCTCACAAACCAAAACCACCATCATCCTACAATAACCTACCACCATTACCCACTTCCCAACCCTACCACCCACTACCACTACTACCACCCCTGACTCTTGAGCCACCTAAATGAGACCCTACAATCCTGAGTCAGGTAAGAGTCTACCAAGGGCCTCAGCAAAGGGTCTACCTTGTGATATCTAGAGTTGGTGCATCTCTGCTTGTACTGAACTTTGTTTTTATGAAATAATGAAATTCTCTGCATGCAGTATCATGTATCCTTCTCTGCATGTAGCAAAATAATGTAAAATTTGTATTACTTTGAAATATACTGTACATGAACTATAAAAATTTTGAAATTATTGAAAAGGGTTAAGAATCTCCCCCTCCCCCCCCCCACCTCAAAAAAAAACAACATTAAAACTTAAGAAATCCATGGGGCTTATAACTTTTGAAATTAACCATCACCATCAACAAAGTTTCGTGACCATTTTAAACGAATGAATGAGTTAGCCGTGGTTACCAGCAGGCAGCACTCCTTGCAGCTTGTGTCTCATCAGGTTCTAAACTATTACATAATTTCTTAAAACCTCTCCCCCAGGCATTCTTAGCCCTCCCTGGCTCTCCTCCACTCCACATTTAAACTTGTACATCTCTTGATCAGCCTCTCCACATACCTAAACCATCTTAACCTGCCTCTAAGCAACACTTCACCAACACATACTCTCAACACCAAGTCGTCCCTTTAGCTTTGGACAGGATTTCCTATCCTTTAAAGACACATTACAAATCCATCTCGCTATTCTCACTCCAGATCACTCGAGCCTGTGTTTAAGTCATACAAAATCACACTTCTCATAAAAAGTGCATACATCTCCCCTTCATACGAAAAGAAGGTCCTCTTGCAGTCAATAAAGGCAGCAGCTCCCCAAATTTCTTCCAGCTGCTCCCAACTCTTCCAACTGAGCTAACTTCAGTACCCCCTCCAGCACTGATTATGTCACCCAGGTAGCAGAAGTCAACAACATAGTCTAAGAATATATACCCAATCCCAAGTTTCTTCAGTTTTGCTCAGACCACATCCTGCAGTCTACCATTTATATCACCTTCTACACACACTTCACATTATTGAGATGCTACCAACACCTTTCTTATAGACAGCACATGATTTTTTCTTCCACTCTCCACTGTGGGTCCTTCTCTCAAGTCACTAATCCTTACCTTTGTTTTCACCACATTCCTTCTCATACCCATTAATTATATTCCTTCCTTCCATTCCTTAAATTTCTCAACAACCTTAACCTGTTTCAATATCACAATATATACTACAGTAACAGTTGCATGAAGGAAAGAGCTCCAAGTACAGTACACCACCACCGAAATATTTACACATTATTATAGACAGCAGATATTTATATGCATACATAGTACAATCAGCTAAACACCAACACACCAGATGGTCAAGGTTGTGACAGCATAAATGACACTGTACATCCATATGACAGCCAGCCCAAGGTAGCCTCTGAACTATGAAGTCCTTAAGAGGGTCAAGATCTGGCTTTGACCTTTCATACTAGGGTTCATGAATGACATCAGCTTTATAAGGGACTAATAACAAAACTCTGTGCACATTTTTTCACGTTGTCGGTTTTCTCACGGCAGGATTTTACACGTTGAACCCGAGCTTTGGTTAAAATGACTACTCGAGTTAGAAGATTTATGAAGTTTAAAGACATGGATAATTTACTACTACTACTTGTAAATACCACAATAACCTGTCTTATTTCTATTGTGGTTTCTCCTCATTTCTCCAGATACCATTCTTCTATCTCTTCCCTCCCAATTCACTCGGCTAACCACTCACCTTCCTCTTGCACCCCTCCTCACAAAAACTATTGCTCTCTTCCTCAGTAATAGCAAATAATAATGGTAATAAAATGTGTCAAGAAATAACCTAAACTGTTATAATATAATCACCTAAAAGCTTTATAAACTGTGTGGCCAGAACGAAAAAATATGATAGAAAGATTCAATAATATACAATAAGAACACTTCTCAGGTTCACCAGATAGAGAAGCAGGAGAGACTGTGGTATAGATTCTTTTTATCGCTGGTGAGATTCAGAATACACGAGCCTGTCTGTGAGTTGCAGCATACTGACGTGGGGCCTCAGTAGCCCTCGAGTTAACCCATGACTTAGTGGTTTAAATCAGTGATTCAACTGAATGAGAAACTGCTTACAGCACAAACATTGTCCACTTGGATAATGTATTCTACGACTAAACATGTCAAGCTTTCTGATAATAAAGTGAAGTTAAATCATATAAACATACGGTAAGTAAAATATAATAACATAATTAAATAAACCATCTCTATACGAGTATTGTACAAATGAAAATTTTTTCATGATGACAAAGAACTTGTGGTGCCAACTAAACTAAACTGACCTGCGGTCGAGCGCTACAAAAGACATCCATGGTGAAATATTGTAAGATGTGTTGCAAGATCTTGCTAGCAAACTTTGGTCTGCTTAAAGAGAATCATTTCAAATCAGACTCAACAATACCACCAGATTATTTAACTATGATACCTCAATAAGAGCCCATTGTTTATCCTGAGTTCTCATGAGGATATAAACCACCTCTGGTGTTGACTGGGAGCATATTAGGCAACTCTGACCTGCGGTATGAGTGCATGAGCCAGTCTGAGCCGCTTGTTGAGCCAATAGTCGTAGACTGCAATGATGAGATCATCATCGTCCTTCAGAAGCACCTTGGCCTCCTGCAGGGTCACAGCTTTCAGCCCAGAAGCCTGAAAATAAAAGGTAGAAAATTAAAACTCTTATATGACAATTAATTCTGATGAAGTACATCTCATTTTATAAATTGGAATAGGCAACAATTTTGAGTACAGTACAGGTATCCCTTGTTTAGCTTTAGCGAAAAAATATAAAATATATTGACGCCCTTTTTTGGTTTAGCAATACTGTACAGTCACCTCGCATTTTTCGGGCGTTTGTTTTAAGCGTTTTTTAAATAACGCGATTGTTTAATTAATATCCAAACCTAATTTACGCACACCTATTTTTTAAATAACACGCTCAAATTACAGTGACCTTTAATTAACACCTCGGTTAACGTAATTTCGATTAATAACTGCCTTCCATAAGGATCTTCAATTCGGTTAATCAAAAAATTCGCGAACTTCTACTTAACCGACTCAACATGTTTTTGCACTGACCGGGCAACCAGCTTTAGTATCAGTCCGCCAATACATTAATCGGTTCTAGGGCTTAAATTCCTTTACTATTTTTGTAAATATCAAGAAGTTTATACTATTCAATAATTTTAAAAGTTTAATATTCAATTTTTTAGTCATTTTAACAATTATTGAACGAAATTGAAGGTAAAGTGACTAGTTTAATGCGCGGCATCCAGCCTCTTAACACAGCAAACAGGCGTCAGTCTCTCTCTGTTTTCACTGGAGGTAACATCTTGCTTGAGACTCTCTTCAACTAAATGCTTTTTTTCTGTGTTTCCAAGCAAATTATTGGTCATTTTGAAATATATTTTATATATTGACAATATATAATGCAGTGCAGCATTGATTTAAAGAAAATAATCTTGAATTAAACCAGAGAGCTAAAATTTTATGGGTGAAATGGCACCATGGGGTGACTTCTCTTCCACCCCAATGCCTTCTCTTCTTCCTTCTCCTCCACCCCCATTCTAAATCCCATCATCATCATCATCATCCAGGAGCCTTCTACATACACACCTCAAAGTAAGTGAACTTTTCTACCATTTTTGTTGAATTTAGGAAATTTTCGGTGAGCTGGAACCAATTACCCAAAACCCATTGAAACAATGGTTTCGGTTAACGAACGTTTCGGTTAACGAACGACCTTCTGGAACGGATTGAGTTCGTTAACCGAGGGCCACTGTATTTGAAATTTGCCGCGTATTCGCCTGGCAGTTGAGTCGCGTGTGATGCCTGGTGAGGTGCTTGTACGTATTACTATAAAGTCACATTCATATCAACATCAACAATTTTAATATTATTATTAACAATAATAATTATTATAATAATGTAATAATAAAGATTATTACTACTAATGATGATGATAAAGATAATGATGATAATGAAGTATTCTGTACAACAACTATGGCGGGGTCCAGCAAGCTTCGTGGGTATCACTTTCTCAGTTCACACCAGCAGTACTTTTACTCTGTGCGTTCATTTGCTCTGTGTGTTCATCACATATCTTTTTAGTGTTAAACGCCGTTTCCCCCATCGAGCATGTCTGAAATGTCCATCTGCCTCCTCTGGGGTGCCTAAAGCTAAAAAGGCATGAAAAACAAGCGCAATGGATGTGAAATTAGCTGTGATCACCCGCATTCTGAGAGGAGAGAATGTGTCGGAGGTTGGCCGCGTGCTTGGTTTAAGTGAGAGCACTGTTCGTACTATTCGAGACAATGCCAAGAAGATGAAGAACAGTGTTCAATCAGGGATATCTGCAAGTGCAACAAAAACCTCTTATGCTCGAAGTTCTATAATGGAGCACATGGAAAGGATGCGGAGTAAGTGGATTGAAGTCCAAAATCAGCGCAATGTACCAGTCAGCATGTTCCTAGCCCAGGCAAAAGTGCACGCAATCAATGAAGAGCTACAGAAGGATGAAGAAGGCCCAATGAAACCATTCAGTGCTAGTTCTGGTTGGTTCGCTAACTTCAGGCGAAGATACTGTTATCACAACATCAAGATGAGTGGGGAGGCTGCATCTGCCGATGCCGTGGCTGCCGAGCAGTTCATCGGGACTTTGAAGGATATTATTGAGGAGGGAGGCCATTCTGCAAAGCAGATTTTCAATCTGGATGAAAAGGCTCTATTTTGGAAGAGAATGCCAACACGAATATATATCTCTTATGAGGAAAAATCCGCAACAGGCTTCAAGGCCGCTATACCTTACTGTTAGGAGGTAATGCTGAAGGTGACTGAAAATTAAAACTGTGATGGTGTATCAACCATTCCGCGAAACTGCTTCAAGGGTTATTCTAAACATCTCTTACCAGTTCATTACTTTTCAAATAACAAGGGGTGGATAACTGGTAATCTTTTCTGTTGTGTCAAAGTTGAAAGATGAGTTACGTGAATAATGTGAACGCGAGAATCTTTCTTTTAAAATATTAATGCTAGTGGATAACGCCCCCAAGCATCCACCTTCAATTTAAGATCTTTGTGAAAACATTCAAGTTGTGTATCTTCCACCAAATACGACATCCCTCATTCAGCCTTTGGATCAACGAGAGATTAGTACATTTAAGGCTTATTATCTCAACAAAATGTTTGATGCTGTAGTGAAGGCTGCTGATAATGGTAAAATGACTGTTAAAGAACTCTGGAAATTTTTTAACATAAGAGACTCTATAAAGCTTGTTGGTGAGGCGTGAGGCATGGGACAAAGTTAGTCGTTCGTGTATGAATGGAGTTTGGAAAAAAATGTGTCCGCATCTTGTGCTTGACTTAAGAGGTTTTAGTGTTGAAAGTAATCTGTGTAAAACCAGAGAAAACATTGTGGGTTTGGCAAAGAAAGTAGGTCTTGAAGAAGTGGAGTTGAAGACGTGCAGGAGTTATTAGACTCTCATAAAGAAGAACTTCCGCCCCAAGACTTGCTTGACTTAGAATAAGAGCGGGAAGATGGGGAAGCAGAGAAGAAAGAGGAGCCTGAGGTCGTTCGAACTCTAACAGCAAAGTGGTTGACAGAGGTATTCACTTTAATTGAATGTGGTTTGGCTATTATAGACGAAAATTATATAAATAGTGATCGTAGCTCAAAAGGGAGTAGAAATGTACTTTCGGCTATGCGGTGCTACAAAGAAATCCTGCGAGAAAAGAAAACCACCCAAGACATTGTTCTCATATTTCAATAAATCCGGCAACGACGCATCTCAGCCATTGACATCTGGCATCTCCAGACCACAGCCTACCTCAACCACCAACTCACAGATACTCTCGCCTCCGCCTCTGTAGCCTCCCGCCTCAACCCTCCCCTACTCCACCTTGGGCAAGCAGAAGTCGCCAGTCAATGTAAGTATTATTTAAGATGTATTTACTATTGTTTTTCCTTTATTAATGAGTAAGGTAAAAGAATATTAATTGTGAGTTAATTCATTTTTCCCCTAACCTGTACCATTTATACAAGCATTCTTATGGGAAAAATATGTTTAATTTACACATTTTTTTAATTATGCGATGATTTTCAAGAACACAACCCCCGCGTAAAACAAGATGTGGGTGTAGCTTGACTTACTGGGGATGAGGTGTTCTGTTAGATGGTTACACATGTTGCCATTCTTATGAAACTATAAAAGTTGTGGAAAGATTATTACAATACTCTATTGAGGCTTAGAAACAGTATACAGCTGCTCCCCGACTTACGACGGGGTTAGAGACCCAAATCCAGGTCGTAAGTCGAAAATGCTTAAATAATACATAGAAAATCTAAAATGGGTGTCTCTTTTCCTTCTCGGCACCACAAAACTCTCACTTTTAAGCTTGCCAGCCATTTTAAAGTGAATTACAAACAACAATTTTGTCAGTACACAGCGCAATCACTGATGTTGGGACTTGAAAATATGTAATTTGACAAAATTTTGGTACAACTGAGGCGGTCGTATGTCCGGGTGGTCGTAAATCGAGTAGGTCGTAAGTCGGGGAGGAGCTGTATATGTGTGGAAGCAGTGTGCTATAACTGTGTCACCAGCACATGTGACATCATGGCAGACACACAGCACAGTGGCAGCAGCAGCCATACACATGTGAGTTAGTTGGGCAACAACCTGGCTGAACTGTCACATCACTGAGAAGATGGGTTGAGTGTGGAAGGAGCTACTCTTTGTGCAAAACATATATGTACTGTTGTATTTTATATCAGTTTAATTGTTTATCAGAGTATTTTTTTTTCATTGTTGACATCAAATTTGAAATAAGTTTGAATTAGGCTCACCTTGTGATAACTATATTGTTAACTCTGTACCACATCGTTTATATAGAAATTTTGGTGGAATAAAAGAAAATCATATAACTTTGAAACTGATGACAGTACAGTGGGGTATGCTATAACGAATGGATCCTACTACGAATATTCCTATAACGAACGGTTTTACCTATAAAATTGAGAATGCTATAACGAACGAAACTCCTACAACGAACATTATTTAAAAAAAATTTTTTTTTTTTTACTAATTTATTGTTTTTTTATTACAAGTATTAATGATATTGGTTATTTCAGGGGTTTAGATGCATATTTATGCACTTTTTTACAATTTTTACAATTTTATATTATATTTTTCAGTGTTAAGTGGTTGTATTTGGTGGCCTGGAACGGATTAATCCTATAACGAACAAGGTTCTAGAACCAATTAGATTCGTTATAGCATACCCCACTGTATAATGAACTCGTTTACAGGAGGGAGTACTGTACTGTACTGTACTCGGTGTTTACCGCCCGGCCGTTTGAACCTACTGTTCACCCTCTGTGCCTCGCTGTTATCCCTCGTTTGGTGATATTTTTTCTTAACGTTGGGCTTTCACGAACGTAACTCCCACCATTAAATGAGAGATACCTGTACTATAAACCTTACACACACCGTTTTTCCATTAAAATTAAAATCAACCCACAACACTATAATCTTGGCTAACTAAAATACCGTACCCATCAACAGTACACAAAGTTTCAAAAAGATCTCACATTTGGTTGTAAAAAACACGTTTTTTTTTTTACTGGGATTAGCCCACCCGGGCACAGGTCACTGACCCACATCGGGGCCTGGGGGGCGAAAATGTAATAATAACAATGATAATAATAATAAAGAGCCATAAAGAAATGCAAAAATAAAAAAAAATAAAAAATGAGAAACAATATATGTACTGTATGTTGTGTTGTGAATAGGAAGAGAAACAATTGAGACCCTGCAATTGTATGTAAATGAGGCAGAAAGTCAGATCAGTAACCTGGGACTTGGTCACATATGGCAGCAGGGTCTACCATTAGACAACACATTATGCTTCCAATATCTTCCCAGGCGGTAGTACCTCCCTGTTTGGTACCTGCCTACTACCTACATTTTTTCTCTAAAAGTGTCTTAAGTGAATAAATTTTCACAATCATAAATTAGAAAACAAAAGTATGTCTGAGTGACTTAAAAGGGTTGTGTATCTAGGCATTTGTTTCTTAAATTAATAATACTGAGTAACAATAATAGTATTAATATTGTACGTACTGTAATAATAATAATACAGTACAGTACACGGTAATATTAATAACAATAATAAATTAATAATAATATCTCAAGACAGTTTTAACTTTTAACATACAGCTGTGGCCTTGAACTGACAGAGACTAGTACAGTAGAGTCAACGTCTCCTTAATGAATATTCAATGTTTTGATAACGCGAATTTGCTCTAACGCGATTTATGAATTCGGAACACTATTTGTATAACGCGAACGCCTGTTTGCTATAACGCGATTTTTGCTTACTATTTCTCCAATTTTGTGGTATTAACTGTGATTATGGTAAAGAAGAATATCTCCAAAAAGCGTTCTGATGATAGAATTCCCGGTGATTATCGTAAAAGAAAGGATATAACACTTGAAGAGAAGCTCGATGTTATCAACCTCAAAATCACCCTTCTCCCCATCAAGTTACATTCATATTTTTTCAAGGTAAAGTGTTACATTTACTGTATGATTTCATTATTAGATATGAATGTAACATTTATTTAGACTGTGCTATCCTTTATGTTAGGCTAACTACTAAATTTTTTCGATTTCGAGTAATCTGCACCTAACCCTATTTTCTCCATAAGCCCTGTTATTTCTATTACGCGATTTTCTATAACACGATATTTTACAAGAACACAATTATCGCGTTATAGCAGAACTACCTGTATGCACATCTGAAGATGCACACAATAAAATCCCCAGAACTCAGCATCTGGCGAGTTGACATGGCACTGGGTAACTGCTATATTTTTTGAGTAGTCGGTAGGAGCCAAGACTCTCTTGAGAACTCAGAAAGCCAGCCTATGTGTGGCAGCCTGAGTCGGCCCAAGAAGAGTAAGTTTACGCGTGCCTCTTGTCACAGGTAAGAGACCTCCACTTGTCCAAGTTGACCTATGCAGCAGTTATTTCACACTTTCATGGATTTAAGCACTGTGCCTGCATCTACAGCACCCTCTACTGTCAGGAAAGGCAAGCAGGTGAAAACCTTGGTCAATGAACATAAATTGAAGGTGCTAGATTGCATAGATACTTATGTCTCTTTGCATATCATGTGTGAGGAGTTTAAAATTGCCTCCTCCACCTTCTATGACATTAAGGAAAAGCTTTGTGCCTTTGGATTTCAGTAAGAGGATATGTGGAACTTGCTCAGGTCCAAGAAAAGGATGAAACCATCCAAGTATGAGGAGCCAGAGAAGGCCATTTTCAAGTGGTACAAACAGGAGAGGTCTGAACGTGTACCCATCAGAGGTGTGGACATACAAAACTGCTTCCTGTTTTACTAAGCACTTTAACATTCAGGATTTGAAAGCAAGTGCTGGCTAACTCTACAAATTCAGCCAATGAGGGAGTCCCTCACTTTTCTCATTAGGACATTGGCCTGTTGTTGGCCCAGGTGTACAACGGGGATGAGACAGGCCTTTACTAGAAGTCACTTCCTACAAAAACCCAGGCAAGAAAGAGTGTGACCTCCACTCCAGGTCACAACAAAACATCCAAGGAGCACCTGTCTGTTCTTATTCGTACAAATGCAGACGGAAGTCATAACTCTAAGTCGATAGTTGTAGGGAAGTCCAAGAACCCATGAGCCATCAAGATCATCATGGACAAGCTTTCTGTGCACTACAGTGCCAACAAAAGTGCATGGTTCATGCAGGACTTTTTTTTTTACACTTGGTTTCACAGACACAAGGTGACAATAACCCAGCCTATTTGATCCTGAAAATGTGTAGGCTCTGCTTCTTCTTGACAATGCCCCAGCCCAGTTGTTCAATCTTTATGTGGACGCTTTAAAAATTTCATGATTGGTGGAGTAAAATGCTCACATTCAACAAAAGTTGTTCAGTAGTAAAACAAAAGTGCAATGTTCACTTGCATCCACTAGATTATGGTCACTACTGAATCCTAAGGAGGTATTTCATGTTGAGGAACTGATGTCAATAACTAAAGTGTTGCACACTAAATTTGATAGGTGTGGAAGCACATATAAACAGAGGTGAACAATCAACATGGATTTCTTTGAGGATTCTTAGAAAAGGTGCCACTTGACAGACCTGAGCCAAAGATTAATTTCTATTGCATTGGGGTACCTGAGAGTGGACACTGGTTGGTAAAACAGCATACAAAGATTACTGTGAATCCATCTTGGCTGAGAGGGATGGTACAGGAAGGTTGATGCCACACCACCCCCTTCAGAGCTGCTCTCTCTACAGTTTCCAACAAGTAGAACTTTCCAATCATAAAATATTTAACAAGTCTTTTTCTATTATATTTACAGTAAAATCCTGACTTTACATAGTAGCTACCATTTTACCAGAAATGTCAATATTATTGAATAAATATGACTGCTTGATAAAATTTCAATTTGGTGCTCTGCAGTTTCCAAATTGGACATTTGACCTATGAATAGCATGAAGCAAAACAATTTAAAACCACCACATTGTAACAGGAAATCAACAGAGTTAATAGATTTTACAGCCAATACTTTATAACATTTATATATACCTTTTCTAGACGGTCCATCATCTCCTCAAACTGAAGGTTGGTGAGAGGGACTTCTCCTTTAGCAGCATGTTGACTGACCCAGACTTCATCTTCAGAATCCATGTCATACTCAGGGATATCTTGGTCCGCTGAGAATGGATGGATGTGGATCAGCTGTCGGGGGGCCTGCAACATAATATAATATCTAGTTTTTGTAATACCTGTACTACTGTATACTGTTTCCTTTGTGAAACACAGCCATCTCACCACTGTCATTTCAGCTTGCTCGAGCCTACCTATGTCATCCTCTTTAACTGCTACTTTTCAGTGTCACATAGCAAAACGCTTCTTGCATTGGCTATACACGTACTTCAGGCCCTGCAATAAAGCTAGCTACAGCACAACCTCCAGCATTCATCACGTCATTCATGTAGAACCCATCGATGCAGTCCAGGGGTATATTCCATAAAGCTTTTCCAGCCTTGCTAAGATATGATTACCTACCCATACAGCACACTTTAAGTCAGCAACATCCTACAGACTCATTCACATCACTGCAACTCTTGTGTACCCACCATTCACACTAAACTCATTGTTGAATTATATACCGTACTGTCCTGCCAACACCCATCGTACAGACAGCACACGACTTTTCCACTTTCCACCCGAGGTCCCTTACCCGCGCCACTATCATACTTTCGTTTTTGCCACATTCACTCTCTTGCTATTTGACACCATACCGCCCAACCATTTCTTATACTTCTACGCTACTTCTTCAATTCTATTTGCTATTAACAGTTAAGTCGTCAGCATACAACTACTCCCAGAGCAGTTACTTTGTCAAACTTGTAATAGTGCCTCTAACACCATGATTAAACACAAGGTGGCCCCTTACAGATCCTTCATGGACCCCAATTTTCACCTAAAATTCCTGATCTTTTACTCTCACAATATTTCTCGTGCCTTCATACAATGCCATAACCACTTGAACAAGACACTACTTGACATGTAACTTTCTCATTGCCCAATACACTACCTCACATGGTACTCTGTCAAAAGGCCTTCTCTAAGTCTAAACATTTCTCTTTCCTTCCCTAGATATTTCTCTTGTAGTTACCTGGCCATAATAATTGCCACTGTAATTCCCCCGTGTAGCATGAACCCAAAATGTATTTTATTCGCTCAATCACTCTTTCCACAATTTTCATCACCTGACCTAACAGCTTCAGGCCCCTACAGTTTCTAACTCCAAGCACATCACCTTATACTTTGTAAATATTCACAATCACACTCCTCGGCTAGTCATCTGGAACAGTAAATTCAACCAGAATTGCACTGGCCAATTCAGTCACCATCACTTGTCGTCCGATGTTTTCAGCATTTCTGAGACTACGGGTATCCCTTGTTAACATGGTAAATGCATTCCACCAAAGTATATAATATACAGTACTATGTTAAGTAAACATTAATTTCCCATGAGATACATGCAAATACCCAGACTCATATGGCTTCATTAAGAGTATAATCTCCCCCATAGCATGATGATGAAAGGGGGTCCCACAGGCCCAAGAGCCCATTAAGGATAGTGTGGATCACCATCAACATTATACAGCCAATTTCCCACATAAACTATAAACTGTACAGTAGTACACAAGGAGGCTATGTGGTGAGCACTACACTCTTGTGTCTTCTCTTCCCTATCTGCAAAGTTCAATACAGTACAGTACCCATTTATAGTTGGGTGGAATGAGAGTGCCCTAAGGTGAGTACTATACTATATTGTACCCACTCCACTGCCACACCCCTGGATTAATTAGATATCAACTTAAAGAAGACTTCTTGCCTTCTACAGTACCCATACCCCTTCAAGGCAGGAGAAAAACTGCTGTACATGTCCCATCATTTGAGGCTGGCTGTGCAGGAGGAAGATTGGCTGATTAATAGTACAGTAATTTACAGAACAACCCTGGTAGATAGTTACTACAGGACCATCAAAGGGGTCACAGACTATCTACTAATAGACTATCTGTACCTGAATAAGGGTACAGTATCACATTAAAATAAAAGTGTAGAGGACACCCTACATGCATCAAAATATCCTACAAGCACATAATAAAGAGCTGAACTTTCATTCAATTGTAATGAACTATACAAAATTTCCTAAGTACAGTATGTATATATAAACACACATACACTGGAACTACCTGAGTCATGATCAATTAAACAACATCTGAGCTGCTGATGCAAACCATTAGCTACCATGGCAGGGTAAATATTGAACTAGTAATGCTGTGTCTCCTGTCCAGGAGGAGGGGGTGGGGACATATCAAGCAGTTCTCAGGTCTCGTGGAAAAACAAGCAACAAACATCAATCTCTCCCCTTCTCTATGCTGCACACACAGCCAATGAGAACAGCAAATGCTGATCAAAGATCAGCCAACCAACACCTCACTGTCAGATTTGAACACTCTCCTTGCACTTGTGTTTCCAAAGCCATGGTAACTTTTTATTTTTCTTTACTTGTGCATTAAGAATGAAGCAGTTCCTGGGGGTCAGCCACAGCCAGGCTCCCCAATGACCCACAGCTGCACTAACTGGAGCCATTGGTGAGTACCGTACCATAACTCATTTGATGAGACTATCATTAAAAATCATCATATACACCATTTTATACAGTGATTTAAAACATTTACACTATGAGTACTGAACACAATCATTATTTATGCTATACAAAGAAGCCATGATACATAACTGAGTATTGGGGATGTCTGGCCTGAACCTCTACTGAAGCTGGGTTATAATTATCTTATTTAACACAGTTTTGATTAACACTCGGTTTTCAGGGATGCATCCTGGGTATAACCAAGGTAACTACAGTACCTCTAGAGATAATGCTGGAGACTGGATCATTTTCTTCAACCCCCACAAAGCCATTTATTACTCTACTATACCATGGTAATGCTCCTAATTTGAGAACAATTTGCACCAAAAGGTTATCAAGGGGTTCTTGGCACTCGGTGATCAAACCTACTAAGTTTGGTACAAATCTGTCCTCGTCTTACCTAGTTTGGCAACACACACACACACACACAATGCAGGATATGAAACAATAGCCTATCCTGTAGGAGGGGTCAGGGTACTATTGTTAATTAAAATAATCCTGAAAAAATTAAGGATAGCTTTCAGATAGTTATTACTTTTTTCATCCAAATAAAGGCAATTTGAACTTAATGTATAAATTCTGATATGTTAAAATGTATTTACAGTCACTGTGAACTTACCTTGTAGGTGGTAGGGTACATCTTGTCAAGGACGGAGGCATCATCGGTACCCAAGTCAAACACTTCGGGTACCGGAATCACACGTTGGTGAAAGATGGCCTGCTGCAGGTGATGTTCCTAACAAAAGATATGATAGGAGTCAGAATACAGTGTAACCCTCAACACACACACTGTAATATTAATTTTTTAGAGTGTACTGTATACATCACTAGTCTTGAGTCTCAAAATATCATTCAGTTAAGTGTGTACAGTGACCCCTCGTTTAACGAACGCCTCGGTTAACGAAATTTCGGTTAACGAACTGCCTTCCATAAGGATCTTCAATTCGGTTAACGAACGAATTTCTTACGAACCGACCTCAACATGTTTTCGCTTGCACTGGCCGGGCAACCAGCTTAGTATCAGTCCGCCAATACATTAATCGGTTCTAGGGCTTAAATTCCTAACTATTTTAGTAAATATCAAGAAGTTTATACTATTCAATAATTTTAAAAGTTTAATATTCAATTTTTTAGTCATTTTAACAATTATTGAACATAATTGAAGGTAAAGTGACTAGTTTAAAGCGCAGCATCCAGCCTCTTAACACAGCAAACAGGCGTTAGTCTCTCTGTTTTCACTGGAGGTAACATCTTGCTTGAGACTCTCTTCAACTAAACGCTTTTTTCTGTGTTTCCAAGCAAATTATTGGTCATTTTGAAATATATTTTACATATTGACAATATATAATGCAGTACAGTGTTGATTTAAAGAAAATAATCTTGAAATACACCAAGAGAACTAAAATTTTATGGGTGAAATGGTGCCATGGGGTGACTTCTCTTCCACCCCAATGCCTTCTCTTCTTCCTTCTCCTCCACCCCCATTGTAATTCCCATCATCATCATCATCATCCAGGAGCCTTCTACATACACACCTCAAAGTAAGTGAACTTTTCTACCATTTTTGTTGAATTTAGGAAATTTTCGGTGAGCTGGAACAATTACCCAAAAACCCATTGAAACAATGGTTTCGGTTAACGAACTTTTAGGTTAACAAACGACCTTCTGGAGCGGTTGAGTTCGTTAACCGAGGATCACTGTATTTTAACTGCGCCTGACCTGGCTACATAACACCCATGTGATGCAGCTGCCCTAAGACAACACCTGAAAAAGTAATAAAATAACAAAAATGGACAAAAAAAAAGGCAATTAAAACCCTAAAAATCTACCTGTATATGAAAATGTCTTAGTAAAGGTCACCCAAGGAAACACCACCTTGACCAAAGTGTGTAGTACAGTGTACCTCATAGACATAATGGGACACTAGTATTAATAAAACACAGCCAAGAACTTCACCTACTCACCACAAGGTAAAGGTGAGTAAGTAGCAGTGTTTGGGGTTATATTGTACCTATTCTTCTTTTTACATATTCTAAGAGTCTTTATATGTAAATAGAAAATGAAAAATCAGTCATGCTAAATCTGGGTGTTGCTACGGCACTTGGGAGACTCGTTGCATGGAATGAAACACTGACATTTGGTGGCGATCACTCAATTATAAGTGTGTTTTGTTTGTTTACATACTCAATTTATTTTTATTCTAAGTGTGTCTACATATATATTTACAGGTATATAAATAAGTAATGCTGTGTATATATTATGTGGCACTAAAGGTAACACATACTGTATAGCTAATGGTAATGTCCATGTGTTAAGTACCTGCATGGCTCTTTAACTAATTATCCAGCTACTATCTTGATTCCTTCTCATCCTCAGCAGTTACTCTGATAAATTTGATGTTCTGTTTTTTTCTTATTCAAAGTTTTTTCTAAGTGCAAGCAAGGAAAAAAGTCATGGTATGTAAATGAATACTGTAGTGTACTGTATTCATCATGCGACACTACAGGCTTGATTGTAGTGACCCTCGGTGGTTGATCACATGCGTCATGAGTCGTCCAAATATATCCAGTTACCAGATGACTCTCTTTTCCTACTTACATTCGGAAACACTTATAATAACACAGCATCCCCACACATTTATAGCCGTTTCATGTGACACGAATCACCCATATACGAGAACACCCAAATACAGTACAGCATGAATTTAATGTTCTAAAGTAATTCTCTATTTCTAAACTCACTTAGCAAAAACGTACACAAACACACAGATACATCCCCTGATTTATGTATAGTACAGTAACTATAGTGTCAGATAAACAAATATTTGTTTTAATGAAAGCTTCACCTTGAAATCTCTCTTTAACAAATAACAAAACATTTCAACACCCTTTCTTCTTTAAACAATGTAATTTTTTAGCTGTCACGGAGTCAAGTCGGCCACCCAGGAGGCAGAGACGACTTTATGCTCTGCTCTACACTGTACCTATATCTACAGTACAATGTTTATTAGCTATTACAGTACAGTATTCAGTGTAAACCCCCCAGTTTCCCTTCCTGGGACACAACTCCAATAACACTTGGATTCTATCATTCTATATATACTTTTTTTCTCACTTAAACATATTTCCAGGAATGTAACCCCTTTGTATATTGTGCGACACCCGACTTCATATATACAGCAACCTTAGGCAATTTCACGTGATGGGACCAAGAACATTCACAAAATATAAATGAGCGATATAAAAAATACTGTACTGTACAGTTTAATACACAAAAAGTATAAAATAAAGCTGCATCATAAAGGCCCAACAACTGAGATTTATATTCTAACATTTTAATATATGAAATGTATGAATGGTTTTTAAATAAAGTGCCTGGAAGAAATATTGGAGTACAGTACCTTAAATAAACCTAGTGCAGCTGTACATTACAGGTCTAAGATGAACAGTGGCAAGTGTTTGCCTCTCATCACTGCATAGTGTGTTCAATCCCCGGGTCAGGTGTGAGAAGGATGTGCTGTAATGCACTGTACTCTGTACCACTATTGGAAAATGAATGTCATAACAAAGAACCAACCCACTGACTGCCTAAATGGCTTCCAAACTGACAAGGAGGAGGAATCTGGTTACCATTATACTGTACTACTGCATAGTGCAAAGATTTATGTAGAAATACCTTATATCTGGTTGGTTTACAATGAAAACAATAATTCATGAGATTTACTAATAACTTTTAATATAATACCCACTATGGCTGGAGAGAATACAGTACAGTACACAGATAGTGTAATTTAAGGAAGCTCAGTGTGGCTGTACATTGCACACCACACTCTAGTTACTGTACTGTACCAATACATAAGTGTGTATATATGTAGCTATAACATTTAGATTTAAATATTTTATTATCTGGAGGATTTGTATTGTAAACAGTAATTTATGAAATATATTGCATTAGCAATTTTTTAATAAAATGTGCTCGGAGGGAATATCAGGGTGTGTGTGTGTGTGACTATATTACAGGCTCAGTGCAACTTACGAAGCATTATCATCACTTCCACCACTTGCTGGTCTCTTTGAAGCATTTTAAAGGGTAAATAAGTCATAAGTAAAGGCACAGAACACTGAGAGCCCCCAGACTGGAGAATGTTAACAAATTTTTGTTGGAGTGCAGGGAACAAGGATGCCATGCCTGCTAAGTTGTTTCATGAACTATGTCCTCTTCTGATACACATTATTTTCTGATCTTTTAAATAGTTATGTCTGTATGCAGCTATGTATTCTATCTACAGTTTTATCGCTTTTAAACAGAAAACCTTTAAGCCAAAACAGTGTTATATGACTCAAACTGTTATGGTGCCAGATTTACTACTGTACACCTTTATCAATAATACCAAGACAGCCAATCACAAATCATGCGGCGACCGTGGGGTGCCGGGTTTAATTGACAATAGGGATTTCAAGAATGCAACCCAACTATAAATCAAGGTACATTACTGGTATATCTGCATTCATTTTACACATTGAAGACCCTTTCCGCAAAAAACCTTGGGGCTGATTGCATTTTTATTTTCAGATACCCCAGCTAGCTTACAGAGCACAGTACATGCCCGTATCCAGACCTCAAAATCAGACAAATGAAGTTTTTCTTCTTGCACCAACAACTGCCACCGCTCGCACTCGAGATATTTTTTCATGGTAAACGCAAATTTGCTTACGGTAGGTACAGCATTGTTCAATACTTTAGGGTTCCGGTATATTTTTGTTTCCATCTACTGTACTGTACTTGTAGAACTGTAGACAAAACACTTAATAAATTTGGACAATGACATTCGCTCACTACAGTACCGTTGTTGCTGGTTTAGTTGTTTACACAGCACAATATACTTACATATACTGTATTTAAAGACATTTTTTACAGTAAACACAATTTTGCTTGGTAATTCTTCAATATTGTCCATTCAATGCAGTACAGTACATCTCCTTAATTGACAAAGAAGCAGAGTATGACAGGCTGTAGGAATTCAGTGTGATGTAGTTGTGATATTTGCCTTACAATATTTTCAACTCATTTTCAAGTTTTACCATTTTTTCTATACTGGATCTTCCAAAACACCCTAAATTTCTGCGCACCTTTTGCAAGATGCACTGAACGACAAGAATAGTACCGGGTATAAACATTTATATTTTTTGCTTATTGTCCAAAATCATCAGCCTCCTCTTCAATTGTATCTTTCCATTTATACTTTATTTTCTTCTCTGCATCTATTTTTTTTTTTCAGTCTAGTTTCTTCAGTTTCAACACTATCTTTCTTGCTCGTATTTCTTTTCTTACTGAAGTAGGTTTTACTGTAGTATATTCAAACCAACAGTCACCCTATTGCAATACAGTATCACATTTCTTTATTACCCTTCACTTTTGACATATCACCTCTTTCTTCTCCGGGTACTACAGCAAAATATTCCATACCCTATCTCAGATCATTCATTGTCCCACTACAGTTTGCTCCAACCTGTGAACTTCAATTGCATCTTTACTGCTGCTAAAACCCCATTCAACCAAAGTCTGGCTATGAGAGGGTAAAAATCATCTTATAGAACTCCTACAGTTCACTACATTCAGTTTTCTCATCAATAATATCAGCAGGAAGATCATCCAGCCTTTTTCCCACTTTAATAATTATCATATTGAGTAAAATCTTCCTTTGTTCTAATTTTATTAAATAAGACACTGTTTTGTACTGTAATGCATCACAAGCTCATCACATCTTTTCAAAACATAATTTTTCCCTGACTTGTGGCAACCCTGAAGACTAACCTTATTTTTTCCTCCAATACCCGGAATTATATGCCTTCATACCCCTACACAGTGAAGGTACATTAAAGAATATTTCAGTTTTGGGATCTTTTTGGTTATCAGCATTTCTAATAGAGGCTCCTTGACCTGTACCAAAATAACAACATCTAAATTTGTTGCATAAAAACTTGACAGATCCCCGAAAATCCAAAAGAATGGGGATAATACTTAGCCTCTCTGTCAAAATAAAAGTACAGACTGAGTATGACCATTTACTGTCTATGATAGCTAGAAAATAAAGTGAGAATGTCAGCAGAATCCACATTTGTAAGGATTTCTAGAGGGCAAAATCTGACACTGTGGTTGTTAAGTGCTGACTGGTTCTACTGAGACCTTCAACTACTGTAGATGGGAAGGAAATAGGGTTAACTGCTGCACCAGTCCCCCCCCCCCCGATGATACAGGTGCAGGGTAAAGGTGGTCAGTACTGCATTTCCATATGGATTACCATACAGTATTAGCCCTGGCTGATATTAGGAGCCCTGTCTCAGGATTCAAGGACCCCCTAGTAAGTTAACCTATACAGAACACTATATTACAAGAGGCACCTTGAGGGCAACATTAACCAGACAACTGCTCACCCTTGGTTCCAATCTGGTCAAGCCTTAACAAAGTACAGTATACGGTACAAGATATGCTTAATCCCACATAAATATTTCACCCTACTTAAATAAACAAACTGCACCAACCAAGGACCACTTGGCTGGGAAAACCAAGCACCTTAACTTGCACCAAACAATTCTTGGCTATCCAATTTTTTTTTATA
The DNA here is from genome assembly GCF_018991925.1 of Homarus americanus. Classification (NCBI taxonomy): domain Eukaryota; kingdom Metazoa; phylum Arthropoda; class Malacostraca; order Decapoda; family Nephropidae; genus Homarus; species Homarus americanus. The sequence continues at coordinate 2,562,473 of NW_024748870.1, forward strand.
ACTGTATACAGCTCTGTTATACCATATTTTCATATGCAGCACTGTACTGTACTGTACTGTACAGTGAACCGTACAGTACTGTACAAATTTATATATCAAGTGAAAACAGATCCCTCTTACAAGTAAGCTCGCTTTGCCCTTGAATTTTATTTTGAAACTTAGCTGTACTGGTGCCGGTGCCGGTACTTTAAAATATGTTTATGTTGTTGTTGATGATGATATCAGTTACACATAGCTACAACATCTGTACTTAAATGAGCTTATTAAATAAATATACTATACAGAATGAGATCAGATCCTGAGAAGCTGTAAAGCTGGAGCAGGAGTCAAAGATTAGTGAACACCTTAAAGTGTTATTTTTTAAAAACAATTATAGAAATAAAATCAAGTTTGTCTTATCAGGGGAGCTAGTTAAGGTAAAATGGAGTGGGTGGTAGAGTGACAAGTACTGGACAGGGCAGTGAGGTGTGGTGGGATGGGCAAGGTAGGGCATTAATGGATGGTGGGTAAGGTGGAGTAGTGGAAAGGGCAAGTGGGCTGTGAGAGATGGTAGAAAGGGTAGGTGGTGGGCAGTAAAGGATGATGGGTACGGTAGGAAATGGGTAGTGATGGGTATGGAAGGAGTTTACGGTAGCAGTAGAGTGTTGAGGCAGAGTAGTGAATAGTAACACAGTAGTTAGTGTAGGTGGTGGGCCAAGCAGGGCAGTGAGGAATGATCAGAAGGACAGGAGAAGGCAGGGAAGAGGGTGGGCAGGCCAGGCAGGAGGTGGTCAATGAAGGGTGGTGGGCATGACAGGGCAATGTGAGGGGTGAGCAAATTGATTATGTAGCTAATTATAAATATACCTGCACAGTATACAGTACATGAAACATTCCTTGATGAGCGAAGAGTGGCTACACTAGCCTGCAACGCCCTTTCCCTGGATCAACCCATGCTAAAACCTAGTACTGCACTGTACAGTAAATAGAACATGCAGGTTTCATTATGATACGGGTGCATTCCTGAAAACCACATCATAAACAGAATAATGAAAATCTGATTTGTATTCATCAGTCAATTACCATTACCGGTATTTATACAGGAGTGCTTTGATTTCCGAAAAATCCCCATTACGAAAAAAATACTTATTCCAGCGCTTTGGTATACGAACAAAAACCCAGAATTCCCGAAAAAAATTACGGTATTTTTTCGCAGCATTAGAACATTCTCAGTTGCTTACATAGGCATCTGAGAGCATCCCGTGCTGAACATGGACAGTAAGCAGTGTAGTACAGGCTAGTGTGTGGCAACATTTCTGTGCTTGTGGTATACTGTACAGTACTGTATACTGTACAGATAATACTGTATGTCATATGAAGGTGCTACTGTATATTGATCTAAAAGTACTGTACCACCAAATAACATGCAGAAATTTATAACTAATTACTTCAATTGTGTTGATATGGAGGAAGAAATTGATGAATTTATGCTTACCACACACACATCAACAAGAACAAGGCAACGACCACAACTCAGGGCCCACACAACGGTGTAGTGCCACCAACTGCTGTGAGTGTTTTATACTGAAGGCCCTACACAACAGGAAGAGGAGACACTTGATAATGGAGGTGATACACCCGATAATCTTGGCTGTAACCATGGATCTTGGACCAACTGCTGTGAATAACTTTTCACAGGGCCAACACAACAGGAGGAGGAATCTGACAGTGATGCCACACCTTAAATATTTGCAAACTGCACATAAATAAAAAAAAATGCAGTACCTACAGTTCATATACAGTACATAGGCAACAATGACAAACAAAACTGTTATTCAATAGCTGCCACAGTCGACTGAGATGGTCCTAAGACTTTACCAATGGCCGTCACCTTGTCACCGGCCTCAATGCACCTTATCACCACCAGCGTAACATCTAAAGTAATGGCTTGGTGGAGTCTCTTACCGCTAGGGGTATTGCTGTTGCTCACTTCATCTTGCTGATTGTTATTGTTTCCTGATATTTCTGAAGAGTAAATCACTCCGGAAAAATAAAAAACTATAATAAAGTGCTCGAGTGTTGCACTATGGAGCTGGTTGTAAATAACTTTGTTACACGTTGTAGCCAGTCAAACTTCTTGGAACATACAGTATATATTTTCTTTTTTTTTCGATATACAGTACTGTACAGGAATGGGTAATTATATAAAAATATATATACATATATTTACTGATGTATTAGTAAGGATGTAAATTCACCATTTTTAACAAGTCGCCAGCAGGGCAGTAAAACTTTCAACACTGACATTTCCCAGGTACAGAAAGTAGACAATCATTGTTCTAATTAAAGGTTAAAAGCCTAGTTGGTGCTAGAAACAATGCCACACCTGCACCTCTAAATAAAAGTTCAATTTATTTCAAGCAAGGTGCAACTGTACATTATTTTATGGCATTGTGAGAAATCATATGAATTGGTCCAGTGTTCCCTTTATCTAGTCCACCTATAGCTCATTGTTGCAGTCCAGTATTGTACAGTAGCTACTCCCACTGTGCTGCAGCTAGAGTAAACAACATCCCTTTCCTTTCCCTTCCCTCACTCCCTGCTGCCCCACTCACCTTCACCTGCCATATTATATTTACCAGTCACTTACAAAAAAAAACAGTTTAATAAAGACAATATATACAACACATATCATTGTTAGTGTGTATTATTCAACAAGTGGTTAGTGACAGACAATGACCGCAAGGTAGAAAACTCTGTTCTATAATTATGTTGTCAGTCAATGGATTTCTGTAAAATTCACCACTCCAGACACTTGGTCACCTTGATAACAGAAGATTGTAAATCAAACCCAAACAATCCTAACAAAGCCAAACTAACCTAACATGATTGAGTCCAACTTTACTCAATTCAATCATACAAATTATATACTGCTGACCAACTCACCTGCCAAACAAAAAACTAAACAGCCAATTAGTAAGATCTTGTCAGTCATATTATTTCAGTTGCCTCGGCCAACTTTCTTAGAAATGCGTTGATAAATACGAATGTTTTAAATACATGGCTTGTTATAGATAATACAGTATCTATAATTAGAGTAATAGTACAGTACCAGTATTGTATTTAATTCTGGCTAATGCCAGATGATTTTATTCAGCTGAGACACATCCCCTGCCCTTCAAATACAGTTCACAAAATTACCCACCTGATCAAAATATCTAATATTAACCATATTTTAATTTGAAAGCAAACAGTGCTTCTGGATAGTAAACATTCCATACTGTACAATGCACTTGAAGCCCATATTTTTGGCCATTTGCCTTTAATAATTCAATTTTATATATGCCTCTTCATTATCTACAATAAGAGCTGTATACAGTACTGTAGTTACAGTATATACAGTACAAACATGTACTGTATAAATACTATTGTATATATACAGTACTGTAGTATACTGTATATATCACATACCGGTAATCAGAATACTGAATACAAATGACTTTTATTATTAACTTTAATTACATAATCACTAATGCTACTCACTCCATTAAATTTTTTAAGATACAGTACAGTACTGTACCTAATACTGTATGTACTGTACATACAGTACAGTACCGTATATCATTAATGTTTGAGATAGCACACAACCTTGTCTAACTCCCTGTATAATCCTAAGCTAACTTACCACAGTACAGTAATTGGTTCCTTACTTAAGATAGATAGCTTCTGCAGCTTCATGGTGCCAGTAAAGCTTTTTAGACTTCTAATACTGTACCTTTAATGTATCTACATCATTAATGACTTTATTCCCCAAGACATCTTTATGTATAAATATGTATAAAGTAGCTATATATTGTGTTTCACCTAACAAATAAAGTATTTTTTACTCAAAAGTTGCTTGCTACAATTAAGATCATCTACCCGACTCAGCCACAACTTACTGTGCACATATTACATATAAGCTACACCTCTGAATGATAATGAATTATTGGGAAAATTGTATTTGTATGCTGACAATACTGACCCTCGGCACAATATATGTAACTCTATGAGATCTCAATACTTTCCCACTACGGTACCGGTACTTTACATCCTCCCACAGGACCCCAACCATTATGTCTTCCTGATCAAGTATCCCTCCTTTACTGTCAGGCCTGGCACTCATCTTTATTAGGAGCCTTCCAATATTTGTCTTACCCAGTTGAATCTGTAAGGGATTCCTTCCTATGAACACTTAATCATCCTTCACTCTAACTGCTTCTAAAACCAAAGACTCAACTGGCACTGTTGCCAATACTGGACATTACATATGGCAATTCTAGGAAAGGAAGATGCCCAATAAACTAACCCACATACAGTACTGGTGTGGGGGCAAATCTGTAGTACGGTGGCTGGCAGGATAGTGATCTTCAGTTTTCTTGAAATCCTTTGTATTTGTTACCAGTCCCAGTTTTCAGATGTGATACAATTTAAATGAATGCATTTTCATATATAACTATATATATATATATATATATATATATATATATATATATATATATATATATATATATATATATATATATATATATATATATATATATTCTTGGAAATTTTAATTTATATTAATCTATGATGATAACTTGTCAAGGGCAGAGTGCCACAGGTACTGATATAAGTACTGTACCTGTACTGTATACAAAAGCAGAAATGGAGCTCAGCAAGTTCTAGTACTGTGCAGAGTAGAGTACTGTAATTGTTCACCTATTAAAATAGTTTTTCTTAAACTACCTGACTGACTGACTAAAAGTGACATTTTTGCATCCAATGTTACTTGAATTGTAAATAAAAGCAATCAAGCAAGCAAATAATAATAATAATAATAATAATAATAATAATAATAATAATAATAATAATAATAATAATCAAACTTTCTGGATAGCTATTTCTTTAACAATATATATTTGCCATCGCATACTGGCAGTACTACCGGTATATAAGTGTTCCAAATGACCGGGCAGCACTGTATACTGTACTGTATATATTAAAAACATTAAACCTGTTATAGCTACACAAATCTAACCAAGTGACAGCTGGATCCACAAGACATCACTGTTCATAATACATAAACTGTACAGTACAATATATCTGTAGCTATGTACATTTCAAAATGTCACAACAAGAGCCATGCACAGATAAACCTTTTAATATAAATACTGTTTACTGGTACATAACAAAAATTATGTGTATTACTGATATAACAGCTCCAGACACGACAAATTTCATCCGAGAAAATTTACTCAGCTTGGCATACATATACTGTATATACAATCTACAACAGCTACCTATCTATTCTCTGATATTCTTCTAAAACACTTCCATTATAAATTATGAAGTATAATATTTCTACACTTAAGAATTATAACTTGTCAGTGACATTATTAAATACCAAAACATAACACTATTACAAATACTTTATTGGCAGTCTAATTTTTTATTATTATTTACTGTCTTATTATCTTTTGGAAGTGGGTATTGAGCCAGGTCGGACAGTAAAGCACCCATCAGTTGTATACCTAACCTAATTTAACTGACCCTGACGTAACCTACTCTTACCTGTGCGCGAAGCAGGTGACCCGTCAAACCCGGCTCAATAGCCACTCTCTTATCTTTTCAAAATGTACTTGCTGTATTCAATTAAACATCTGTCCACCCCCAACTAAACTAGTAAAATTAAGATCAGGTTAATGAGAACTAAAACTCTACGTATTATTATCCTAACTTTGAATTGTTTACTTGAGACACTGTATAACCAGTTCCACAAAAGTTACCAGCACAAAAACCCAAAAAATCATGACGCAGCAACACATTGGCTACACTGCACTAGACTTCAGGCAGCTGGGCATGAAGTTGGAGGAAGTGGAAGAATTTACTGACCAAACAAATCTACTTGATCCATCACCTTCCACTTTGTATGAGATATTACTGATTTTGTGTGTCCTTAACTCCACCGCTACAGATCATAGTGTGTGTGTGTGTGTGTGTGTGTGTGTGTGTGTGTGTGTGTGTGTGTGTGTGTGTGTGTGTGTGCGTGTGTGGCAGTGATTTCTGTATGGTGACAAACCTTTAATTATTTCTACTACTGTATTTTTCCATTATTGATTCATTGAAGCAGATAAGTCTAGATTACTGAATTTGGTAACTTGTAATCCTAACCTAACCAATATATACATACCTGGTATAAACTAATAATGTATACCTGTACAGTACAATATACAGTACAAAAACACACATTTGTGATAAACTTATGAATCAATTTATTTAGAAAATTTAAATGCCATCGGCCAAAGAGTAATCATTTTCAAATCACCTGCATATTACAGGTGAGGAATGTATATTATATAACAGCAATACATAATTATGGTTGTAATATATGAAGTATCACAATAACATAAAACAAACTAAATACTGAACCATAAAATATATCTTTAATTAGTTTTATTTAATTGTTCTCGCCTTTAGATGCCCCGAGTGACTCCACCAACCTGAATTTAATTAACAGTTATATAACCAGTATATAACAGGCTCTATAATCACGTATATTAATAAATTACGAGGCCAGATGTTAATAAAATATTGTAAATACTGAGAGTGAGTTAGTGTAGTGTGAGAATTATTTAAGACATCCTCCCTGGTGAGCCAGCTGTCAAAACACCCACTCAACACCACTCTTTTTACTCTTTCCACACGATTTAAAACTTAAATTTTGCTTGATTCATAAGACTAAGCCTATAAGCCAGATAAGGCGAGGGTTGTCATGACGTTTATGTAAAATGACAGACAAAGGGGTGAAAATATGTCAAGAATTAGTGAGGTTTGAATTTGGCGCCGTGAGGTCCAAGATGGCGGCGGCGCGGGCAGCCAGCGCCGCCCTCACCTCTCACACTCACCGTTTCTTCCTCCTTTTCCATCCCCGTGGGCATCTGCGGCACAGTCCTGTTGATTGCATTAAATTCCGCATAGTCAGGGATATCCTCTTGCATATACACAGGGATAGGTTTAGAGGCGTCTAGCTGCCTCGCGCGAAACTTGCTCATTTTGGCAGCACAAATATTAGCAAGCCCGCATCACAACAAAACATTTCGTTATTCACTTCACGGGGGGCCGAGTGGGCCACAGCCCACCGCAAAATATGGGGGGCACCAACTAGGAAGTGCCCATTTTGCTTATTTTCTCTTTCTAACACACACAAAGAATTATTTTGAGAAAAAAACACTGATTCAGGTGCTTGGGAACCGCAGTACAATCATGGCGGTTCTTCACACCACGCTCCGCGCCACTACCGCCCCAGCGCCACCCCTCGGCACACACCACAACTAATGGCCAACATTCTTCACCGTACTATTATATACCACCCTCACCCACCACATTCATCACTAAATCAACATCGTTCACACATATTTTAGGTATAAGCCTGGTCATGTACATAAGAGAATGAATAAACTGTTTTTCAGTATAAATGTATCAATAATACGCTGCTCAACTTAACTTCACTCTATTCTCTTCCCTCAAGGATAGTCACTAGATTTGGTATAATAATTTTTCCTATAACTAATCAATCATATAACAACATCTTTGAGAATGTTTAATAACTTAATGATGAGTCTACAGTACATATATTACCTGAAAAGTTAATCAAGAGCTTCTCAATACTTGTGTCTACAGTTTAAATAGTACCACACCCACTAGTGTATTCATGAAAACTGTACTCTGAATTTGTTAAGTTAAAAGAATGATCAATAAAAGACCCTGTATAATAAAAATTAGACCACAAAACATATTATATTAACGCTGCTACAGGTACAGTTGAAACCTCTGGCGGTATCTGGCAGTCACGGCTCCTAGTTTCCATGGGTCAAGGTATTTGCCGGTATAAGTCAGAATATATATATGTATTTTTCCTAACCTGAAATTATCATTCCGATAATTAAAAATATAAAAATATATATATAAATTAATTATAAAATCAAAATTATATTAAATAGCTAATATTTGTTGATTATTTAACACATAAAATTCATAAAATTTGATAATATTTACTCAGATTTTGTGCGGCTAAGAGAAGCTGGCAGACTCCCTTTCAGCTGCCTTATACGATGATCACTTAAAATGGTGTATGAAGTTTCTCGTCTAAATAACCAATTAAAACGAAGTAAAACACCTTATAAACCCAACAAGAGAATTTTCTGGATACAATACACGATACACAGATAGATGAGTCATTCAAGATTGTTAGTAAAAATGAGTGAACGTTTATGTAATTATCGATTGTAGTGCTTCACATCCCAAGTCAGTGTTGAAGGTCTACATTGCCCGTCTTTACAAATTCATCATAATTTTTTATCGCCACTTTTCACTGATGAATAAGTTGCATAAACTCTACGTTATTTATATTTTTTTGTAGAGGAAAATTAATGGATAGATTAGATAAGATTACAATGAAATATAACCATTAAAACAACTTTGATTGCATAACAAAGTGCCTCTAATAGTGCCCACCATTATATATGTAATTTATATATCCTTCTAAAAATTCAAGTCTCTTAAATTACACCATCGTTACCTTTAGTGGTAATTTTACAATAAGGTTTGGGGAAATAATACGCAAATGCATCTTATCCTTGGCAGCTTTTCTGCCTGCCTTTGTATGACGATTTCTTACTTAATTGTAATATCTGCCTAACTTAGATAATGAAGACAAGATATACATTATTTTATATAAATTAAATTGTATAACTTAACCTTATATAGCATTAGTATATTTAACGCATTTAGTGTGAAGTAAATTAGGAATACAAAATAAATTTTATTTATGCAATCGATACCTCAAGGTTTAGGCCATTGACTTACGTCCTTCTTGCTTACGACAGACAGAGACGAACTGAATTGGGATTTTGTTGTAGTGTTTCATTCCCAGACAATGTGGAGTTGTTCATATTTAGGGCAGTGTAATGTTTTTCTCATCCATAAGTTTATTTTATATATACCATATACCTGTAAATCATTGGACTTTCATATGCAATAGTGTACAGTACACGGGACATACTGTACAGTAGTACTCAGTATACAGTACACACATCCATTATCCCACTTCAGCGTAAGAAAACTGAACCCAAACTGACTAATATTCACACATCATGTTTTTCCCATCTCTTTGTTTACTCACTCTTCTGTATAAGTAAATATTCGCCAGATCTGTCACCCCCTCCCACGGTAGGTCAGCGGGTTTTACTGAAGACCTGACCACAGTAGCATGGATTCTCGAAGATATTTCCCTTAAGTGAAATTATAACAACGTATCTGACTGGTTCCTTTAGGTACTTAGACTACCCTAACTAAATTCATCCTCCCATACCTATAATCAGTGCAAAATAACAATGACATCTTTGAGAATTTGGACTGAGTTGTTCGATGATACCGTTCATATTGTATAACTATTGCAATAAACCATCTTGCAACTTCATCTGTATTCCTAATTTAGATTTACCTAATTTCATCCTTTGGTCTATTGCACATAAAACAATTCTCACACAAGATAGAGTTGCACCTAGTATATAATTATCAATCACATATATTTAATTGAATAAGGTGAGGAAGCGTAGTAATGCATAGTAACACCAAAACCAACAGCTCTTTCTTGATTGATTGCGATTTGCTTGTCGTCAATGCAGCTAAGTTGATTGTTGTGTTTGTTGTAATTGTTGTAGGTGAAGCAGGAAACAACAAAAGAATGAAGTTCCTATTTCTTAGGGGGAAACTATATCAAATACTTTAAACACACATCTGCGTTCTTATAATGTGTACGCAAATGTAGATTATACATTCGTTAAAATATTTAGTTATTTAATTTTGTATTTCTATATTGATTTTATTAATGTAATTCTGTTTATGGTATTTATATATATTTATTTTATTATTCACATATACATATACATACTGTATACTAGACTTAAACAACATAAATATAGTGTTAGGACAGGCCAGGAATCCAATGCTCTGTTTGTTCATCTGAGGGATAATAAGCATTGCATTGACTGGGATAATGCCTCCTCAATATTACCTTGTAATTCAATTGACAGTAGGAACATTATAGAATCTAGTCTCATTAAACATACCGTAGCAGTCAACATGAATTTGAGTAATGGCATGTACAAACTGGACCATTTTGTAATTAAGAAGATTTGTAACCAGGTGAGAAGGTTGGGTCACCTTACCCTCTGACCTGACTACCGACCGTTGCGGTGCTATTTAAAGATTAGTAGGGTCATTACCTAATACCTGACCATTGTGGACCTGGTCTCACCCTCCTCTGTATATATACACCTGTTTTGTACTCCTCCTTAGTCTGTACTCACCCCTGAAGATGTGAATTACACGAAAGCGCTTGAGAACTTCGTGTTTTCTTCTTTCCTTGTGGTTATCAGCATATATATATATACATACAGGTGGTAGTAGGCAGCTACCAAACAGGGAGGTACTACCGCCTGGGAAGATATTGGAAGCATAATGTGTTGTCTAATGGTAGACTCTGCTGCCATATGTGACCAAGTCCCAGGTTGATGATCTGACTTTCTGCCTCATTTACACACAATTGCAGGGTCTCAATTGTTTCTCTTACTTTGACAACACAGCAATATACTGTACATCATTTCTCATTCGTGATTTTTTTTAATTTTTGTATTTATTTGTGGCTTTTTATTAATTCTATTAATATTATTATCTTTATTATTATCATCATCATCACCATCATTATTATTAATATTATATTTTCGCCCCCCAGGTCTTGATGTGGGTCATTAAAAATGACCTGTGCCACGGTGGGCTAATGCCAGTAAAACAAATTATTTATGCAATTTTGTATAAACACGGTATTTACATATTTACACTAATAATACCTAATATTACACATTAGATGACATAGATTTATACATTATCTTTATTTTAAGCCTTAGACTTTTTAAAATTCTTCATGCTTCAGAATATTTAGGCATTAATTAAAGAAAATGACCAAAACTAATGAAAGGGGGATACGAGACTCCTGTATCCCTCCTACAATACCCCGCCGTGACCCCTGACCCTCCCTGACTGACCTATCCTGACCTAATAAACTGAGAGAATATTAAACGGATGCCAGAATACGTTACATGTTTAGTTATAAGTGAAAATTAAGTAATTACCCTTGGTGACTGTCTCTCTGTCATCTCAAAAATCATTTGCTCTCAGCGATCATCGTATGGGGAAGTCATGAGCCCAGCCAAAGCGCCAAGCAGGAGTCACCAGGTCATGTTATGAGTCATTGAACTGCGGAGTCACCAATCACGAGTCACCAGTCATGAGTCAGCTGCTATGAGTCACCAGTCACGTGTTATGAGTCACGAGTCATGAGTCACCAATCACGAGTCACCAGTCAGGGGTCACCAATCACGAGTTACCAGTCATGAGTCAGCTGCTATGAGTCACCAGTCACGTGTTATGAGTCACGAATCATGAGTCACCAATCACGAGTCACCAGTCATGAGTCAGCTATGGAGTCACCAGTCACGTGTTATGAGTCACGAGTCATGAGTCACCAATCACGGAATGGGGTCACCAATCAGAGTACCAGTCATGAGTCAGCTGCTATGAGTCACCAGTCACGTGTTATGAGTCACGAATCATGAGTCACCAATCACGAGTCACCAGTCATGAGTCACCAAACATGAGTCACCAGTCACGAGTCATGGAGTCATGAGTCACTTGATATTTTTTGTTACATTTTAACTCGTTTATTCATTTATTGTGTAAAGAACATTATTTTTCCTTGTTCACTGTTCGATTACTTGATACTAGGAAATGCTTCGTTGAGAGAGAGAGAGAGAGAGATTGCTTCACCTACCAACAACCAGTTTCTAAAGAGAGAGAGAGAGAGAGAGAGAGAGAGAGATTGCTTCACCCTACCAACAAGTTTCTTAAGAGATTGCCACCCTACCAACAACCAGTTTCTTAGAGAGAGAGAGAGAGAGATTGCTTCACCCTACCAACACCAGTTTTCTTAGAGAGAGAGAGAGAGAGAGAGAGATTGCTTCACCCTACCAACACCAGTTTCTAGAGAGAGAGACAGAGAGAGAGAGAGAGATTGCTTCACCCTACCAACACCAGTTTCTTAAAGAGAGAGAGAGAGCTTCACCCTACCAACACCAAAGTTTTTAAAGAGAGAGAGAGAGAGAGATTGCTTCACCCTACAACACCAGTTTCTTAAAGAGAGAGACAGAGAGACAGAGAGAGAGAGAGAGAGAGAGGGTTGCTTCACCCTACCAACACCAGTTTCTTAAAGAGAGAGAGAGAGAGAGAGAGATTAGCTACCCTACCAACACCAGTTTCTTAAGAGAGAGAGAGAGCTTCACCCTACCAACAGTTTTAAAGAGAGAGAGAGAGAGAGGTGCTTCACCCTACCAACAACCAGTTTCTTAGAGAGAGAGAGAGAGAGAGAGACATATTGTTCACCTCACACACATCCTCTCACGTCACAATACCGGCCTCTGTTCAATCTCTATAGTCTAGTAACGTGTTTTATATATCTCATTCATTAAATCTATCTATCCGGCATAAAGTCTATCTATCGATCTGTCTGTTTGTCTAGCTGTCTGTCTGTCTGTCTGTCTGTCTGTCTGTCTGTCTATCTGTCTGTCTGTCTGTCTATCTGTCTGTCTGTCTGCCTGTCTATCTATCTGTCTGTCTGCCTGTCTATCTGTCTGTCTGTCTATCTGTCTGTCTGCCTGTCTATCTGTCTATATGTCTATCTATCTATCAATCTGTCTGCCTGTCTATCTGTCTGTCTGTCTGTCTGTCTATCGTAAAATCTACTTCTAATTTACCATACTTTATTTTATTTATCAAACTTATCAATTTTTTTTTACCGCATCATCTATTTATTATAAAGAAAAGTTAAGCTGAGTGTAATGTCAACCACTCTATCAAAGGCTTATGCAGTATACTGTATCCGCACCGCCTTGAAATATTCGCAGTGCATTGTTCCCTTTACTGAACAGCGATACAGATGATATACTTCATTATACAGTCGAGTCTCTGTGTAGTTAAGAGGCCATATTGACACTATCTAGGTGTAAAGTGGTGTGAAAGGTTCCATGAGCGGTGATGATGATGATGACGTAAGTAATAATGATGATGATGATGATGATGACACTGGAGTTGTACCCATATTCAAAAAGGGAGACAGAGCATCAGCGTCAAATTACCGGCCGATCAGTTTGACGTCAGTAGTGGGGAAATTTCTTGAATCAATTATAGCAGATAGCATCCGATTGCATCTAGAGAAAAGCAAATTAATCTACGACTCTCAACATGGGTTTACAAAGGGAAAATCTTGTCTAACAAATCTGCTAACGTTTTTTAGGAAAGTCTTCGAGGTAGTAGATAATGACGAAAATTACCATGTTATTTACTTAGACTTTAGCAAAGCATTTGACAGAGTACCGCATCAGAGGCTTCTGAGAAAAATTAAGGCTCATGGTATCGAGGGGAAGTTTTAAATTGGATAAAATCATGGCTCACCGATAGAACGCAGAGGGTCAGCGTAGATGGTGTTAAATCTGAGTGGGGCCGTGTAACCAGTGGGGTTCCCCAGGGGTCAGTACTAGGCCCACTCTTGTTCATAATCTACATAAACGATCTAGATACTGGGATCAGCAGTGACATAAGCAAGTTTGCGGATGACACCAAAATAGGGCGGCAAATTAATTCAGGGCAGGATGCAAATGCATTACAGGAGGATCTAAATAAACTGTAGGGGTGGTCTGAAAAATGGCAAATGAAATTCAACACCAGCAAGTGCAGCGTACTTAATATTGGAAGAACAAATACTTATAATGTATACAGCCTAAACAATATCAACCTAGAGAAGTCGACTTGTGAAAGAGACCTAGGGGTACTTGTAAGCCCGGACCTACGGCCTAGAAAACAGTGCGTTAATGTTCGAAATAAGGCAAACAGAGTATTGGGTTTTATATCTAGAAGTGTAAGTAACAAGAGTGCAGAGGTCTTATTGCAACTATATCTTGTGCTAGTCAGGCCGCACCTCGATTATGAGGTTCAGTTCTGGTGCCCCTATTATAGAATGGATATAAATTCACTAGAGTCGGTGAAGCGAAGAATGACAAAAATGATTCCGGGACTTAGAAACCTTCCATATGAGGATAGGTTAAAGAAACTTAACTTGCATTCACTAGAAAGACGAAGAGTGCGGGGAGATATGATAGAAGTATTTAAGTGGGTGAAAGGAATCAATAAAGGGGATATAGATAAAGTTCTTATAATATCCGAGCAGGATAGGACTCGGAGCAACGGATTCAAGTTGGATAAGTTTAGGTCTAGGAGGGAGATAGGAAGAAACTGGTTTACAAATAGGGTGGTGGACGAGTGGAACAAGCTTAGCAACTTTGTAGTAAGTGCTGGAACTCTGGAAAGTTTCAAAAGGAGGCTAGATAGATTCATGGATGATAGAGAGTGGTAGTAACTCTCGACAGGAGCTGCCATGCACAGGCCAACCGGCCTATTGCAGACTCCTTATTTTCTTATGTTCTTTTGATGGTGGTGGTAACGGGTAATTGTCCTTCCTAAGTAAACAAGAAAAATTAAACTGAGTGTATCACCTGATGATAAGACACCCCAACATCTTTCATTTGATCAATAAACACCCTAACCAAACCAAACCTAACCTAACCTAACCAAACCAAATCAAACCAAAGCAAACCAAACCTAACCTAACCTCAACCTAACCTAACCAAACCAAACCAAACCCAACCAAACCCAACCAAACCCCAGATAGTCTTAGGGTGTCTAATCATCAGGTGAAATAAGGTGAGGGTGTCTAAACTGCAGGTGATTAGACTGCAGAATTTTGTAGGTGATGTTGAGTGAGGTGACGGAGATCCTATAGGAATTTGCTGGGCTGGACTCAGAGCGTAGGACCGCCTCTCTAGCTCTTAGTGGTCCAGAGAGGGAGAGAGGGAGAGTGGGAGGGAGGGAGAAGGAAGGGAGAGAGAGGGATGAGGAGGGTAGAGAAAATGGGAGGAAAGGAAGGGATATAGGGGGAAGGGAGAGAGAATGGCAGAAAAGGGAGGGAGGGAGAGTGGAAGGGAGAGAGGAGGGAAGAATAGCAACATCAATATCACCACCACCACCACCACCACCACCAATAACAACAACAACAACAACAACAACAACTACTACAACAACAACAACAACAACAACAACAACAACAACAACAACTACTACAACAACTACAACAACAACAACAACAACAACAACAAAAACAACAACAACTACAACAACAACAACAACAACTACTACAACAACAACAACAACAACAACAACAACAACAACTACAACAACAACAACAACAACAACAACAACAACAACAACAACTACAACAACAACAACAACAACAACAACAACTACTACAGCTATACATTATACATTCCTTCATTATAATCCTGTAAACAAAAAAAGATTTCCCTCTTAATAAATAATCCACTTCTTGACTACTTCGTCTCTCTAATACTCTCTCTCTTTCTCTCTCTCTCTAATCTCTCTCTCTCTCTCTCTGTCTCTCTCAATACACTCGACACTCTTTAACACTCACATCATCTCAAGTCAAATATTAATATGAAGTTCTTATTAGTTACCCAAAGATCCCGGGATGGAAACAACTCAAAGATGGAAAAACCAAAACTGCTTTACATTCTGGGGGAAGGAGTGAGTGAGGGACCACTAGTTTATATCACCGGATGGTTAAAAACGCTAACCTAACCTAACCCTAACGTAAAACTAACCTAACCTAACGTAATCCTAACGTAATCCTAACGCTACCCTAACCTACCCTGAAGCGAACCTAACTCAAACCTAACCTAACCCTAACGTAAAACTAACCTAACCTAACGTAATCCTAACGCTACCCTAACCTACCCTGAAGCGAACCTAACCTAACCTAACTCAAACCTAACCTAACCCTAACGTAAAACTAACCTAACCTAACGTAATCCTAACGCTAACCTAACCTACCCTGAAGCGAACCTAACCTAACCTAACTCAAACCTAACCTAACCCTAACGTAAAACTAACCTAACCTAACGTAATCCTAACGCTAACCTAACCTAACCTAACGCTAACCTAACCTAACCTATCCAAACCAAACTCTAACCTAACCAAACCCTACCCTAACCTAACGCTAACCTACCCTAACCAAACCTAACCTAACTTAACCAAACTCAAACCTAACCTAACCAAACCCTAACCTACCTAACCTAACCTAACCAAACCTCCTAAATATGGCTATAAAGTATAATATTTAATAATTAAGTGACCTATAAATTGTAGGGTGTCTATTCTTCATATGATCCGCCGTGTGAGCTGGTGTAAGCCGTTGTGGTAAATCCTTCAGTTTATCAACGGAAACGCCACTATGAACCACACCGCGCCACTATGAACCACACATCGCCACTATGAACCACACAGCGCCACTATGAACCACGCCGCTCCACTATGAACCACACAGCGCCACTATATGAACCACACATTGCCACTATGAACCACACCGCGCCACTATGAACCACACACCACTATCGCCACACTATCGCCACTATGAACCACACGGCCACTATGAACCACACAGCGCCACTTATATGAACCACACATCGCCACTATGAACCACACAGCGCCACTATATGAATGAACCACACATCGCCACTATGAACCACACAGCGCCACTATATGAACCACACAGCGCCACTATGAACCACACCGCACCACTATATGAACCACACAGCGCCACTATGAACCACACAGCGCCACCTATATGAACACACAGCGCCACCATATGAACCACACAGTCACTATGAACCACACCGCGCCACTATGAACCACACCGCGCCACCATGAACCACACAGCGCCACTATGAACACACATCGCCATTTATGAACCACACAGCGCCACTATGAACCACACAGCGCCACTATATGAACCACACATCGCCACTATGAACCACACAGCGCCACTATGAACCACACAGCGCCACTATGAACCACAGCGACAGTTTGTTACCCAACCTCCCCCTCCTGCTACTCCACCTCCACCTCCTACTCCACCTCCACCACCTCCTCCTCCACCTCCACCTCCAAGTTATTCATTTCCACTCGCTTCATTTTTGTGCCTCTGTAAGGTGTTAATATCTGTCTGTCTATCTAGCTTTTTTTTTTAGCCCATAAACCAAACCAAACAAATGAACTAATAACACGTATCCCGTTTTCGGAGTTCATATCCTCGAGGCACACGCTTCGAGTGGTAACGTCTCGAGGGGAAGGTAAGTAGATGATATGTAATGATATATCTACATACAGTCTTGTTGGTGTTTCAATTATGAGAAAAAATATATAAGTAACCATGTATAGATGTATAAGTGAGGATATGTTACAGCAGTACAAGAGAGAGAGAAGTATAACGGATATTACAGCAGGATACAGTCGTGGTAAGGTCTGTATTGTTGTGGTGACTGGCGCTGTGATCTGTGGTGAGCGAGCGAGAGGAAGCTGAACAGATGGATGTGTGTGTGTCTGTGTGTGTGTGTGTGGGTGTGTGTGTGTGTGTGTGTGTGTGTGTGTGTGTGTACGTCAGTCAAGCGTTGTAACATGTAACTGGTGGTGGGTTGAAATATGTGTGTTTTTGTGTCGTGTGAGTGAGTGAGTATGCGTGGGTGAGAGTCGATAGGGTTATGTTAGGTTGGGTTAGGTTATCTTAAGTTAGGTTAATATAGGTTATGTAATCTGGAAGGTACCTAACCTAACCTAACCAAACCCTCCCTTCTCCTTCACTCCCACTCCACTTCCGGACAGCATTGGGCGTACAGGTATTCCAAGGGCACGTTGATCGCTTTGTAGAATAATAGTCACCGATTCTTATGATTTGTGTTGCCTTGAACTGCTAGTAACAGACATCACAGGGTCTAGATGTTGGTTATTGTAATGGCCACAATAGCATAACTAACATCTTACTTAACCAATTACAATATCTAAAAGCTTAAACGCCGATTGGTCTAGATATTCATCCTCTTTCCACTAGCCTCGTAACTATCTTGAACTATCAATTAAATCATCGTAGTCATTATTGATATTTTTCATCTTTTGAAGTAATAATATCCTTTGTAATTTCAGAGAATATATAATTACTTTAATACTCTATAAAGATGCGTTATTCTGAAACTTAACTATGTATTACTGAGAAGTATTTTCAAGTGTAAATAAAAGGAAATTTAATTCACGTCAACAATTTTTCTTCCCGGAGATGTCCAGACTAACCTAATTCACTATCTCGTCTTTCTTCTTGCTTCTTCCTTCCTCCTCTCTCTCGCCTTTCTCCCGTCTCTATCTTTCCTAACTGTCTCTGTTTTTCTATCACCCTCTCTCACTTAAGTTCATCACACACACACTAGGTCCCTCATCCTTCACCTTCACACTAGTTAACCCAAGTTCAGTATTATTAAAATCATACTTTTAGCAGCTAGGAGGAGGGAAGGAAGGAAGGAAGGAAGGAAGGAGGGAGGGAAGGAAGGAAGGAAGGAAGGAAGGAAGGGAGGGAGGGAGGGAGGGAGATAGCGCAGTGCCAAAACGCTCGACGTAGTTGTTGTTGAAGCCTAGTCATATTTGTTATTGCATTAACGCCAATCTTACCCTATATATCTTTATAATTGTTTCAAAATACACGTTGATGATTAGCTGCCCTTAAAAAAAAAACATCATAATTAAGACTAACATACAAGGGATATATTTGTGAGATTATGTTCAGTAACTCAACATTCATTACGCAGCGTGTTAAATAGGTACCTTTAACTCCTAATCTATCTTAACATTTACTTCTTATTTCCTAAATTTATTCCATATTTAAGATTTTTATATTATATCTATCGTAGTAGTGTGAAATAAGTATTTTTTGTATTATAGAGTAAATTAGTGGAATATTTTACTCTTAAAAGTAGTGATTCGGCAAAAGTAAAATAAACATAAAAGTTGTTAGTTAGTAAATTATAAATAGAAAACTAATAACACTGAAAATATTTGTGTTAATCTATTGTGTAGATATTTCGTTAAGCGGTGAATGTAAGTTATATTATTACATACTAGGAAAACCATTATAGAGACAAAGGTGCGGCTGTTCTTACCATTATATACGAAAAAATAAAACACCAACAAATGAAACGATATAGATAAACAATAATATAAGTATAGCTCTTTCATATAATTGCTTTGTCGGTATTAAAAGTTATATTAAAAAAAGATAGCAAGAACGAAGAAAAGCCTAGAGAGTATTTCATTTTGCTATCATTTATCTACTCTTATTATTCCTCTTCTTACTTTCTCCTGTTCACTGCTTCTGTAATTAACTCTTCAGTGCTAAATACATTAACTAGATTAGAAAGAAACTGTAGAAAATATAATGAAAGGCGTCAAATCAGGATCTTTAGTTGTGGATATTCCGTCATGTACTTGGTGACCTTCACGATGGCAGGCTGCCTCTTGTTGCGTCACTCTCCATCCTCATACGAGTGACGTCACACCTCCACCCTCATACTTATGACGTTACACCTCAAGCCTCATACTAGTGACGCACCCCTCGTACTAGTCACGTCATCACCAAGGTTACACCGTGACGTTACTAACACCAAGCTTACAACATGACGTCTTAACAAACCTACTTCAGTGACGTCACCACCAAGGTTACACCATGATAGGTTGCAGCTAAACCTTTCATTAAATCTCAGTAATAGACAACAGAACAACGGCCATAAATTAAATGTAAATACAATCTCATTTTCTGTGACACTTATCATTAACGATATTGCTCAAGCGTTTCATTTTTGTTTTATTTTCTTTATAAGATAATATAATTTATGTCATTAACTAAAAATATTACGAGACACTTGAAAAACAACTCAGACGGGTGAGTTTTGCAGACAATGATGAGTTATTTAAGCATTGTGTTGAGTGTGTGTGTGTGTGTGTGTGTTTTAGATAAGATGAGTTTACACGTTTAATAAAATCAGACATTAAATAGTTTCCAAAGACAATTGCACTGTGATATTTTTTCTTACAATATATAATAATAATAGCTATTCCGTCGCCCAATGAACTAGTAGCCTAAAGAGGAAGGAGTTTGTCATTCGTCTACTAACTCTACTTCATCCGGCACACATCCGACACACACACACGTGACATCACCTACAGGAAATTAAATATACTTTGTTGATGTTATAAGAAAGATAATAGTGTCACTTACAACAGCTCCGTCAAAACAGTGTCAAGGTGTCAGGAGTGTGTCATCTAATCAAGACTAAGATAACCTAACCTAACCTGTCATGAAAGCCTGTGTGTTGGACCTGTTCATGATGAAGTTAGTGTTGTAGCTTCGCCGTCTACCACACATTCAAGAGTCAGCGCCACACTACACTTGACAGTCACATCTGCTGAGTTAGGTACCTATTCACAGCTGGGATGGACTGGAGCTAACCCAACCCCAACACCCGCCCTCTCCCTCCCCACCCACCCAAGCGCGAACCAGCGACTCTTAGGGTAGGAGTCAAGCACTATACCCACTAAATCACCGCATCCATTACTGTTGTGTTATAAAGTAATAATAATCCTGACACCTACAGAGTTTTAAAGTTGATCATCTCACTCTACACTGTGTTAACCAATCAGAGAGAGAGAGAGAGAGAGCCTCCCACTTCTACCCCAGTGACTAACTGTCCATTTCATGCACTCAACCCTTCTCCCCTCACACCATAGGAAAGACCCTCTACCTCAATATAGGTCATCTGTTGCAAAGACTTAATTAATACGATAATAACACACCTTTCCCTCCCCCCCAAATAGTATAGGTAGTAATGAAGTACACCTTTATTACTTACACCTGAGGGAACCATCTTATGAACAGAGGAGTGTCGTAATCTTATCGTTATCACCTCTTTGACAATGTAACCGAGTGATATCAGATAAAACATTCAGTTGTGCAGTAGCAGACAGAAAAGTGTACAATTTACGTGCGTGGTGATGTGTTGGTGTTACTTACTGCGTTACAAAGTGTGTGTGTGTGTGTGTTAGACAGGTGTATAATAGCGGAGACGTGTTACTAATCTTTACCAATCGTGACAAGAGCAAAAATCAAGTCATTGTTGGGATGGTGACGTTTTTCAGCTGGTTACACTGTGTCAGCCTCAACTACTCGTCACCATCAACACAGTGTGACGGCAGCGAACAGTGAACAGGAGGTAGCGAACAGTGAACAGGAGGCAGCGGACAGTGAACAGGAGGTAGCGAACAGTGAACAGGAGGTAGCGAACAGTGAACAGGAGGCAGCGGACAGTGAACAGGAGGTAGCGAACAGTGAACAGGAGGCAGCGGACAGTGAACAGGAGGTAGCGAACAGTGAACAGGAGGTGGGGACGGTGAACAGGAGGTAGCGGACAGTGAACAGGAGGTAGCGGACAGTGAACAGGAGGTAGCGAACAGTGAACAGGAGGCAGCGGACAGTGAACAGGAGGTAGCGAACAGTGAACAGGAGGCAGCGGACAGTGAACAGGAGGTAGCGAACAGTGAACAGGAGGCAGCGGACAGTGAACAGGAGGTAGCGAACAGTGAACAGGAGGCAGCAAACACCTCGACTCTGTTATAGCAAAACACCTTTGACCCTTTGAAGTCATATCTGGCCCACGTCAACACCACAAATACAGTGACCTCAAAACTACAGTGGCGTCAAAACCACCGTGACGTCGAAATCACATTGACGTCAAAATCAACGACGTCAAAACCACAGTGGCGTAAATATCAGTGACGTCAAAACCACATTGACGTCAAAATCAGTGACGTCAAAACCACTGTGACGTCGAAATCACATTGATGTCAAACCCAGAGCTACAATGAGATCCACATCGCCACATTGACGTGATCACAACAGCCGCAATGAGGGCGTGCAAGGTAAGAGAGAGAGAGAGAGAGAGAGAGAGAGAGAGAGAGAGAGAGAGAGAGAGAGTTGTTAGTAATGATGTTGTAAGTAGCTGTTAATGATGGTGTTGAAAGTGCCCCTCCTCCTCCTCACCTCTCCCCCCCCCTTCTCCTCCTAGTCAGACAGCATCTTCCCCAACACAATAATTGTATGTATCTCCCCCAGACGGGCGCCCCGGAAGGAGAGGCGCCGCCCACTCACTGCCCCATCTGCCTGGACGCTTGGGATGCTCAGGAACGGCTGCCGAAGTTCCTCTCGTGTCACCATAGCGTGTGTGTGAGCTGCGTGGACCTCCTGTACCAAGCGGCCCTCACCCAAGCCCCGCCAACGTCCCCCGGGTCACCCCCCACACCCACGTCACCTCTGGGTCGTTTCATGGGTTCCAGGTCGTCCCTAAACGGCGTGTTGGAGCCTGAGGAGCAAGGGGGGTCGTCATGGGTCAAGTGTCCTTTATGTCGTTCCTCTACACTCATTCACGACCCTCATACACTCCAGACTAACTTCTACCTGAGGGGACTTTTGCGAGCACCATCCGTCCCCAGGTGAGTTGAACCACAAGGGACTGACTCTCTCTCTACATCACATGAGCACAACAGGGAGTCAACCAGCCCTCCTCCTATATACCCGAACACCAAACACTTTCACAAACCTAACCTAACCTAACCTAAATTCAACCTGACTAAGTATATAAGCCTCTGTCCTCATTATACTGGGTGTGTGAGGAGCAGAGTGTTCTTGTGTGTGTGTGTGTGTGTGACCCTCCTGACATCTTCTGCTGTCTCACCTTCAGGTTGGTGCTGTGGTGTGATACATGCAGCACCGTGGCGGCCCCCTCGTGTGCTCACCACCACCACCGGCCACTACAAGACAAGATGTGTCTACTTCAGGTACTGCTAACACATGTCGGGATAACCATCGATATAGTTCTGTTGTTCCCAGCACCATTTGTCTGTCTGTCTTTCTGTATATATATGAATTATAAACGTATATTAATGTTTACAAATTGTCTCCTCTTTTTCATTATATAACAATCTCTATTTCAACTATATAATCAATATTCCTTTCTTATATATTTCACGATATTTTTCCAGGATTTTGTAATATTTTATAAACAAGTCCTCGTGAATACTGATCAGATCTCCCACAAGTCAGGACTAAAATATGGAAGGCTATGAGTTTACATTTTTTCTTGAGACACACTGTACTGTATGGTGAGGCTAGAGATGGTGTGGTCAGGGTGGGTCTTTGAGGCTCCTTGATCACCTTCCAGAATCTTACACCATAGCACAGAGGGAGTGACTATACTGACCACCTCTAAAGCACGAGTTCGGTGACCCCTCCCTCCTCCTCCCCAGCAGATTGTACAGAATCAATAACGTGTGGTGATGCATCTTGGCAGGAGGAGCTTGTAGCAGCGGCTGGCGAGGCGTGTGGGTGGGCGTGTGGGCGTGTAGCGGAGTACGAGAGCCAGGTGGAGGTCTATAGGTGGGTTTGTCGGCTGTTGCGCCACGCCCACACGCAGGTACTCACCACTCTCACCCACGTCCAACACCAGCACCGCGCCCTCAATCGCTACAATAAGGAGGTCCTCGCTCTGGTCAGTACTGCACCCTAACACTACAGGTCTTTGTGGACATAACTTAAGGCGGGAAGAAGAGTGATAAACAGTCATAAGTAGAGTGATATATGAGGTACAAAAACGGGAAGTGTGTGTGTACGCTAAGAAACAAATGAAAAACGCACATATTTCACTAGGCCTGTATCGTTATGTATACATTGTGCACATAAGTTATTTACTAGGTTTCTTTTCCAGTAATGTTAGGCTGTGTGGAGGATATATTTTTTTTTATTTCCATGGCGCATGAAAACGAAAAACTTCCTCCAATATATAAGAGTGAGTGTTTCGATAACTTTACCCTGTGTCTTTATTTAGGTGAACCGCGGGGAGGTGTTGCAGGGGTCACAGGAACTTGAGGAGGAAGCCATCAATGGACTCGAGACTGTGGTGCAGGAGGTGAAGGACAAACATGAAGAGAAGATTGCTGACGACGATCCTCTGACGTTGACGGATACTTTCCACTTGTCAGCCAATCACCGGGGCCCCCAGGGGTACCACCGGGCCCTGCTGGTGCTGGAGGCCGACGAAGCTCTCACTCTCTCCATCTACGGTGAGAAAGAACGAGAGAAACGGGATGTAGAAGACACCAATGATGAGGAAAGAGATACAGAGCAAAAGAGGCGTTTCTATTCTCTGCAGGAGAACCGACGTAAGGAGTTTTCACCCAA
Organism: Homarus americanus; assembly: GCF_018991925.1. Classification (NCBI taxonomy): domain Eukaryota; kingdom Metazoa; phylum Arthropoda; class Malacostraca; order Decapoda; family Nephropidae; genus Homarus; species Homarus americanus. Next base: position 2,586,825 of record NW_024748870.1, read on the forward strand.
AGCTAAAATGAAGGTCACGCGTTCTTTCTCCCTGCATGAACCCAGTGACGGGGTGTTGTTGGTCCCGGACAGAGCTGAGAAAGAAACACCGGCAGTCTCACAGCACCTCGTGCAGCCCTCCCCTAGCCGCCCTAAACCAAACACACGTGTCAGAGAAACTAACAACATATATGAACCAGAAGATCCCATCAGCGAGCCGTTCACACAGGTGACCGCCAGCCACAGCTTCACGATGCCTAAAAAGCCTCCTGTCGAAGCACCACCGAGCCGAGACAACAAGCGCGTCGCAAATCCGTCACCAGTAAACTCAAACACGAACCAGACTACTGTTGACGCCAGGGACAGACGTATCGGAGATGGCAATGGCCGTCACCAGAGACGCAACAGACAAGCTGAACCCACACCCAGGGACCATCAGAGGCAGAGGCCCCAACGAAGACGAAAGGGAAAATCAGGTTGTAGTGTTATGTGATTCCCGGTAACGTCTACTTGACCCCCACACCTTACACGGTACACACAGCCTTACATCAGTACTATATGAACTGTCTCTACTGGCTAAATAAACTCACCAAGTCCAACCAGAAAATATAACAGCAAGAGGAAGTAAGTGACTGATGATATCGTTGTCTTATGTCGCTGACCCTCTTGCTTCACCTTCTGTTACTCATGTTATAATGATTTGTGTGAATGTGATACAAAATATAATCAAATATATATATCCCCCAAAATAGGTGAAGTAGAATGTTATCATAAGGCGCCTGAACTTTGGCTTATGTGTTGTAAGTTTATGATAAATAATCAGAAGAATGGCTCGACTTTTTCTCGCCTGCCAGTGTTGGTGACGGATACGATTAGACCTGGACCCCTAACCTAACTTAACCTAACGTAATCCACCCCTAACCTAGCTTAACCTAACCCACCCCTAACCTAAACCACCCCCCCTAACCTAAACCACCCCTAACCTAGACTAACCTAAACCACCCCTAACCTAGACTAACCCTAAAACCACCCCTAACCAAGCTTAACCTAACCCACCCCTAACCAAGCTTAACCTAACCCACCCCTAACCAAGCTTAACCTAATCCACCCCTAACCTAGCTTAACCTAATCCACCCCTAACCTAACTTAATTTACCCCTTACCTAACCTAACCTACCCCACCCAAACTTAACCTCGTCATTATCAACAAAATAATAGTGTAACCTCCATATAAAGAACTTCTCTCTCCATTTAATCCGTTAGATGGAGGGTTTCACATCTAACGGACTCTCGATATAGCGGACTTTCCTCGCCAATTTCACCCTTAATACTATTGGTTGAATTGGGTTAGGTTAGGTTATGTTTAATAACTTCACACATTATTGTTACATAGAGACACTCACTAATCACTATTTCAAACCTTTAACCGAGTTTTCTTTATCTATAATCTATCAGAATTATCAAAAGAAATGTACCTTTATCTAGAGTTACAAACAGCTGATTAGATAATGCATTTACTGTAATAAGAAGGTTTAGTCATTGTACAATAATTATATACTTTGAGTCGAGTTTTAGAATTACCGTACGACATGACTACAGGGTGTCTTATAAAAAAAATGTATACAAACTTCCTTACATTCATAAACAAATAAGGATAATATTGCTGTTGTAAAAAGAAACATTCGTGTGATATCTATGGAAATCCGTCAGGCGTTGTGTTTGCATTTTTTTAGGGGATATCTTTACAAAACACATTAGGTTATGGATCCCCTGACTACCAGAAGTATGATAAATACCTTAAGCCAAATGATTAAAAAAAGTACCGTAGTAGAAATAAGCATCCAATGTCTTTGTTCTTTATCCCTGATCTAAATACCTTAGTCTTTACCATTGTTTGTATATTCGTATTGTCTAGTTACATTGTTGATATACTCGTACGGTCTGTTATGAAACTGTTGGGTTGGTCCTCTAATTATATGTAAGCCTTATAATGTTTGTGTAATGTTCTGTGATTTAGACTACTGATGAAATAAACGGTTAAGTGTCGATGTGAAGTACTTTAATAATGAATGATTTGTGGCATTTAACAGGGAATAGTTTTTGGAGACCTAAAGACTGCAGTTGCCATTTCACAAATAATATGCATCTATGAGAGAAAACCAAGGGGTGACTGAAATAATGTTATTAAGTTATTTCTCCTCAATCTTTTGGTTACGTCTATTTAATCTAAAGACATATTCTTACGGATATCCATGTTTATTCTCCATGGACTCGGTTCCTGGGATTCGACTCTTTTATTATGCAATCGAAAGCGCCAGTTCATTCTTCAACAATCATCCAAACGAAATGAAAGATAAAAACAAAACCAGCTGAGTAAATCCACTAAATGACTCGTGTTTCTAACATAAGGAAGTATCTGGTATGGACAGCAGGCATTATCTATATTGCCTACATACATGCTAAACTGTACACCTACATTGTCTGTACACATGATGAACAATGTACAATACCTTGATTCTGTCTATGCACATGCTGAATCCACCGTCCGCTCAACCACACTGATTTAAGAGTACTGAATGCTACCCTTCTCAAGCTGCCCCCGTGTGTCTCTAAAATCCTAAAATTTGTCGACATTTGAATGGTTTAACTACCAGTGAACAGTTGTACAAACATCCAACAATACTCGTTGCCTAATAACAGTAGTGCATCGTTTAATTCACTTTCCGTTTTCTAATGAGTCAACTCTGGGTAACTGTTTCTTCACTCAGTACTTCCTCGCTTGAAAGTCTTAGCTGTTATTGAACTAAAGAATACGTTTCCGAGTGTTATATTTAGCATCAATGAATTATATATAAATGTTCATATTTTGATCTTATTAAATTCGTTTTGACTCAAAATCATTTCGTGTTTGTTTTATAAAGTAATGTTTATTTTAATAAGTATTATAATAATGCTTCCTTTTAATACAAGCACGAAATAATAAGCCTCTAATACAAATAGCGCCTTTAATACCGTTCATAAAAGAAAAGCATTTGTTCAGGTCAGGCTTTGGGTAAATATCTAGGTAATGGAAGGTTAGGGTAGCTATCCAAGACTATCCTAAGTTAATTCGGCTTATGGTTTCTTACTATTTTTATTCCTATATTATTCTTGTACTTGTTAAAGAAATGTGAATTTGCTTGAGAAATTTCATCTTAGATAATGTTATTCCCTCAAAGTAGGTCAGTTAGGTAATGGATACAGTTGATCCGTTTTCTTTGACGCATAAGTATTCTGGGTGGATAAACTCTTTCATTTCAGGAAGCAAACGTAGATACTGTGTAAAGTTGACTAAGCTAATGAAACCCCATACCGGACGAGGTGGTCTACATAACACCAGTATGGAGGTTAACAGACTCTCTTATCCTAGAGAGAAAATAATACCAATTTAATTCACCGTCATCTTGAAGTGGTTTGATTTAGTACTAAGGATGAAATAATTTCCTTGTTCCCCAATAAACTTACATCCTGTTTGTGGTACTTGTCTTAGGGTGAGCATTAAATTGGGCTCACCATTCAATAAATTTGTGCAAGAGCTCCGCAAGTTTATTAATAAATTGAATACAAATTTACCGTAAAGAAAATTTGAAAATTCTTGGAGTCCAAAAACGTTATCGAGGTAAAATATCGGATGCAAGAAAAATCGGCATAAGTTAAGCTGATTTCCATCACCCACTGACCCTTTCCAGTGTGCAAGCCATTTTGAGGCAAACAAAATATTTATAAGACTATAGAGTTAACCTGAAGTGGTTTAATTTTGTTTTGGGTCCGTATGTGTGACAGGTTGCGTCAAGTAGCCCTGGAATGTTATGCTTTTGACGAGGTTATTGGGCTATCAGTAGTTAAGCGGATGATAGTGGTTACAGGGTAGTTCCTTCACTTCCATGCACTTGAAGAACATGTAAATAATAAATATATAAATAATCCGTAAGATTTAAGACATTAGCCCAGACGGGTATAGGCAAGTTAGGTGGCCTTGGCAGAGGTCGCCGACCCATATCGGGGTGGGGGGGGGGGGAAATCGAACCACAAATATAGAAATGAAGAAAAAACTAAATCAACTAATTGTGAAACAATATATGTATGTTGTGTTGTCAAAGTAAGAGAAACAATTCAGACCCTGCAATTGTGTGTAAATGAGGCAGAAAGTCAGATCATCAACATATGGCAGCAGGGTCTACCATTAGACAACACATTATGCTTCCAATATCTTCCCAGGCGGTAGTACCTCCCTGTTTGGTACCTGCCTATGCCTGTCAATGTTGCAGTGTATTATACGCAAGACACTAAAACACAAGTAAATAATTCGAAGCCATTAATGCTGTAGATGTTTAGAACAATAAACATACCAATAAAAGTACAAATATATATTTCACATTTTGTTTACACATTTAACAGGCAGAAAAAGTTGATAAGTTTGGTGGGATTTTTTCTACCTATAAACAACTGTGAATTAAAAATGATCATCTCAGGTTTTCAGTATTTGTAATATACCCGAATATGATAATTAAAACCCTTACATATAGTTTATTTTATATAATATTATGAAGGGAAGGCAAGAGCTGGGTCAGTGAGGGGACATGAGTCAATGGCGATGAGAAGGGAGGAGGATGACATTGGTGGCAGGGAAAGATGAAGGGAAGAACATTTGGTCTACTGTGAGTTCCGCTCGTTGATCCAGGTGCTAATTTTATTATCAATGTTTCCGACTTTGGTCTTAACATCATTATACATCTCCTGGAAGGTTTTGTTCTTCATAACGTCGGCTTTCTCCTGTAACAACAAAAAAGAACTTTCTGTTATTATCATTTAAATTACACTACTATTTTTAATTATCTAAAATAGAATAAATGTTCAAGTGGACTCTTACATGTGAATATACAGGGTGGAACAAACTGAACTCTTATAAATACAAGGAAACTGAAGCATAAGACAAGTACTTTAAAAAAAATATATTGACATACCTTAATCCAGGACCTGACGGGATTCAAGGAACTAACGAGTGCTTGGATCATTACATTTTCCTTCGCCCACTTGTTCGCAACCGCCACCTATAACACCATAACACTGTATTAATACATTCACCCCTTGTCATTTATTACTCCAGAATTCACCACTTCACCAAACAACACTCAATATAAATCTATCCTTTTATGGCTTAGAGTAACTTAAAACACGAGATGATATATATAACAGAAAATTCCCAAATAACACAACGGCTAGCACCATTATTTACCGTTTTCTTTACATCAGTGGCAACTTCTGTAGGCGTCTTGGTGGGGAATTTTTTGACGAAGTAGTCAGTCATGGGCCGGAATAAATTCTTAAGAGCATTAATGGTCTTGGATCCCGTATACCTGAAAGAGTATTGACTTTATAATGAATACCGAAAAACCTTCCAAAATCACCGAGTTTCAAAGTTTGATAAATATAAGGTAATTATAAGTTAGAAATAATAGTTTACATAAATATTTACTTTGGTTAAGAAGACGATTGTGGGTTATATTTAGTCTATACACAATTACTTATAAGAACTTTTTATAACTGCAAAGGCGTAAAAATAGTTTCCAATCCATATCTTATTAAAATTCTACTAACTAAAGTGGAATCATTGAACAAAAAATAACACGTATATAAGACTGAACCATGGCTGAACAAAGGTTACTATCACTTGAGGTTTGTTCATCAATATAATCAGAACAACTACATTATGGAAGGAAACATTGAGTGATCACCTAAACATCTTCGAGTCAATAACCTTACAACATTCCACAGCAACACTGGAGCATCATAACACTGACTGCAGCATCACAACACTGACTGGAGCATCACAACACTGACTGGAGCATCACAACACTGACTGCAGCATCACAACACTGACTGGAGCATCACAACACTATATAGAAGGAAATAATGCAAATACAGTATCAAAAGTTAACCTGTGAACTTACGTTTCTTCTGGGTTGTTGTTGTTGTCAAGCGGGACAGCGAACACCTGGGCTACCGCCACTACCAGGAGTGCAGCCACGAGGAACCAAGACACACGCATTGTCACCTGTAAGATGAAGAAGAATCATTTAAAGAATTGCATTACACTTCTCAGTATAAAAATAATAATAAATGCGGCGTGGTGTGAAGCTGTGAGACCTATTTGTGATTTATTGAGTACATTAGGTGTTGTCCTTCCATTAAAAGTAAGGGTGAAGGATTTTTTTTACGGGGATTAACCCACCCGGGCACAGGTCACTGATCCACATCGGGGCCTGGGGGGCGAAAATGTAATAATAATTCATAATAAATAAAAATTTAAATAAAAACAAAATAATAATAATGATAATAATAACACTGTAATAGTAATAATACTCACAATAAAGAACCATAAAGAAATAAAACAAAATATCAAAAGTGAGAAACAATATATGTACGTTGTGTTGTCAAAATAAGAGACACAATTGAGACCCTGCAATTGTGTGTATATGAGGCAGAAAGTCAGTTCAGCGACCTGAGACTTGGTCACAATTTGTGAGATGCCATACGGCAGCAGGGTCTACCATTAGAGTGTTGGAATAATCGTGTTACAGGTTTGTTTTTTATCTGTTGAAGTATCAGATGTGTCAACTAGTCACCTCGCTGTGTGGCAGACTAAAATCTCGAGGGTTCAGTTATATAAATACGTAAACAAGACTTGGTGTGGTGATGAAACGGTAATGGTGGATGGAGAGCGGGAGTTGGCAGGGTGGTGGTAGCAGGTAGCCTCACTGAAGCCTTAAGACTTGGTGAGTTAGGGTGGAAGGGGAGGTGGTGGTGGTGTGGTAGGGGAGGTGGTGGTGGTGGTGTGGTAGGGGTGGTGGTAGGACTCGTAGCAACAGATTTAAGTTGGATAAGTTAGGTTTAGGAGGGAGATAGGAAGGAACTGGTGTACAAATAGGGTGGTGGACGAGTGGAACAAGCTTAGCAACTTTGTAGTAAGTGCGGGAACGCTGGAAAGTTTTAAAAGGAGGCTAGATAGATTCATGGATGATAGAGAGTGGTAGTAACTCTCGACAGGAGCTGCCATGCACAGGCCAACCGGCCTATTGCAGACTCCTTATTTTCTTATGTGGTGGTGGTGTGGTAGGGGTGGTGGTGGTGTGGTAGGTGGTGGTGGTGGTGGTAGGGGTGGTGGTGGTGCTGCATTGGTGGTGAGGGGTAGTGGGTGGTGGTGGTGGTGGGGGTGGTGGTGTGGTGTGGTGGTGGTGTGGTGCGGTAGGGGTGGTGGTGTGGTAGGGGTGGTGGTGGTGTGGTAGGGGTGGTGGTGGTGCGGTAGGGGTGGTTCACGGCCAAGGTGAAGGACAGTGGGGTAGCAGTAGGGCGGCCACACAAACAACATAGTATTACATAACCCTGAACCTCTCATGATCACTGATTAAATCTACTGTCTGTACATTTAAGAGCTAATTTTTGCTGACGATTTGTAATAAACTGTTGAAATGAAATCACGAAGAGAGCGACGCATATAACAGGGGCCAGGGGGTCAACAGCCTAGGAAATGGGGAAGGCTGGAAGTGTCTTGTTCACGTTGAAGGAGGAACTATGACCACGGAGAAAAAGCTTCTATAATAAAAGTCTTGGTTTATTAAGTATTGTTATTCACACTCAGTACACGTAAATATCATTGGATATTAAAGTGTGAATGAACAATTACGTTAGATTAGCATTAGGGCGATTAATCTTTAAGTCAAATAAGCTGGGGTGGAGATTCTTCAGGTAATCCCAAATTATCACTAAACGTTCGTAAATGTAACTGCTGATCATTTAAAGTTGTTAACTACATGGACAAAGGTTTAAGAATTCAATTACATGAAGAGAATTTAGTTTTACCACATACAATACTGTACTACAAGACAACTTACGAGTTTAAGTGGAGTAACCGATGTAAGCAGAATATTATCCTCTTCTCCTTGACTGAAGCAAGTGACTGTTACTGCCAGCTCCTCCCGGCCGCTTTATATCTCCTCTCCTGACTCACTTCACCTCCAACCTAATTTTGGCGAGAAGTAATATTAGCGTCCGTGTATACATTTCAATATCGACCTAATGTCATTTCATCAGGAATAACTATAATGAAACTATGATTAACTGAGTATTATTATCATATCCAAGCAATTATCTTATGTCCGTATATTCAATTTCGTGTCCATAAGTTGTACTGCCTTCCGCTAAATACTGAACTCGTGTTCTCAGAATGGAGGGATGACTCGGTGGTGACGTACTGAAGGTTCTCGTCGGTGATTGGTGGAAGTGTCCTTAGTGGGCAGTCACACTTCCGGTCATCCTGTCAGGTCAATTTCTGAAAAAAAAAGAAAAGCGCAAAATCCGAGTCATTGCTTTCCTTTTATTTTTATTCTTCATCGTAACTTTATGTACTTTGAGAAGGTGAAGTTACGGCCCTAGCAGTATATTATTATTATTGAATTCTAGGATGCGTCAGGTAGTTCCGTGGGGGTAGTATAAACAAGATTTGGTAATTTCGCTGGCAATTGGCTTAACTGGTGTCCTGGTACAGTACGAATCCTACAAATACTGCTATGAATACTACTACTACTACTGCCGCTACCACTACTATTACTACTAAAAATAACTTTGACAACAAAAAGTAATAATGGACAAAATTGATTGTATAAAATATTTTAGACATGCACAATTAGTTCCATCCAACACTACTATAATAAAAATAATAACTAGACAGTCCTCATAGGTGTTAAGAAGATGAATTTATCAAAACATTTAATAGGTTTCTTTGCAATACAGTATCCGTCGAAAAATACTTTAGTCTGAATTGTCTGAACATTTTCTTTGCGGTTCTTGCGGTAAACGTCAGCGGGCGACACTACCACCCCCTTTGTCACCATTCATTCAGTTTATATACTATAGAAGAACAAGGGGGTGATTTTATATACTTCTCGTGGATGATTAAATTGGGTTAGTTTAGATTAAATTCCGTTATGCGAAGTTAAATTAGGTTAAGTTAGGTTAATGTTATGTTAAATTAGGTTAAGTTTGGTTAGGTTTGATTAAGTCATGTTAACTTTAGGGTGAACTCATCAGGTGAAATAAACTGGGTGTCTAATATTCATGAGGTCTACATTTCCTTTGTCATGAGTGAAGTTTCGAAGGCATGAAGAGAAACACAGGGTCCTGACTCCTAAGGCGTTAGTGCTTCGTGGCCTTGATGGAGCGGCCGCTGTCCTCACCTGCACCACCTCCCCAGGCGGGCGAGCGCAGCATGATGTCTGTTACTCACCAATACTGTTCCCAACTGTTGTGTGGTAGAAGATACTTGAATACATTACCATGCTAATTTCGACTGTGATAATTGATTAAAGTATAAATTAATCAATACAGGTTTCAAATATTTATCTATCATAAAGACATAATACATCGGGAATTATTTATTTATTATAATTCTCTCCATCAACTGTCAAATAATGGGGTTTCCCTATTCTTATATTCTTATGTGAGACAACACCACCACTTTGGATCTTACGGTGTGGTGTAGGATGGGTTACGTTACACTTGAGTCATTACTGGATACTGACTGGACTAGATAACCATAAACACAGGATCTTTCGGAAATCGCTTAGTCGTCTGCATTCCATGAAGCGTGTGAGAAGGAGGAGGTGCTTTACTAGTAACTGCTAGGATTCTTGGGTCCTGGGTTAGCGGGAGTTTCCTTTATCCACACAACTTTGAAATTTGGAAATATTTTTAACGTATAGGGGAAGAGATTGTTATGGTTTAATTTATTATCACGTCAAAATAGTCATAGCAAGTACAGTAGTGGTATACAGTTCGTTTAAGATACAGCACACTGCCCTCTTGCAAATATACTATGAACAATGCTACACTGCCGCTATGAACAAAATGAGTAAAAAAAAAAAATATATAATTTTTTTTACAAACACCTTACTAGTGTCAAACTTTCAGCTTCTTAACTCCATAAGCGACTATAGTTAGATATTGCTTGGACAACTAAGACAAATAATCAGAGTAATTACTAAATCCTTGGGCTACACACTTAGCGCGGCACCCTGAGTCTGACTAGAAGAGAGACGATGTACAATTTTTATTTTTATTATTTTCATTATTATTATTATTATTATTATTATTATTATTATTATTATTATTATTATTATTATTACTATTATTACTATTATTATTACTACTACTACTACTACTCCTACTACTATTTTTTCTTTTGATATTTGGCCTCCAGCCTCCCCCAATAGCCACACCTTCGCCGCCATTTTATTACCTTGATATTAAATATCCTAATGCATAAGTAGCTATCCTATCTGTGTTGAATTATTTGAGCAGCAGATCTATGCGGCATTCGGTGACTGTAGCCTCATAGTCAATATTTGCAGCAGTTGTCGGCATTGGGGCAGAAGCTCTCGTTCCCCTGAGGCAGAGCAAAGCCGACCGAAGGAGAAAGACAGTCGACATCTCATCCAGGCTGTAACATAACTTCTGGGCTGCTGCTTCTGTTGTGAACACTAGAGGAGTGAAGCTGCCTTGATCAACGTTTTGAATTCTCTCCCCTTATGCCCTTCTCTTGTCGTTCTCGTTCCTCCTATGTGTAGCATCGAGAGCTAAGTTATGGTGACATGCGGCCATGGGATCAAACTACTACTACTATTATTATTATATTATTATTATTATTATTATTAATATGGATCACCTGAAAAATCGTCGCCCCAGAATGTCCACCTGAAGAATTGTCACCCCGGGATATCCCACCTGAAGAATCGTCACCCCAGCCTGCTCCACCTGAAGAATCGTCGCCCCAGCCCAGTGAATATAATTTGTATAATTAGGATAACATAAATATATTCCTTTGTGTTATGCTTCTTTATTGTGATGCATATTACAAAGGGTACTGAACAGCAATGTGTTGACATAAAATTTCCAGAGGATTATCAGAAAAAAGATCATTCCATATGAATGTAACTCTTGTTCTTGTTCCAATGATTCAATCGTTTGTGTGTGCACACCAGTATTCACATCAACAAAATTGACTAAAAATTTTTGAGCCCACTCACTATTATATAGTCCTCCTACCTGACTGGAGGGTCCTGATCCCAACTGAAGAATTGTCACCCCAGGTGTTGCCACCTGAAGAATCGTCGCCCCAGGATATCCCACTTGAAGAATTGTCGCCCTGCCGGACTCTGGGGCGACGATTCTTCAGGTGATTTATTATTATTATTATTATTATTATTTTAAGGGTAAGGCTTTTATAAGAATGAAACCAGGTAGGACTGAGTTTAAGCACACCTGTAGGCCCATACCCAAGGGAGATAAATTCTGGGACAGGTACAGGAGGGGTGACTCAGGTCAACTTTAGCTGTGGTATGTTACCTCCTCACCCCCCTCCCCCACCCCATCACCTTGGGGCGGGGGGGGGGGGTAAGGTACATTACAAGTGCGGGTGTACTTGTAGCGTGACGTAGCAGAAAAGCTGTTGTATTGCCGTGGGGTCTCAGGGGAGGGCGCGGGCACACACGCATACACACACGCACGTCTCTATTTGAATCTCATTGTACTGAAAGTGTCGACACGATGATGACTCACTCACTCCCTCACTGACTCACTCAACCATCATGAGCCGGACGCATCAATGAAAGGACCACTGAAGCTAAGAGTACTGTACCGACATTTTCTCGAATTGCTTTACTGTTTACCAATGTTGGTATACCTGTACTGTCTAGGTATATTGTTTGTATACCTGTACTGTCTAGGAATAATGAGGTAAGGATAGCAAGGGAGGCGAAGACAAACCCCAAAGGATTCTATCAAATGTATCAAATTAAAACACGAGAAAAGATTGGACCAATACGGTCAAATACCTGCGAGCTAACCGATAATGACGGAGAAATGAGCAATAATCTGAATAAATATTTTTCAACAGTTTTCACCACCGAAAATTTAAACATGATACCCGAGGCACCGACTCTATACAGAGATAGTGAAGAAAACAAATTAAGCGAGATAGTAGTGACTAGTAACGATGTTAGCAAGCAAATAGACAAACTAAAGCCTAATAAGTCACCTGGTCCCGATGAGATATTTGCCAGAGTATTAAAGGAATGTAAGGAAGAGCTTAGTATGGCCCTTAGCAAAGTTGTTTAACATGTCCTTAAAAACAGGTGTAGTACCAAAATCCTGGAGGATAGCGAATGTAATACCGATTTTCAAGAAGGGGGATAGATCACTATCCTCTAACTACCGCCCAATCAGTCTAACATCCGATTGATCAATGATTCCCAGCATGGCTTCACAAGCGGACGTTCTTGCCTAACTAATCTATTAACATTCTTTTCATCAGTTTTCGAATCAGTGGACGAGGGGCACAATTATGATGTGGTATATCTCGACTTTAGCAAAGCCTTCGACAGAGTCCCCCACGAAAGACTAATTAGAAAGGTAGAAGCTCATGGCATCAAAGGTGACATCCTTAAATGGATTAGGGCGTGGTTACAGGACAGGAAACAGCGAGTGAGCATTAACGGCACTAAGTCCCATTGGAGCAACGTCACAAGTGGAGTTCCCCAAGGCTCAGTACTTGGACCATTATTGTTTATTATATACATAAACGACATAGATATCGGCATAGACAGCAACATAAGTAAATTTGCTGATGATACTAAAATAGGACGTGTTATCAAATCTGACGAGGACTCGGCAAAACTACAGGAGGATCTAAACAAATTTTTCGAATGGTCTGAAAAATGGCAGATGAAATTCAACATCGACAAATGTAAAGTACTCAGTATAGGAAATGTAAACAGGGAAACCAGATACCAGATGAACAAGGATGCCATAGAGAAATCCGACTGCGAGAGAGATTTAGGAGTAATGATAAGTAGGAACCTTAAGCCAAGTAAACAATGTGTTTTTGCTCGTAACAAGGCTAATAAAGTACTTGGGTTCATACAAAGGAGTGTTAGTTACAAGACTAGCGAGGTCATCCTAAAACTGTATCTTGCTCTTGTGAGACCACACCTGGATTACGCAGTTCAGTTCTGGTCACCGTATTACAGAATGGATATAGAATCCTTGGAAAGAATTCAGAGGAGAATGACAAGACTAATCCCGGGCATTAGGAACCTTGAGTATAGAGACAGGTTAAAGCATCTTAATCTGCACTCCCTTGAGAGACGTAGAGCGAGGGGCGACCTGATAGAGGTGTATAAGTGGAAGGCAGGGCTAAACAAAGGGGACATTACAAAGGTACTCAAATTATCCAACCAGGAGCGAACTCGTAACAATGGTTTTAAATTGGACAAATTTAGATTTAGGCGTGAAATAGGTAAACACTGGTTTGGAAACAGAGTAGTGGATGAATGGAACAAGTTACCAAATATCATCATTAACTCGAATATGCTGAATTGCTTCAAACATAGGTTGGATGCTCATATGAGCAATAGGGGTTGGGTGTAAACGGGACTGCCCAGTATGGGCCAATAGGCCTGCTGCAGTTTCCTCCATTCTTATGTTCTTATGTTCTTAAATCACCTGGAGAAGCACTGATTGATCAATGATTCCCAGCATGGCTTCACAAGCGGACGTTCTTGTTTAACTAATCTATTAACATTCTTTTCATCAGTTTTCGAATAGGTGGACGAGGGGCACAATTATGATGTGGTATATCTCGACTTTAGCAAAGCCTTCGACAGAGTCCCCCACGAAAGACTAATTAGAAAGGTAGAAGCACATGGCATCAAAGGTAACATCCTTAAATGGATTAGGGCGTGGTTACAGGACAGGAAACAGAGAATGAGCATTAAAGGCACTAAGTCCCATTGGAGCAACGTCACTAGTGGAGTTCCCCAAGGCTCAGTACTTGGACCATTATTATTTATTATATACATAAACGACATAGATATCGGCATAGACAGCAACATAAGTAAATTTGCTGGTGACACTAAAATAGGACGTGTTATTAAATCTGACGAGGACTCCGCAAAACTACAAGAAGATCTAAACAAATTTTTCGAATGGTCTGAAAAATGGCAGATGAAATTCAACGTGGACAAATGTAAAGTACTCAGTATAGGAGATGTAAACAGGGAAACCAGATACCAGATGAACAACGATGCCATAGAGAAATCCAACTGCGAGAGAGATTTAGGAGTAATGATAAGCAGGAACCTTAAGCCAAGTAAACAATGTGTTTTTGCTTGTAACAAGGCTAATAAAGTACTTGGGTTCATACAAAGGAGTGTTAGTTACAAGACTAGCGAGGTAATCCTAAAACTGTATCTTGAGCTTGTGAGACCACACCTGGATTATGCAGTTCAGTTCTGGTCACCGTATTACAGAATGGATATAGAATCATTGGAAAGAATTCAGAGGAGAATGACAAGACTAATCCCGGGCATTAGGAGCCTTGAGTATAGAGACAGGTTAAAGCATCTTAATTTGCACTCCCTCGAGAGACGTAGAGCGAGGGGCGACCTGATAGAGGTGTATAAGTGGAAGGCAGGGCTAAACAAAGGGGACATTACAAAGGTACTCAAACTATCCAACCAGGAGCGAACTCGTAACAATGGTTTTAAATTAGACAAATTTAGATTTAGGCGTGAAATAGGTAAACACTGGTTTGGAAACAGAGTAGTGGATGAATGGAACAAGTTACCAAATATCATCATTAACTCGAATACGCTGAATAGCTTCAAACATAGGTTGGATGCTTATATGAGCAATAGGGATTGGGTGTAAACGGGACTGCCCAGTATGGGCCAATAGGCCTGCTGCAGTTTCCTCCATTCTTATGTTCTTATGTTCTTATGTATACCTATACTGTCTAGGTATATTGTTTGTTTACCTGTACTGTATAGGTATATTGTTTGTATACCTGTATTGTCTAGGTATATTGTTTGTATACCTGTAGTGTCTAGATATATTGTTTGTATACCTGTACTGTCTGGGTACACTATACCTGCACTGTCTAGGTACACTATATACCTATACTAAGTACATTGTATACCTGCACTGTCTAGGTACTGTACATTGTATACCTGCATTGCCTATATACACACTAAATCAATTGTAAACGTGGATGGAAAATGAATAAATATCTATCTATAAGTAACGTATTGTTCTAAAGGATCAGTTACTGTAGGTAGTAGGCAGCTACCAAACAGGGAGGTACTACTGCCTGGGAAGATATCGGAAGCATAATGTGTTGTCTAGTGGTAGATCCTGCTGCAATATGTGGTGGTGTGGTGTTGGTGTGTTGTGGTAATGTGTGTTGTGGTATTGCTGTGTTATGGTGGTGTTGCTGTGTTGTGGTGTTGTGGTGGTGTTGTGGCGTTGTTGCTGTGTTGTGGTGGTGGTGTTGCTGTGTTGTGGTGGTATTGCTGTGTTATGGTGGTGTTGCTGTGTTGTGGTGTTGTGGTGGTGTTATGGCGTTGTTGCTGCGTTGTGGTGTTGCTGCTGTGTTATGGTGGTGGTATGTTGTGAGTTTACAATGACGTCACCAAGATATGACTAGGGTGGATTAACAGTGGCGTCACCAAGATAACACAGGGGATAGAGATTAGCGGTTCCTGTAAACAACTAGAGTTATCAAGATGACCAACATCACACTGGACATAGACAATCAGCTTTCTTCACCGAGGAAAAAAACCCAACAGCTGCTTATAACAACCTGTCAACACCTTATCAGATCACTTGAAGAATATACACCCTATACTAATTCACTTTATGGCTAAACACCCTAACCCTGTCTGGGGTAACGTGGATAGGTTAGGTTATGGTTGATCAGGTTAAGTTAGGTTACCGGCCATGGTGTGTACTGGTGAGAGTGTGTACTGGCCAAGGTGTGTACTGGCTAAGGTGTGTACTGGCCAGTGTGTGTACTGAGCAGGATGTGTACTGGCCAGGGTGTGTACTGGCCAGGGTGTGTACTGAGCAGGATGTGTACTGGCCAGGGTGTGTACTGAGCAGGGTGTGTACTGGCCAAGGTGTGTACTGGCCAAGGTGTGTACTGGCCAAGGTGTGTACTGGCCAAGGTATGTACTGGCCAGGGTGTGTACTGAGCAGGATGTGTACCGGGCAGGATGTGTACCGGTGGCAATAACAAGGAGGGTTGAAGAGCCTTTGTTTGGATGCGTCATAGTGTCTTGTAGCGGATGTTTTAAGGAATGACCGCCCGCCACCTACACACACGTGACTAAAATTCGCTCAGGTAAGTTATAAAAGTCTTAATAATCGAGCCTTACACACCATACACACATAAGACTTTACCACATTACTACCACAAGATGATAAATATGTTAACCTGTTGATAAACTCTCTATACAAGACACTGTGTAAAGGTTACGTTGAAGTTTGTTAGTGAGAAATAACTCCCTTGTTATTCCTTTGTTACTGCTGGAGGAAAGATTAGGTTAGGTTGACTCATAGTTGACTTAGGAAATGTGTCCAGTATCTAAAGGTTAGGTTTGGTTTGAAGGATCCAGGTACTAGGATAAATTTTGTTTTGGAGAGAGAGAGAGAGAGAGAGAGATAAGAATTGGACATGTTATCTGAGGTAGTGATTGAATAGGGAAATTGATAAAAATGACACACACACACGCCATCTACTATTTCAGGGAATGTTGTGTGTGTGTGTGTGTGTGTGCGTGATAAAGTTCATACGAGACAATAAAGTAATGTGAGATGATCACAGTTCATTGTGCAGCTGTTTCGGTGTTGTCGTGACCTAAACACTAAGGCAATTCTTACAACTAACTCTCTTATCAACCAGTTATTTAGAGTAATAATAAAAATACTACAACTACTAGTACTAATAATAAAAATAATAATAATAATAATAATAATAATAATAATAATTTCTAGGTAATTTATTAAACAGGAAGGAAGAATTAAAAAGTTTTACTCTATGCTAAAGTGATGGTGATAGTGAAGGTGATGGTGATAGTGAAGGTGATAGTGAAGGTGATAGTGAAGGTGATAGTGCAGGTGATGATGATAGTGAAGGTGATGGCGATAGTGAAGGTGATGGTGATAGTGAAGGTGATAGTGAAGGTGATGGCGATAGTGAAGGTGATGGTGATAGTGAAGGTGATAGTGAAGGTGATGGCGATAGTGAAGGTGATGGTGATAGTGAAGGTGATAGTGAAGGTGATGGTGATAGTGAAGGTGATAGTGAAGGTGATGGTGATAGTGAAGGTGATAGTGCAGGTGATGATGATAGTGAAGGTGATAGTGAAGGTGATGATGATAGTGAAGGTGATAGTGAAGGTGATGGTGATAATGGTGAAATAACAGCCGGATACACTTACCCACAATCCCACACTCACCACAAATGCTGTTGTTGTTGCCGACTGCTTAAATTAAGTTGATAAAGCAGGTCGCGTCTGGCATCCGTTCTCATGTGACTAAACGCTGACCAGTACGCAACTCTGCCTGTATGATAGTATGAACCTGTATGAGGGTATGAACCTGTATGAGAGTATGAACCTGTATGAGAGTATGAATCTGTATGAGGGTATGAACCTGTATGAGGGTATGAACCTGTATGAGGGTATGAACCTGTATGAGAGTATGAATCTGTATGAGGGTATGAACCTGTATGAGAGTATGAACCTGTATGGGGGTATGAACCTGTATGAGGGTATGAACCTGTATGAGGGTATGAACCTGTATGGGGGTATGAACCTGTATGAGGGTATGAACCTGTATGATAGTATGAATCTGTATGAGAGTATGAATCTGTATGAGGGTATGAACCTGTATGAGGG
Source organism: Homarus americanus (assembly GCF_018991925.1). Lineage (NCBI taxonomy): Eukaryota > Metazoa > Arthropoda > Malacostraca > Decapoda > Nephropidae > Homarus > Homarus americanus. The sequence goes on from NW_024748870.1 coordinate 2,604,634, forward strand.
TATGAACCTGTATGAGGGTATGAATCTGTATGAGGGTATGAATCTGTATGAGGGTATGAATCTGTATGAGGGTATGAATCTGTATGAGAGTATGAACCTGTATGAGGGTATGAACCTGTATGAGAGTATGAATCTGTATGAGGGTATGAATCTGTATGAGAGTATGAATCTGTATGAGAGTATGAACCTGTATGAGGGTATGAACCTGTATGATAGTATGAACCTGTATGAGGGTATGAATCTGTATGAGGGTATGAATCTGTATGAGAGTATGAACCTGTATGAGGGTATGAACCTGTATGAGGGTATGAATCTGTATGAGAGTATGAACCTGTATGAGAGTATGAACCTGTATGAGGGTATGAATCTGTATGAGGGTATGAATCTGTATGAGAGTATGAACCTGTATGAGGGTATGGACCTGTATGAGGGTATGAATCTGTATGAGGGTATGAATCTGTATGAGGGTATGAACCTGTATGAGAGTATGAACCTGTATGAGGGTATGAATCTGTATGAGGGTATGAACCTGTATGAGGGTATGAACCTGTATGAGAGTATGAATCTGTATGAGGGTATGAATCTGTATGAGAGTATGAACCTGTATGAGGGTATGAACCTGTATGAGAGTATGAATCTGTATGAGGGTATGAATCTGTATGAGAGTATGAACCTGTATGAGGGTATGAACCTGTATGAGAGTATGAATCTGTATGAGGGTATGAATCTGTATGAGGTATGAATCTGTATGAGGGTATGAATCTGTATGAGAGTATGAACCTGTATGAGGGGTATGAACCTGTATGGGGGTATGAATCTGTGTGAGTATGGTTCTGTATGAGTATGAACCTGTATGAGGGGTATGAACCTGAATATGAGGGTATAGTGTGAGGGTATGAACCTGTATGAGGGTATGAATCTGTATGAGGTATGAACCTGTATGGGGAACAGACCTGTGAGAGTATAGACCTGTATGAGGTATGAACCTGTATGGGGTATGAATCTGTATGAAGAGTGTAGACCTGTATGAGAGTATAGACCTGTATGAGTGTAGACCTGTATGAGGTGAATCTGTATGAGGTATGAATCTGTATGAGAGTATGAGCCTGTATGAGGGGTATGGATCTGTATGAGTATGTGAACCTGTATGGGGGTGAACCTGTATGAGGGGTATGAACCTTGTATGAGGTATGAATCTGTATGAGGTATGAACCTGTATGAGGGTATGAATCTGTATGAGAGTATGAACCTGTATGAGAGTATGAACCTGTATGAGGGTATGAATCTGTATGAGGGTATGAATCTGTATGAGAGTATGAACCTGTATGAGGGTATGAACCTGTATGAGGGTATGAATCTGTATGAGGGTATGAATCTGTATGAGGGTATGAACCTGTATGAGAGTATGAACCTGTATGAGGGTATGAATCTGTATGAGGGTATGAACCTGTATGAGGGTATGAACCTGTATGAGAGTATGAATCTGTATGAGGGTATGAACCTGTATGAGAGTATGAACCTGTATGAGGGGTATGAATCTGTATGAGGAGTATGAACCTGTATGAGGGGTATAGTCTGTATGAGGTATGAACCTGTATGAGGGTATGAACCTGTATGAAAGTATGAAGATCTGTATGAGGTATGAATCTGTATGAGAGTATGAACCTGTATAGCAGAAATTTATGAACCTGTATGAAGTATGAATCTGTATGAGGTGTTATGAATCTGTATGAGAGTATGAGTCTGTATGAAATTATGAACCTGTATGAGGTATGAACCTGTAGCAAGAGTATGAATCTGTATGAGAATTATGAATCTGTATGAGAGTATGAACCTGTATGAGGGTATGAACCTGTATGAGGGTATGAACCTGTAAGAGGGTATGAACCTGTATGAGGGTATGAACCTGTATGAGGGTATGAACCTGTATGAGAGTATGAATCTGTATGAGGGTATGAATCTGTATGAGAGTATGAACCTGTATGAGGGTATGAACCTGTATGAGAGTATGAATCTGTATGAGGGTATGAATCTGTATGAGGGTATGAACCTGTATGAGGGTATGAACCTGTATGAGGGTATGAACCTGTATGAGAGTATGAATCTGTATGAGGGTATGAATCTGTATGAGAGTATGAACCTGTATGAGGGTATGAACCTGTATGAGGGTATGAACCTGTAAGAGGGTATGAACCTGTATGAGGGTATGAACCTGTATGAGGGTATGAACCTGTATGAGAGTATGAACCTGTATGGGGGCATGAACCTGTATGAGGGTATGAACCTGTAAGAGAGTATGAACCTGTAAGAGAGTATGAATCTGTATGGGGGCATGAACCTGTATGAGGGTATGAACCTGTAAGAGAGTATGAACCTGTATGAGGGTATGAACCTGTATGAGGGTATGAACCTGTAAGAGAGTATGAATCTGTATGGGGGCATGAACCTGTATGAGGGTATGAACCTGTAAGAGAGTATGAACCTGTATGAGGGTATGAACCTGTATGAGGGTATGAACCTGTATGAGGGTATGAACCTGTATGAGGTATGAACCTGTATGAGGGTATGAACCTGTATGAGAGTATGAACCTGTAAGAGAGTATGAATCTGTATGGGGGCATGAACCTGTATGAGAGTATGAACCTGTATGGGGGTATGAACCTGTATGAGGGTATGAACCTGTATGAGAGTATGAACCTGTAAGAGAGTATGAACCTGTATGAGGGTATGAACCTGTATGAGAGTATGAACCTGTAAGAGAGTATGAACCTGTATGAGGGTATGAACCTGTATGAGGGTATGAAACTGTAGGAGAGTATGAATCTGTATGAAATATGGTACATAGAGGGTATGAACCTGTATGAGGGGGGAATGTGAACACCTGTATGAGGTATGAACCTGTATGAGGCATGGAGCCTGTATGGGGGAATATGAACCTGTATGAGTATGAACCTGCATGGGGCATGAACCTGTATGAGGTATGAACCTGTAAGAGTATGAACCTGTATGGGGGCATGAACCTGTATAAAGGGGTATAGACCTGTAAGAAGTATGAACCTGTAAGAGAGTATAGATCTGTATGGGGCATGAACCTGTATGAGGTATTATGAACCTGTATGGGGGTATGAACCTGTATGAGAGTATGAACCTGTATGGGGGTATGAACCTGTAAGAGAGTATGAACCTGTAAGAGAGTATGAACCTGTAAGAGAGTATGAACCTGTAAGAGAGTATGAACCTGTATGAGAGTATGAACCTGTATGAGGGTATGAACCTGTATGGGGGTATGAACCTGTATGAGGGTATGAACCTGTATGAGGGTATGAACCTGTATGGGGGTATGAACCTGTATGAGGGTATGAACCTGTATGGGGGTATGAACCTGTATGAGGGTATGAACCTGTATGAGGGTATGAACCTGTATGAGGGTATGAACCATATAATATAAATCCCAATTTGTTTGGTATCGATTATAGGTAAAAAATATAATCAACTGGGTAGAGTGATTGGTTGGGGAGGGGGGGGGGGTGCTGGTCAAAATGTACTGTATTTTTTTCACTGTGGCGCTGAAATTCTTTAGTTAGTGGTCAGTAGTGAAGTCGATTTCAGATTACCAATTATTTAATTTTTATATGATTTATTTTAATTGAATGTATAAAAATGAAACAATAATAAAATATAATTGATACACTTGGAAATATTGTTTAAGTTACCCAATGTAACTATTTTCTTTCTTCCGCCCCACCAAAATGAACAAAGAAAATGGTTATATATATATAGGACTAACTACTGTAACCGAAAGCAAATTATAAATTGAAAGATATTATTAACGTAAAATAAAATTCATCATTTCAACACCTGGCCTTAGTTAATTTTTTCTGGACTTCATTGACCAGTGTTAAATAGTACAGGCGTGAACCATAGTACCCAGATAAAACTTGAGACGTTTGTTGGGTCACACTCATGCTCCAGTAACTAAAATTGGACCAAGAGTCACACTGGCGAACAACCTTCTCACATCTGTCCTAGACTGGGGTCCCCCTTTGCCCGTCTGTAGTATAATCTGGCAATTTCAGGCTCTCTAATCTCTCAAAGTAGCTGAGGTGCAGGCACCAGTCTGGTGGCCCTCCTTTGGAAATTTTCAATCAACTGACAGTCCCTAGCATATCTCGAGGACCAGACGGGGTGACAGCACTCCAGACGGGGAAGCAATTGTAGGCATTCGTCCGACCACTCTTGAAGCTGACAGAGATCTTTCTGTAGCTCTTCACAGACCGCTTTGACAAATTATCACTTAGGTATTTTATTCTGGCCAACACCAGACGATTTTACTTAACTGATGAGCCCCAGCCCACTAAAGGGTTCATTTCCCTGAATAACTTGGCATCGTGCACAAACAATTGTATGGAGGAGTGTATAACTTCTGGCAGGTCATTTGTGAAACAAACAAACAACAGCGAGCCCAATACACTGCCCTGTGGTACCCCGCTTGTCATGGGTACACATGGCGATTTCGTACCATTAATCACCACACACTACTTGCGGTCATAAAGAAAGTCTCCGATCCACACTCGGGCACTTCACCGAATCCCGTACCCTTCCAATTAAATTCTCAGCCTTTCACGGGGGTACGCTGTCGAGAGCCAGATATACTGTATGTTGTCGATATTGCCACCCTGTTCTCCAAACATCCAGCACCTTGAGTAGTTGTGTTAAGCAGGGACGTAATATAACTTGTGCTTTAATGAGAGTAATATCAACATGTATACTTTGTTATATTTATCAAATATTAAAAGATTAAAATAATAATAATAATAATAATAACATAAAATGGCGTTACCGATAAAAGCGACACCGATGATCATCTTAAGTCTACCTCACTTTACATCAGTATATTTGAGGATAAATTCCCAAAGAATGTGTGACAAGTGAAGCCCCTAGATCAAGTAAACTACATATAATTCTTACCACTATCGTTATGGTTCTAAAATATATTTGATTATCCTGAATAAATCTAAAGACTAAACAATAACATATGTATACTGCAGTTACTTACAAGATAAACAAGGAAAATAAATTTGTCCTATATAATTTTAACAAGAGGGTTAGATCGTGTTTGGATGAGCTGATGTTTTTTGAGGTCTCCGAGGCTGAAGAATGAAGCATCTTTCATAACTTCCTGATGTATACAACACGATCAAAAGGATCAATGGTCACAATTTTGCGGACACCTTTCTTGGCGTCTCATCTTAGGATCAAACACGGGATCAAACTCTAAGATGATGGTGGTGAAAGAATCTGAAGTCTGCCAGAGTTGTTTAGTGGCTTTCATTTGTATCCTCTCTTTAAGCATCCACTTTATGCCCTCTTGGTGATCACAATGTTCTGGGGCTTCGGAAGGTTGAAAAATAAAGCGTTGGGATTTCTCTTTAGGTCGAGTGGCTCTCCTTCAGGTTCAGAGAAAGTAAAGTTCTGCAGCAGCGCCGACAGAAAGAGGTAGAGTTCCATCCGGCTTAGAGCCTCGCCTGGGCAAACACGTCGACCTACACAAACAAAATCAAACTTCAAACAACAGTTCTCATGCAGAAAGATAAAATTTTGACATACATAACACAAAGGTGATATATAAAAAAAACTCATTCGACTCAGGAAAAATAATTATACTGTATTGCGTTTTATATATTGTAAACAATCTTAAGTTTTAAATATCGACAAATGTTTAAAATGTTATCATTTTGAACTTTAAGGAATTAATTAATCTTTGGCCTATAAGTCATAACACCTTGGCTACTTTTCCTCTTACCAATAGAAAATGGAAGATAATTCTTCTTCCTAGGTTTCAGTTTTCCTTCACTGTCGAGGAAATGCTCCGGGTAGAACTCTTCAGGCTTCTCCCAGTAGGTTGGCTCCTTGTGGCACATCTCCTGATTAGGGATGATCACTGTGCCCTGAACACCAGATACAACACTGCTATTACTTTCTCTTGTTATGGACGAGAAATATAACAATGAAACATTCCTGGATAACAGAGGAGCATATTATGTGGCAAGTAGCTTTTGGAGTTTACTTGCCCTGTTATATTCTTTAGTGTCCTGGAAAAGTTTAGAGGAAGTCACCTTGCATAGTTTTTTATCGGGAAGTTAGAGAAAATTTTAAAAAGCTGATCATTTGTGTCTACATGACTTATTCCCCCAACCTTCCCCCTCTATTGCATGGCATTTGAAGAACACAGTCCAGTTCCTTGCTTCTTACCCATGTTGATGTGTGAACTCTAATTTTTACAACAACTCTGCTTACATAAGTCAGTGGGATATTTTTATTTTTACGGGATTTTAGTTCAGGTCATTGTGAGAAATGATCAGGAGATATTGGAGTGATCAGCTGTGTCGTCATTGAGGCTCCAGCATGAATCTGGGATTTTTAGATGTCACTGTCAGGAATCCGCTCATATATTACAGCTCTTAGTCCGGGCACTGTTAATCCGCACAGCCTTATGGATAACTTATCAAGAGTTGTTTCTTATGGTTGGTGTGGTGGAGGATGATCAAGGTCCTCTGAAGGAAACAGTCTGCTGAATAACTTTAATAACTTTATCGGCAGACATGAAGGCGGACTTGTAGGTTGTGTTTCTAAGGTGTAACTCTAAAAGGAGTAATTTCCCCCAACTACATCTATCAACTGAGTGCTAATAACTTTTTGCGTCCTCATCAACTGACTGAACGAATGCAAGTTGACTCGATGTTGGGTGTTGAGTGAGTTACTATAAGCTCATCAACCAAGCAACTTCCATGAACTGAGGCAGTTGTTGAGGACGGCGAAAGATGGGAGGATCTCAGCTGGTAAGTTTATTAACTTAGATGGATGTAACACTGAAGGGCGTATTAACTTTCACTGTTACAGATTACCTTATTGAGAAATTAATTGGGGAAAACCACTTTGAAAAATCACCTGTAAAGCTGACAGTGTACCTTTGGTATGGTAAAGCCAGCAAGTTGAGTGTCGGCCGCTGCTGCGTGTGATAATCCCAAAGGCACCAAAGACACCAGTCTGCTGATCTCGTGGATGACCGCCTCCAGCTGCGTCAGTCTGAAGGTGATGATGTCATCGTCATTAATAATAATGATTATAATAATAATAATTATACATAAAATACTACTAATAATACTGGTCATAAAAGTTGTTATGGGCGGGGGTGAGAACTTATATAAATACTCTAAGTTATAAAAACACAATACACTTACTTAGGTTTATCCTCTAGGGAGGGAAGTGTTCCTCTGGGCACCACGTCATCAATCTGTTGCTGCACTCTGGCCTGGACGTCTGGGTACTTGGCCAGGAACAATAGACCCCACCGCATCGTCTGGTTCGTTGTCTCACTCCCCGCTGTAAACAGATCTGCCACCTGGGCGCACAGGTCGAGTTCTGTGGGAGTAGACCGAATAATGGTAATGATATATAGGAATACAGACGTTGGAAACACCGCTTCTTGTACGATCAGTGAAGTAAGGCAACGTTGGGTCTGGTCAGTACTTGGATGGGTGACCGCCTGGCCCGAAGACCACCAGAGGCATGAGGACTCTACTGGAAACAATCATCTCAAGACTGTCAGCTGTTCTTGGTCAAATTGACTGAATTATTATTATTATTAACCTAACACAAGACACCACCTCATCCAATCACTTATTAGAGAAAATTTTATGGTGCAGGAAGACGATTGAAGTTTTATGAGACATATATGGTTACTTGATATAAACACTAATATACTGTCCTGGCATAGTCTCTCTCTCTCTCTTACTGCTCATGGTGGACTCTGGGTTGCCCTGTTGTGCCTTCATCTCTATCAGGTAGATGTCAATGTAGTCCCTCGGCTTGTCGGGGTTCAGAGACGCCTCGTGTTCCCCCATCACTTGCTGAAGACAAGGATGATAATGGAAGTGGTCTGGAGTTAAGGATGATATAGCCAAATGTATTGTAGGAGAGCGTTCATTTATGATAAGAAAGACTATGTTCTTCCGCCCTTTACCCACAGTAGTTGACCTCTGACCCAGCTTGGAGAAGGTCGTGCGATCGTGCTCCCGCTAGAGACCAAGGAAAATGGCCGCTTTGGATCGTTGTGCCGTGGGGGAAGAGGAGGGGAGTGTGGGGAAGGACGACCTCCTTGCCACGCTGTTAAGGCAGCTGGGGCAGTTGAGGAGTGAGGTTGACACTCTAAAGGGGGAAAATGAAGCCCTCAGGACGGAACTCCTTCAGGTAGGTGTCCTGCCTAGCAGGACACCTGCGAAGGAGGAGCAGGCGTGGAGAGTGGTTGTCTCCAAGGGGACTAGGGTCAGGCTTAGGAAAGCTGACCAGGGTGTGGAGTGCAGTAACCCTTACCAGGTGCTGCAGGAAGCTGGAGAGGAAGAGAAGAGGCAGGACGGTATGGATCAAGGAGAGGAAAGGGCAGTTGTACAAACCCTGCCCACAGGTAAGGTCGTGGTAGTTGGTGACAGCCAGGTGAGGTTTATGGATAGGGCTTTTTGTGCGAGAGATAGGAAACGTAGGACTAGGGTATGTTTTCCTGGGGCTGGGATAGGGCATGTAGCCGAGAGGTTAGACAGAGTTTTGTCAGGGGAGGGTACCAATCCAGTAGTGTGTCTTAGTGTGGGAGGAAACGACATAGGTAAGGTTAGGAGTGAGGAACTTTTCAAGAGGTATAGGGAGGCGCTGGGGAAGATTAGAGATAGGGGAGGGATCCCGATAGTATGTGGTGTCTTGCCTAGAAGAGGGGTTGGTCGTGAATGGCTGTCCAGGGCAATTGCTATTAATTGCCGACTGGAAAAACATTGTGCAAACAATGGTTGGGCATTCATTGATGACTGGCAACGATTTTATGGCAACGACTACCTGTACTGTCGCGACGGAGTACACTTGTCTCGTGAGGGGGTAAAGACGTTGTCTGCATCCCTGGAGCGTGAAATTGTCACTCCGAAGGGGGGGTTTCGCCAGTAGAGAGGGGTCGGGGAAAATGGGAGTCAAAAAACAAGCAGGTCCTGGGAAGTAGTGAAACAGAAGTAGATAATGCTGAAAATATAGTTAGTCATAATAACAAACATCAAAGTAATTAATGTAAAACAGATAGAAACGGAAGAAACATATTGAGTGTTTATTATACTAATAGTAGAAGCCTGTGTAACAAAATGGACCAGCTCAGGGCCATTGTTAGTAAAGAGAACATAGATATAATTGCAATAACGGAAACATGGATAAATTCAAACAGCAAGCATTTTTTAGCAGAATTTCATATTCCAGGATATAACCTGTTTAAATTTGACAGAGTGAGAAGGAGAGGTGGCGGTGTAGCAGTGTATATCAGGGTGTCATTAAAAAGCTGCAATAAATCAAACATTAAAACAAATAGCGACAATGAAAGTATTTGGGTAGAGATTGGTGAGGGCAGTGAATCCGTAGTCATTGGTGTTATATATAGACCACCTAATTTGAGTAGGAACGATGGTAAATTGCTATGGGAGGAAATAAAGAAGGCATCTGATAGAAACAATGTATGTATTCTAGGCGATTTCAACTTTTCAGGCATAGATTGGAAAAATCAACTTAGCGATAATGAATCTGAAGATTTTCTAGAAGTAGTACAAGATAGTTTTTTATATCAATTCATAAACTCGCCCACTAGAGGAAATAATATCCTCGATTTAGTTCTCAGTAATAATGAAAATCTAGTAAAAGATGTTGGGATTGGAGACGAACTAGGAAACAGTGATCATAAAGCCATATATTTTAACATAATATGGGATGGCAGGAAGAAGGAAAATTCGGCCTTGATCCCGGATTTTAGGAAGGCTAATTACGGTAGCATAAGGAGAGACCTAAGGGATGACCCTATGGTCAAAAGATTAATCCCCCCCACACCTCCGGAAACTGTCAACTTAGGACGGGATAACCCCGAATTTAATTTAGCAGCTACTTATAGACAATTTATTAGAGCAATCAATAAATACCCCAAAATAAAACACATCCCTAAAAAGAAAAATTCCGAAGATCAATCTTGAACCCTTAAAATGGATGGAATAATAGACTCTTAAGATCTTCTAGGGGAAAAAGAAAGGTATAGAAAAGGAATTGAAAAGGCGAAAATCCTTACTTAGTTCCCATGAACCCTAACCAAGACAGGTAAAAGCCATGAAATTAGGAAAGCAAAAAGAGAAATTATGAAATCAAGGTAGCAAACGAATCGAAAAATAACCCCAAAGCTTTTTATCAACTGTATAAATCAAAGGTTAGAGATACAATAGGTCCCCTTAAAACTACGACAGGAAAAATGACTGATGATGAGTTAGAAATGTGTAGTACGTTAAATAGTCATTTTCGCTCCGTATTCACAAATGAAAACCTAGCACAGTTTCCAGAAGTTCATAAGGTATATAACGACAGTATAGAAAATATGTTGATGAATATCAATGTTACTAGTAACGATGTGCTTAAAGAAATTAACAAACTGAAGCCTCATAAATCGCCTGGTCCAGACGAGGTATATGCTAGAATATTAAAAGAATGTAGAGATGAGTTGAGTAATCCATTAGCAGTTTATTTTAATAGTCATTAGAATCGGGCCTAGTGCAGAAGCTTGAAACTTGCAAATGTGGTTCAGATTTTCAAAAAGGGTGATAAATCAATAGCATCAAATTACCGTCCCATTAGTCTCACGTCAATCATAGGCAAGTTGCTAGAGTCAATTATTGCTACAAAAATCAGAAGCCACCTTGAAACATTCAACTTAATTCATTCTTCTCAGCAAGGGTTCACCCAGGGACGTTCTTGTCTCACAAATTTGCTTAGCTTTTTCTCAGAAGTATATGAAGCGGTAGATAATGATAAGTCATATAATATAATTTATTTAGATTTCAGTAAAGCATTCGATAGAGTCCCTCATGAGAGATTGATAAGGAAGGTAGAAGCACATGGAATAGGTGGATCAGTATGAAAATGGATTAGGTCATGGTTAACTGGTAGGAAACAAAGAGTCAGCATAATAAATATGGATTAAAGTCAGACTGGGGAATTGCGGTCAAGCAAATTCCCCCAGGGATCTGTATTGGGCCCTCTGCTGTTTGTTATATTCATTAATGATGATCTTGATTTAGAAGGCCATAACTAGCTGATTCAATAATTTGCAGATATTACAAAATGGGAGAGTGATAAGATTGAACAGTGACTTTGAACACACTAAAAGATCTAGATACCTTACATGGTGGTCATTAGCTGGCAAATGAATTTTAATGCTGATAAATGCAAGGTGCTACAGATAGGGAAGACGAATACAAACGTTAAGTATAAACTAGGTAACACGGAAATAGAAAACTCAGATTGTGAAAAAGATCTGGCTGTATTTGTTGGCAACGACTTGAAACCTAGAAAACAATGTATTAGCGTTGGCAACAAGGCAAACAGGATTCTTGGGTTCATATCTAGGAGTGTGAGTAACAGAACTGCTGACGTTATCTTGAAACTTTACCTAGCATTAGTGAGGCCACACATGGATTATGCGGTTCAATTCTGGTGTCCTTATTATAGAATGGACATAGATTCTTTGGAGAGAGTACAAAGAAGAATGACAAAATGATCCATAATATTAGAAACCTTCCATATGAAGAAAGACTGAAAAGCTTAGGCTTGCATTCATTAGAGAGGCGTAGAGTTAGGGGAGATATGATAGAGGTGTTCAAGTGGGTAAGTGGGATTAACAAGGGTAAAATGGAAGATGTTCTGAAGCTCAGTAATAACGAAATAACTAGAACAAATGGCTTTAAATTAGATAAATTCCGATTCAGAAAGGATATAGGCAAGCACTGGTTTGGTAATAGAGTTGTGGATATGTGGAATAGGCTACCGAGTGCTATAGTAGGATCGGGGACGCTAGGGAGCTTCAAGGCGAAGTTGGATAGGCACATGGAAGTGCTGGGATGGGTGTGAAAGGGATCTGCCCTGTATGGGCCAGTCGGCCTCCTGCAGTATCCCACTTTCTTATGTTCTTATGTAGTGTTCTCTTGCGTTATAAACACAGATTCCAACTCACCAATATATAAACTCTGAGCTTCTCGACGGATTCCAACAAAGCGTCCACACCAAGGTACTTCGTGAGGAAGGGCGGGGAGATGGACGGGAGCCAGGGATACATGTCAAATATCACACTACCTCGTTGGAAATTCTCGAAGAGTTCGGTAATCAAGTCGTTAAATTCGTGGACTTTGCGGTCGTCCACGTCGTACCGTATGTCTGAAAAAACATATTTACTTTTAATACAATATGACTCGGAGCAGCTGAGATATACAGTATATAAACACAGAAAGAACCTGAATTATATACACAAGTATTCGCTCAAAAAAGTATCTTTACGGAGAGGTCAGTTGAATTTAAAATGAACACTGACTCCTGTTTTCTCGATAGTGTTGTCATAATCCTTCGTCCATTATGTCATATTGTCTGACATAAAACGTAAAGATCCTTTCTTGGGGGGAGCGAGTTACACACATTTATAATTTTTTTTATAAACAATAATTTTTCTATACAATAATAGACAGACGGTAATATCATAGTCCTTAAAGTTGTTATCAAGTGAAGTTATTGATTTTGTGAGCAAAGTTTAGACTTTTCCAATGTGATGTAATAACAAACACGGTAACACAAGAAGGTCCAGCAGGCCTAGATGGGGGGACGACATCAGATTAATGGTTGATCCGTGGACACATAAATGGCCTGCACATACTGAACACATGTATTAGTGAGAATTTTTCGACTATGTATCAAGTCTGCAGAAGTATTAAAAGGTGTAAAAAGTAGTGGACGAGTGGAACAAATTACCAAACATCATCATTAACTCGAATACGCTGGATAGCTTCAAACATAAGTTGGATGGATATATGAGCAATAGGGTCTGGGTGTAAATGGGACTGCCCAGTATGGGCCAATAGGCTCGCCGCAGTTTCCTCCATTTTTATGTTCCTATGTACATGTAGCAAAGCTTCTATATTTCATTCAGTTACATTTCAATGAATTCATCAACTGTAAATACTAAAACTTCCACACTTTGCCACAACTACCACCTCCTACAGTCGGCACTCCCTTAAAACAAGACACTGACACGTGTTAATATCAACAACACCTTAACAAAAATATATGATCCAAACCTAATACTAAATTCAAATTATGTTAACAAAACTTTAAACAGCAAATATACAGTTAACACATTTTTTTTAATCTATTGTAAATATCTAGACCAAGCCTACTGGCACGAGGTGGATGGGTGCCAATCGTCACCAAGATGACTAAACGTTAAACTTTCATCTTCATAACAAAACGCAAATTGTTCTTGATGAAACACATTGGGCTGAAATTCCTCCCACATTCAGGTGAGGACACTGACCTGAGGACGAGCTAACTCCTACCTGCAGTAATCTTCCAGATGACGTTGAGGATGGCGACATTGAGAGACATAGGGATAGGCTGGGGTCGTCCCGTGTGCTTCATGAAGTCGTCCACCAGACAAGTCACCTCGTACTGGATGGCGTCCATCAGGCTCGACTTGCCCATCCCCAATTCCTTCAGCTGGCGCAAGGCGAACCGACGACTGTTGTGCCAGTGAACGCCATTGGCGTTGGAGATGCCTGTAGCAGCCCGGGGTAAGACGAGTTAGTAGGGAAGGAAATATGTTGACGTAATCAAGAACTTAACCTAACTTAGCCTAACCTATACTGACCTAACAACTTAAAAATCTAACTTAACGTACCCTAAATTAATCTAATCTAATCGAAAGTAGTTGGTAACTACCAAACAGGGAGGTACTACCGCCTGGGAAGATATTGGAAGCATAATGTGTTGTCTAATGGTAGACCCTGCTGCCATATGTGACTAAGTCCCAGGTTGATGATCTTACTTTCTGCCTCATTTACACACAATTGCAGGGTCTCAATTGTTTCTCTTACTTTGGCAACACAACATTCATATATTGTTTCTCTCTTGATTTATTTTTTCGTTTGTGTATTTATTTATGGTTATTATTATTATTATTTTTTTTTTTTAGTTATAATTTTTATCTATTTGTGTTAATTATTATTATTATTATTATTATTATTATATTTTCGCCCCCCAGGTCCTGATGTGGGTCAGTTACCTGTGCTCGGGTGGGCTAATCCCCGTAAAAAACTAAAACTAAAAAAAACTAACTTAACCTTACCAGCTTTCACTTTATCAGTGAACACATCAAGAGAGTAGAAGTCAGGGCGGTCTTGCAGGTCGGGGTTGCTGAACGCTGTCTTGATGAGCTGGAAGTTGTTGAGGAATACCACTGTGCGGCTGCCCATCCTCCACCTGTCCGGGCAATGACCACCAAGGTATGTTACTGTGTGCACCAAGGTATGAATGTTACTGTGTACATCAAGGTGTGAATGTTGTCATACTTTACATTGATGACTTACGTGAAAATATCGCCATACTTCCGTCTGAGAGTCTTGAGGTGGTCTTCTATAGTCACTCCTGACGGCATCAAGGCGCCCAGCACAGGCCAGCCCCACTCACCTAGGGACACCACAGGTCAGTGATACCAGAGAAACAACTAAACGTGTACATATACATATTACCCACACGGTTACCAACAAACAAACATACACTCTTCTCCTCCAGATACATAAGCGCTTACAATTGTTTTTTTTGTGTTTGTGTCTTCAGGTACAAACATCAAATAATATTCGATCACCAGAGTTCAAGTCCACAAAGTCTGGCATTTTCCTCGTGACAAATGTTAGTTTTCAGCTGTCGTGAATTTTTGAAATCCTAAAATTTTCACAAAGTTGGTGAGAGGTGATGTTCATCCTCAAGCCTTCCATACCTGAACAATTATACTAAGGAAATATAACTGTGTTCGGTGCTGTGTTAAATAAAAAAAATAACAAAGCAACAACAACTCGGCTGACATACCTGGAGGAAGTCCTTTGGGCCTCCTGTTGACCAGGGTGAGCAGCAGGACCAGCAGCACCACCCCCAACACAGCCTCTGTCAGCATTATCCTTCCTTGCCTGTCGCTGCACTGCACTCTGTTCAACCTGCGTAGTTATTCTAAGACTCAGAATAAGTGATCCTTTGATGGCAGCTATATACCGCCCCTTTCTTTATAAATAATATAAATTCTGTAAACAATATCGCAATACCACACTCGAGCAATGGAGGAGACCCCGGCTACCTCGACGTCACCAGACCTTCAGTTAGGCAGTGGGAAATCGACTCTTAACAAAGCAACTATGCAACTAAGTGCCCTCGGGTATGATATGGCTGGCCGAACAAGTTGCCTCCTCGGGATTTTTCACGCTAGAATGTTTATGAACGTACATACAGCGTCTGTATTTTAATAAACATATAAATAATGTCTTTTGATAACTAAGAAATTCAAGTTTATATGATCAGAAATATATTTAGTTAACACCTCAGAATTAATAACTATTGCTATTGTCGGTAATTGGGAGAGGTAACTGGCACGAATGTATATTTAAATTGACCGTCAGCATGATTCAGCAACTTATTTTAACTAAATCACACCCATGTTGACGTCTTTATGAACGTATTAACTAAATCCGTCTTATATTAACAAGATACCAATGTAATATATATGAGTTTAACTTTAATGTATTTATATATCCAGTTTGTATTAATTCTCACCTTTCTTTTCCCTCTATTTTGTTATTCTCATTCCGTATTTCTTCTTTTATTTCAGTCTTTCTCATTTATCTTCATATGTTTCTTACGTAACGGCCATTAAAGAGCCAAGGCGCTCCTAGGTATCATAAATAACAAACTTCATTATCGGTCAGTTTCCTGATCATAGTTTTTTTATGTAATAATGATGTGAATAAAACCTTTGGATCTAATGGTGACACTGAGGATCATGTCACAATATTTACCATTTTAAATAACGTGACAATTTTAACCATTTGTCATGGGTTGCGTTAGGCTTACCCACGCAACCAACTCCAAAGTTTGTTTTACCAGAGATAAGACGCCCGGCGAGGCATAACTGGGACATGTATTTTTCAATTAGTGTATGTCAGCCAGCCTTTAGGGGGGTGGGCAGTGAAACAGTGTTGTACTGTTCATCGCTTCACACCCAAAAACCTCATTTTAAGTAGTATCCCCTGAGCCATGGGTTAGTTAAGACGTCGTCTCCATCCTCTCCCTCCTGAAGGGGGGCGGGACACCACACCACACAGAGTCCTCCACCGCCACTCCGTCCTGTGAACCGTCGTCGACACGAGACTAAGCGTGTTAACCTAGGTTGTTATCCCCGTGGAAATATCACGTGTGGATGCCTGGTTGCGACAAGAGCAATCCAGGCTGGCCTATCAAACCTACAGTAAATGGTTAATTAATTCACGCTTACAGAGTTCTCCTGCACGACACCCGTCTACCGTGACCGTGATCGACACGAGACTAAGTGTGTTAACCTAGGTTGTTATCCCCGTGGAAATATCACGTGTGGATGCCTGGTTGCGACAAAAGCAATCCAGGCTGGTCTATTGCACCTAATGGTTAATTCAAGTCACGCTTACCAGTTCTACTTGCCGCGACAACCGTCCACAGTGACTGTCAGTGACGCGAGACTATGTGTGGTAACCCAAGAGTACCTTTTTGTTGTTATGGCCGTGGGAAGAAGTTCTTGTGATGAAGCCTGGTTGCAACAAAAGCAATCCAGGCTGGCAGTAAATGTATCACTTGAAGAATTAAGGCTCTGTTAAGTCACACCCATAGTAGAGTAACCACATGTGTCCCCAAGTTGAAAATTCCCTGTTTTAGAAGATTAATTTTATTACAGCGTGAACGTGAGTGAATCATATATCCATGCAAATTGTAAATCATTGTATGGAAGCTTGACAAATAAATGTAAGTGCAATTATCTGCCCGTATCTGTGATCCTATCTTATTATTACTGAAGGTAATGACTGATTGGTTATGACATAGTATAACCAATAACTTAGATGGATGTTGAAAATTAAATGAATTCATTAAATCATCATTTATCAAGTATAAATCATGGAATGTCGAGTGGTGGAGTGAACTTCTACGTAGATACGCCATAATCTCCTGTAAGTAATCAGTGTGAAGGTATCGAACTCTACGGTAAGAAATAAGAAATACGACATAATACTATCTTTATATAATATAATCCACTCCTACTACCACGGATACAAATAAAACCATGACACCATTCATATAAATCTCATCATTATAAACTGTGTGTGTCTATGTAGCATGTAGTCTATATACATTATCTATATACATTCAAAATTGTATATATGCATTGTTTATATACATTTGCTCCAGAAAGGGTTTTTAGGGAGTTAATTTAGTGGGATTTTATCTTGAGGAATTTACATGTGTGAGGGTGAGGGGGTGTAGTGGTGAGGGGGTGAAGTGGTGAGGGGGTGTAGGGTGGGGTGAGGGGGTGGAAGGAGGGGTGTGTGGGTGGGAGGGGGGTAGTGATGAGGGTGAGGGGTGAGGGGGGGTGTGGAGGGAGAAGGGGTGTAGTGGGTGAGGGGGTGTAGTGGTGAGGGGGGGGTGGGGTGGAGGGTGTGTGTAGGGGAGAGGGGTGTGAGGGGTGAGGGGGTGGTGGGAGAGGGGGGTGTAGGGGTGAGGGGTGGGAGGGGGGTGTAGGGGAGGGGGTGTAGGGTGAGGGGTGTAGGGTGAGGGGGTGTAGGGGTGAGGGGTGTGTAGTGGGTAGGGGTGTAGGGGAGGGGGTGTAGTGGGGTGGAGGGGGTGTAGGGTGGGAGGGGGTGGTGGTGAGGGGGGGTGTAGGGTGAGGGGGGGTGTAGTGTGGGGGTGTGTGGTGAGGGGGTGTAGGGTGAGGGGTGCAGGGTGGAGGGAGGTAGTGGAGGGAGGAGGTGAGGGGAGTGTAGGTGGGGAGGGGGTGTAGTAATGAGGGGTGTGGGGAGGGGGTGTAGGGCAGGGGGCCAGAAAGAGGGGCTGTAGTGGTGAAGGGGCAGTGGTGAGGGAGTGAGGGTGAGGGAGCGGTGGGGTGAGGGAGTGAAGTGTGGGTGAGGGGGGGGTGAAAGGGTGAGGGGGTGTAGTGGTGGTGGTCAGGATGTGTAGTGGTGAGGGGGTGTGGTGGTGGTCAGGGTGTGGGGTGGTGGTGGTGGTGGTCAGGGTGTGTAGCGGTGGATCGAAGGAAAAGAACTCATTTAAACAATCATTTATTTGCGAATAACATTAGTTGAACACGTAAGAAACACGACAGTATACAAAAGATGATTATTTCAGTACTTTAACAGTATAAAAGAGATTAATTTTGTATAAATGTACATTATCACATAACTTTACCTACAAAAAGTAGTCCAGATGTAATGTTGCAGTCACTCAACGCTGCAACACACACACACACACACACACCAGCCCATACGTGCACGAACTGATCGCTGTAAGAACAGCCCAGTCCCAACCATTGTAAAAATTATCAATAACTTGTAATAAACCAGTGTATTCACTCCCAGTAAACACTGCTCCTTACACTGTCACTATGTTGAAATGAACTGTAGTTTGAGCTTTTCCCCATCTAGTTATTATATATCTTATTTGTGTCACTTATGTTACTTGTATATTTATTTGTAATTCGAAACCCATTCCCCAATTATGTAACTGTATATTTTCAGCCTTCTGGCTGCCAAGCTCTTTCAATAAACCGTTAATTATTATTATTATTACATATACATATTATTACACACACACACACACACACACACACACACACACACACACGCACACACACGCACACACACACACACACGCACACACACACACACACACACACACACACACACACACACACGCGCACACACACGCACACACACACACACACACACGCACACACACACACACACACACACACACACACACACACACACACACACATACACACACACACACACACACACACACACACTTTCTCTCTCTATCTTTGTTTGTTTTTTCTGTCTGTATCTGTCTTTTTTTTCTAGTTCTGTTTATCTTTCCATCTGTTCTCTTATTTTAAGATGGAGATAAGATGATATATACAGTGAAACCTCTATAACGGACAATATACGAAGGTTAGTTATTTATATTATAGTCCGTTATATACGAAACCTCCTTCTAACGGACCATGAGAGAGAACAGTCAGTTATATACGAAACCTCCTTCTAACGGACCATGAGAGAGAACAGTCCGTTATATACGAAACCTCCTTCTAACGGACCATGAGAGAGAACAGTCAGTTATATACGAAACCTCCTTCTAACGGACCATGAGAGAGAACAGTCAGTTATATACGAAACCTCCTTCTAACGGACCATGAGAGAGAACAGTCAGTTATATACGAAACCTCCTTCTAACGGACCATGAGAGAGGATAGTACCTTATATACGAAGTCCATTATATGAAGGTTTTACTGTAAATCTTGTTGACTCTGAAAATATAATGAAAAGATAACAAGCTAATGTTATCCACCTGGGACATTTATGACAACAAGATTAGTATGGGGGTTGTGAAATATATATACCGGCCAAATGACTTCACTAGATTGATAAATAGACTCTTAGGGATTTTATCATTCTTGTAATTAAGGTTGTGAGGAGTTGTTTACTAGTCAATTAACTAACCTGACCTAACCTGACCTAATCTAACTTACACTGACCAAAAATTAAACTAAACTATCATAACCTAACCAAATTAACTGGAAGGAACTAAAGTTTTGATAAATTACTAACCTAAGCTAAAGGAACTTAACCTAACCTATACTTTTTTAATTTAGCCTAATCTAATTTGACCTAAGCTAACCTAAACTAAATTACGCTAAACTAATCTAAAGCCGACAAAACCTACCCTACCCTACCATACTGTACCCTACCCTATTCTACCCTACCCTACTGTATTCTACTTACTACTGTACTCTACCCTACCATACCCTACTGTACCCTACCCTACCATACCCTACTGTACCCTACCCTACCATACCCTACTGTACCCTACCCTACCCTCCCACACCCTACTGTACCCTACCCTACCATACTGTACCCTACCCTACCCTACCCTACCCTACCATACTGCAATCAAAAATTCCTTAATTCTCACCATACCAAAAATTCTACTCCCTACCATACTGTACCCCACCCTACTCATACTGTACCCCCACCCCACTCCTACCATACTGTAATTCTACCCCTACCCTGCCATACTGTACCCCATCAAAATTCTCTACCATACTGGTACCCTCTACCTCCCACACCCCACTGTACCCCACCCACCATACTGTACCCTCACCCTACCCTAATCTTACCCTACTTACACTGTACCCTACCCTACCCTACCATACTGTACCCTACCCTACCCTACCATACTGTACCCTACCGTACCACACCCTACTGTACCCTATCCATTATAACTCACTCTACTCTAACACGTCACTCCAAAACTCAACACCACAGTACCGTTCACCAGTTAGGTTAGGTTAGGTTAGGTTGTGGTTAGGTTAGGTTGTGGTTAGGTTAGGTTAGCTTTGGTTGACAGCATATCTCTACAATAACAGTACTTCCTGAAGACACTGTGGTTGATACAATGACTCTGGTTGCCATATGGGTTGATCCTTGACACATCGCTAACCAACTGGTAGTTCTCTTGGTGGTATTTGACGGTGCTCTCAAACTCCGCTCCGCCTGACAGGGGAAAAGAAACAGGTGACAATGACAGGTGATAATGGCAGGTGACAGGTAGCACTATGAACGTCCAGGTAATTATGTTATAATGTATTGATAATAATAATAATAATAATAATAATAATAATAATAATAATAATAATAATAATAATAATAATAACCATCATTACACTATTATACTACTACTACTACTACTAGCACAACAAGTAGTACTACCTCTACTATTAATATTACTAGAGATTACAGTTAAATAATCGAAATATAAATAATCATAAAATCTAAATAACGAAGTCAAAGATAATTATCTCAATAACGAAGTCAAATGTAATTAGCTCACCTGGGGTTAATAACGAAGTCAAAGGTAATTAGCTCACCTGGGGTAGTAACGAAGTCACAGGTAATTAGTTCACCTGGGGTAGTATCGAAGTCAAAGGTAATTAGCTCACCTGGGGTAGTAACGAAGTCACAGGTAATTAGCTCACCTGGGGTAGTAACGAAGTCACAGGTAATTAGTTCACCTGGGGTAGTATCGAAGTCAAAGGTAATTAGCTCACCTGGGGTAGTAACGAAAACCACAGAGAACGTCATGACAACGCTATTGGAATTTTTGGGAGTCGTGCTGTTAGTGGCTGTTCCTACACGACCTCTTGTGATCTGGCGAAGAAGATTGCCGGTTAAAGGGGAAGGGGGAGGAGGAACAGAAGAGGAGGAGGAGGAAGAGGATTAAGGAGAAGAAAGAAAAGGAAGGAGGGGAAGGATTAAGGAGATGAAGGAAGGAGGAGGAGGAGGAAAAGAAGAGGAGGAGGAAGAGGATTGAGGAAATGAAGGAGGAAGAAGGAGGAATTGGAAGAGGGTAGGAAGGGGAGGATGATTAAGGAGAGAGAGAGAGAGGAAAACAGTCTGTCAATGCTTACTTTATCCAAGGTTAGTTTAACACAGGCGGGGTAGTCACTAAGGTCCTTGTTGAGTTGTTTCACCACGAACTTGGTGACGGCGATGAGGCGAGGGTCGTCAGCCTTTACCTCAGTGGTGTGTTGGCAGGTACAGTAGTGGGCACTGATACCTGCGTCCTTACACGTCCTTCCCAGTGGCACCTCCCGGAACAAACTCTGCCCGTGGAGTGCGACTGTTGGTCTGTTGATGTATTACGAATGTAGAAGGGATAATCTTAGGCCTCTGGAGAGATTTACTTAAAAAGAGACATTTGTAACTTTTGCGGAGGATTGTTTTAAGAATGGTTGGCTGTAACGAAATCCTTACCTAAACTGATGTCATGTACAGTCACACGGTCAAAAGTCCTGTCGTCTCTTTTGATGTTCCACGAAGCCTGAGATTCAGACTAGACAACCTGAAGCAGTAGACTGACCCTCGGGATTGGTGAAGCAGCAGGAGAGGCGACAGGACTTTTGACCGTAACTGTACAGTACATTCCGTGTGGTAAGGTAGACAAAGTAAATGAAGGCTTCAAGTTAAGTTATATTATGTATTATATTAAAGACTCTATAGTATAACTGCTTTGTTTATATTTACAACTTACGGAAGAGACAGGTCAGTATACGCCTGAGTCAGTATGTCTCTTAGCGTCACGTGGATGTCAAAAGTGGAGGCGAGTCGCCGGGTGTTGGTGCGTAAGTTGATCCACACCTCAGGGTATTGTTCCTTAAACCAGGGAGGAAATACTATCATGACATAGGGTAACCTCTCCTCAAGCATCCCGGCGTAGGTTGATCGGAAGTTACCCCACCGCTGCCCGTGGTCACTAATGAAGAAGAGAATGGTGTGGTCAAGGTAGCCTCTTGTGTACATTTGCTTGAGGTACGATAGTGATGGTTTGTCGGCCACTTTAGCCATTTTGAGATAGTCATGTGTGAGGGAAGCTGTCCAGTAGAAGCCGAAGTATGGGATGTCCTTGAGAGTTTCGGCTACAAGGAGAGAATAGTCGTGTATAACTCTCATACTTAACTTGTTCCCTTGGCAGTAGTTTCCATTAGATTTTCCTCGTTTATCATTATGAGCGATCTCTCTCTCAGATATTATGATCATTCTGGCCGTCGTTGTTCGTGGTCCTCCTGAAGTTTGAGAGTATGTAAGGGTAGGCGGGTGATGGAGGGGACTCGAGTAAAACAAAACGAGAAAAAAAAAAAAAGGTTAAAGGCAATAAAACAAAACAAAATGAAAAATAAGGAAAATAAAGCGCATAAAAACCCACAAAAACAAATAAACCTCTAAAACATTTTCTTTGTTGGGAAGGTCCATCAATGTTTACATGGGCCTCTCTAACTCCTTTTCCTTTCATTTCTACTTTAAGTTAGGAATTATCTTCTGTTTTACAATATATATAATATTAACACAAGGACCCTCAGCTTGTCTTGCCGTGGTCATATAAGAATCATTACTCAAACAACACTTCATTTTACATCTAGTTATTCTTGAAATATATATTATATATTAAGGATCTCTATAAATAACAGTAGAAACCATAATCATTACTCTATGACTAATTAACTATATTAACTGACACAAATTTGATTTTTTTCTTTAAATTTCAAAGGCTCTGAAAAAAAACAAGTGACTGTAGCAAATACAATTAATTATCAACCGAATCAAGAACCATCGACACTGTGCTGTATATACTGTACATACCAAAAAATATTTTCCGTACCATAAATTTCTCCCTTTTTTCTTTTACCCTCTTTGGTTGTAGGAAATAATGAACGTTCTTGTAGACTGTTGTATCTTTACTGTCCGTATCTTGGCAGGTGACGTAGATTCCGTCCTCGTGAATTGGTGTCGATTCCTCTGTTACCAATAATATATTCGCCCTCAACCTTAAATGAATATTGACTTTTAACATCAAAATTATAGAAAAACAATAAAACAAATAATTGAAGCCTAATAAAACATTCTTTGTATCTTTGTTGATCTTGACAATGGACGATATATTGATATATTGAACACCTGAAATGTCCAGGCTATGAGGTTACCTTGTTTGTATCCCTGTGTGGTCTCTATACATGAGGAACTGTATACCTGCATTGTTTATATACAAGTTGAATCAATGTAAACTTAGTCTGACGATTTTACTGAATAAATATATATATATAAAAAGACAACAGTTATTACTACCTCACCAAGTTACGTTAGGGTGTTTTATCAAGATGTAAGATAAGCCAGGTGGAGATAATAGTTACGTAATTCACAATCGCATTTACCTGTGATCCCGGAGTTATTGACGTCAGGGTGCATAACTGTATACAGGTTCTGATAATAAAATGACGAGTGAGTGGTGTGTGCATGTGGTGTGTGTAATACTCACTGGGAATTCTTGTCAGCTTTATGGTTGTACTTTACAGGATCCTGCTGAATCCTCCTGATGCCTCTGTAGGAGCAGTTGAGGGACTCCTGGGTGGCGCCGTAGTCCTCAGCGTGTTCCTTGTGCAATACCAGGAAGAGTCCCCGAGTCTCTGTCAGCGGCCGCTTGGCTGAACACGCAATCTAGTGTAACAAATTCTGTCAACACAAAGTCTCGCGCGCACACATTCACATCACAGTCGAGATCTGGTTACACGTACACTAGCACTGGGTATTATAGAAACTAATCTCTACTGCATAACATTTACAGCAACTCCATTTAAACTCCAAAACATATACAGTTATCTACCCCCCAATATGCCTAACCACTCCACCGCTCAATAGTTTTCCATCTTTCCCACAAAATTGACCGAAAAAAAAAAATATATCAACACAAATACTGTCTCAGAAAAATGCATCCACTCTAACATACAATTTTCGTGGCGACAAACAGTCATTCACGCGAGAACCACAAAAAGATATAAGATCGAGTGTATACATTTTTTTTAGAGACTCAGATGGACTTACCTCCAAGTCATTTTTTTGTCTATACTGAGAGAGGCTTGGGTCTAATGGATCGAAGTCCGGGATGACACAAGACGGAGTATGGATGAGGAAGTGGGGCGACTCGTCCACTGTGAAGGGGAGGGGAGATTAGAACACGAGTACAAGTGACGTAACTTATCAGAGGATTGATGAAGGGAGAGAAACCTAGACTGAGGGGGAGTGTGAGGGTGAGTGGGGGAGTGTGGGGGAGTGTGAGGGGTTGTGAGGGAGTGTGAGGGGGAGTGTGGGGGAGTGTGAGGGGTTGTGAGGGTAATTGAGGGAAAGGATGCGAGGGAGTGTAGAATCATCATTATTCTTATTAATGATGTCATTATTATTATTACTATTGATATCATTACTATATTATTATTATTATAAGTAGTACTATTAATTATTATTAAAAGTAGTAGTAGTAGACATCAGGATTTTTGTTCCCATGGCCGCCTGTCACCGTAACTTAGCTCTCGATGCTGCACACAGGAGGAACGAGAACGACAAGAGAAGGGCATATGGAGAGAGAATTCAAAATCTGCTGACTACAATCCTGTCACAGCTAGGATAGCTTCTTATGTATTAGGATATTTAATATTAAGGTAATAAAATGGCGGCGAAGGTGTGGCTATTGGGGGAGGCTGGAGGCCATAAAAAAAAGTAGCAGCAGCAGTAGTCTAGTTGTAGCAGAAGTAATAACAGTCGTAGTAACGTGGCCTCCAGCCTCCCCCAATAGCCACACCTTCGCCGCCATTTTATTACCTTAATATTAAATATCCTAATACATAAGAAGCTATCCTAGCTGTGTTGAGTTAGTTGAGCCGCAGATTTATGCGGCATTCAGTGACTGTAGCCTCATCGTCAATATCTGCAACTGTTGTCGGCTTTGGGGCCGATGCTCTCGTTCCCCTGAGGCAGAGCAAAGCCGACCGAAGGAGAGAGAAAGACAATCGACATCTCATCCAGGCTGTAACATAACTTCTGGGCTGCTGCTTCTGTTCGGAGATCACCACCGGTAATCTGACGTAGAAACATCCTGCACTTGGTCCCATCCTACCAGAGGTTGTGAACACTAGAGGAGTGTAATAGTAGTAATAGTAGCTATAGTAGTAGTAATAGAAGCAATAGTAGTAGCAGCAGTCTAGTAGTAGACGTAAAAGTTGAAGTAATAGTCAAAGTAATATCATCACTCACCGCTACATGCTATCCCACAAGGCTTAGGGTTGGTCGTAGTTGTAGAGGACCCATCTAGTTCACACAAGTAGTAGATGACGGAGAGGATGCTCACTATCATCACCAGGTACACACATCCTCGTACGTTCATGTCTACACGGAAGATACACGTGTACATCAGGGTAGTCACTTTTATTATTTGGTTGGTGCGTAAGTGTGTGTGCGTGTGTAAGTTGGAGTGTCCGGACAGAATAACAAAACCAAAATAAGGAATAACAAATAAACTAAACTAATTTAATCTAACCAAATGTGCGCGACAAATCATACACTATCTTTTCTAATGAACAAAATCCACAGAACAAGATAACCCTCCCTCCCTTCCCTTCCCCCCATTATGCTATTCTTTTCGTTGTTTATCTTTTAATCTAATCATTTACTCATAAACACATGATAAGAATGATAAGTATTAACCATTTCAAGTCCTCCCTTACCTTCACCACTTAATGGTTAGGTTAAATAACACTTGAACGATGAAAACGAAAAGTCCCACTAATGGTGAAAATTTCCTTCCGTCAGATTAAGACGAGGACCTCTATACCTTCACTAGACGAGGACGAGAGCTCTATAATTTCACTAGGAGACGAAGAATTCTCCACAAGTACAAAAAACAGCGAGTATTCTCCCAATGGTAGCTCCGAGGCGACTGATATCTGAACTTCCTGGGGTCCTCTGCATCACTATCTCCCTGCCCCGCTCCCCCTGATAACTCTGTTTCATACTTCTCTTATCAATGATACGTTAGTTACTTTATTATTCTCACCTGCCTCATTATTAAACACAAAACAGATTACTCACCCCAAATCAGGCCTCTGTAGATGGGGACAAGACGAAAATAACTTGAATTTCCTATAAGCCGCCACAAACTTGGGTATATGGTAGCTCTAGTTCATCATCTAATTGTGATTTTGGTTATAAATTCGTGCGATTTTTTTTTAAGTATAGTTGATGAAGTTGAATACGCATGGGGAGAGGAGTTTTATATAATAGGAGCTTCGAAGTTGACCAAGACACACACGTATATTGGGGTTTAAATTAGTTTATATAGTTCCACTTTAATTGAGTTTCACGACTATATTTATGGGTTTTACAGAAGGTATATCAATTTGTACCTGTCTGTCCGTCGGGTCATTAAGCCGTGTTTAAAAAATACATTCACTTTCTCCCTCCTTAAGAGTATATCGAGATTACGTACACGAGAGTTAGAATGTACAGAACTCCCTCCCCCCTAACTAGTTTACACACACTATTGAACAACAGATGAGAAGAACAATGGAGACTCTTATCACATACAACTTCTTGGTGCTCACTATCTCTAACGTAACAGGAAATGTATTACTAATCTTTATATTTGGTACAGTAGTTCATCTAATAAAATGTATCCTCATATATCCTAACTCACAGCTGACTTATTCGTTAGTGTAACCGCCCAATGAGCGACTGTGGGATAACGAGACCCTTGCACGGAGGAATCGATTGTTCTTTATTCGGTCAGAATCTGCAGAGTACAAATTACATGTGTTACGTACGCGATAATTAATTCACTCGTACGTTTCTTCACTATTAACGACTACATATAATATATTTGAGTAGAGTTGGGTGTTAAACCATATAAAAACTTGCTTGTTTCGGGTTTAATGTAGGACTTGTTAGCACCCTGACTTGATAGCTCACTGGATGGCTAGAGACTAGTCGAGCTAGTTAGCCCGAGGCGAGGGCATCTGTTTCACATTTAACACCTCAGCAAAATTCGTTGTCAACACCCCCTCTCTCCTGTCTCCCTCCCTTCTAGTTTATCTTACTGTGGCGGTAACAGTTAGGATTCCCTCTACATCAACTTAAACCTCTGTTCTTCCTTTTATGTTATACCCTTCCCGTTTCCTTCCTTGTTCACTAGTTAATGTCCCAGAGAAAAATGTAAACGCACTAACAGACAGATTTCCTTGGAAGCCGTATCAATGTTTAGATTATACCAGCACCATTGTCCTCATTTACGAAAGGACCTCGTACATCAACCAGTGAGAACAATGTTGCTGTTGTAATACGAACATTAACACGGCTTCTACAGAAATCTGTCCGTTAGTGCGTTTACATTTTTTCGAGACACCTCGTAGAATACAGATGTGTACTGTTGTATCGCATAAGGGCCCGTCCACACGATCGATCCGTGCCCTGCGGGTACGCGCTAAATGCCCATCGGGCAAAATTGGCGGGCAAACCAGCGGCTTGCCCATGCCCGTCGTTGAGCGAAATCATGGGCCGCCTGCCTGGTGGTTTGCTGCCGGATATGGAGTGACGACTCTACCAGACAAACGATAAAACCGACATTCCTATAATATTGTCATTAATATTCAACATTACACAAGCCTACAATACAAGACTCGTGTTATTATTGGAACCTCACGTGACTGTCAAAAACAGCTGATCACTACGCCACCGCTGACCTCGGGGGTCGGGTCCTCAAGTCGGTGAGGTATGAACAGAGATACTGACAGAACGTATGCTAGCACCTTGTAAAATCTGAGTTAAGTACTGCAAATGTGATACTTATATGTTCCCAGCTCGGTCCAGATGTCCAGTGTATAACCAAATAAGCTTATGCAATGTACATTATTGGCGTGACAATAAACGGGAGATTGTTTATGTATTATGTAATGAGGACATTCGTGTGTGTTCTTCGTTCCTGCCGCTCTCCTCACTCTAGTCCCATAGCTTCCTGTCTATGCATATCATAATTCTAACATTATTCAGTGAATTTTTATGTACTACAAATCTCACCTGCAAGTAATCTTCCTTGAGTACTTCATACATGGCTTGACAAGTTGCAGGTATTATGCCAGACAAACTTCTTGATATCCTCGTTCTATGCTGAAGTGACGTGTAGGTGCACCCAGTTGAAATATATATGAGCGTTGCCTCTAGACGAGCCTCTGCAGATATACTCTCCCTCATATTGGTATCCTTTTTTTTTTTTTATATATGGTTCCACTTTCGCTAGAAGTCTGTAAAAGGTGTTGGGGTCCAACCTCTTGTAATTGGTGAAGTCTTGCTCATGTCCATCTTGCAGTTCACGTAAAATCGTGGCATGACTTCCCAATACTTTTCTTCAACCTAACCACTCTTTGCACCATTCCCTTTTCTGCATTTGGTTCTTTTTTGTACATAGCAGCAATTATTATAGTACACAACGCTATGCTCTTCGCTTTAACTGTCCGGCGATTATTCCTGCCACACACCATGGTGATCGTACCGCACCTGGCCACCTACTAGCTACCGGCGCCAGACTATGACTGCCGCCAACCACCCCCGTGTGTACAACAACAACACAGGCTTTGCCCGGTAAACGGGCACTGCTCGATCGTGTGGATGGGGCTTAAGTGTACTTCTGCCGCCGGAAAATCCTCTTATCTCGAGTTATGTTTTGTGTGTGAAGTTAGCGAGGGTCGTTACTGTGTAATTAGTGCCAGTTAATGTGCGTGGTGTGTGTTTACGGTTTTGAGTTAACGAGTCTACATTCTAGGATTAGTCTGGCCCAAAGCAGTGAAACGGCATTGAATAACAATTTTCTGACCATAATATAACCTATTTTACCTCTCAACCATTAGCCCCCACAAGTAAAACATCACCTTTGGTTTTATTCAGGAGTTCCTTAGCATTGTCAATATTACCTTTATATATAGACAATTAACTTAATATTTCTACTTTATTAGAGACGGCCTTGACCACTCACACTTATACACTCAATTAGCTTTTTTTTCGTGTTAATGTAAGTTGTAAGTTTTTTATCATATAGGGAGCGGGTTGTACAACCATCGGCCACCAGGACCCTTTAAAAACACTATCCACTCTATAGAAGAAAAACTCAACTCTTTACCACCTCTTATGTTTTCAGAGATTCATCAAAAGATTCAACAAACTTTATTCAAGGCTTTTATTACACCCATAGATATAATTCCTAGCGTCAAGTTACACCCTTTTGGAATAAATAAATTTTGACCCCTATCTGTTCCTTGTAATAAATACGAATAACCATACTCTAGTACAACTTACGACACAAACATTTTCAACCCCTATCTATCCGTGTCTATGTTATAATTGCTTAAGTATACTCCTATTTACTTTTAACAAACTATAAAAATTATCTTTGCTTATCGTAGCTTGATCTATCTATATATTCGTACGGTTGATAATGTCAGTCTTCTACAACATCCCATTTTTCTGGAGAAACCCAAGTAATTATATTATTTTAGTTTACAGAATAAACAGATAAAGTAATAATCAGTAGAAATAAAGTCTGATCATATTACAAGTCTTATATAATCATTTACGGTTATTGAATACGAAAAATAAGACTTCTTTTGATAGCTTTTTGCCTCTTGGTGAAGTGATTACCTTTTTACCTATGATAAGAATGCAAGGAAAAACAATCAAACATTGTTTATCGTTGCTTATAGAAAACGTAGACTGCGAAGGCCCCTAGAACTACGGCTGCCACGATAAACACAATCATTGAGATCATAAAGTCTTGACTCTTGCGTTGTAGGTTATTGTACTCTTCCCACGTCGGGCCGCTGTTGGTGGTGGTGTTATCAGATTCCTCAAAAGCGATATGCCACCTGGAAGCAAATCACCTTATATAAAAAAATAGACAAAGAATATAGATGTGATTTAGACGTGATATATCAATGGATGTCAGGTCTATTTTTTACTTCATTAAATAGTTAAAATAAATAAATAAAGAAAGCGAGGAAATAAGAAAGAAAAATAAAGGGAAGACTTAAAACACAATAATACTCGAATGAAAGAAAGAAAGAAAGAAAGAGAGAGAGAGAGAGAGAGAGAGCCAGCCAGCCCTCACCTGTCTGGATACTCGACTTGAAGGCTACACTCATCCTGCACCAACATGAAGTAATGGGTGTCCTTCGTCAGCGACTGCCACTTAACAATGTCTAGCTCCTCCCAACTCTTCTTATCTGCTTCAGGCGTAGGGTCCCTGGGATGGCGAGGACACATTACATATATACATAAGTGTATTACGGTAGCTATGTTAAGCAGTACACGGGAAAACACATTCAACTATATATACATAAATAAATACACATAAACACTATATATATACGTACATTAATACATCACAATGTCAAAATCGCCTTATGACCTACCCGTAGATAGCGAAATTGGTCCACATTCTCACCATACGATCTTTAACAACGAGCTGCTGATCTTCTAACTCTGCCGGGAGCGGGAACAGGTACATGAGGTCGTCTGAGTGAGTCACCCCTAGTGGAGAAGACAGTAGCAACCAACTTAAGTTCCTTAAGTTTGATGTACAGGATTAATTCTATACCCAATCTACCGCATTGTGTTGAATCATCTGAAGATTTCACCCCCACAGCTTATTTTACCCGAAGATTACTCCCCATAGCTTATTTTACCTGAAGAATAACCACCCCAACGCTACCTGGAAGACACTGGTTAGGTTAGAGTAAGGGTGGTAGATCTTCAGGTGAAATAGCAAGGGAGGCAGTGATTCCTCTTGTTTCATCTGAATTGATAAGAGTTTTAAAGCTGATCCATTCAGTAGTAAATTGACTAAACGACAATATATAGACTTAAGCTACATAATGACTGTTCTCTCACGCATACTGTATAAATTGTCGAGTTTCATTTCCTCGAAGTTAAGTTGGGGGTATAACTAGTAAAATGACCCATTTGATCGATAAATATATACCCAAGACCAAACCCAGTGCTTCTAGGAATACGAGGGGATCCCTACACATGAACCATGCGGCGGTCGACAAAATTAAGAAGAAAACCCAGAAATTCAAGACGTGGGTTGGGTCAAACGATGAGCAAGACAGGAGGATGTATGCAAGAGCCAGAAACCAAGCAAAGATAGAGTGTAGGAGGGCTGAAAAGGAGTTCCAAAGGCTGGTTGCACGCGAGGTCAAGTCAAACCCAAAGGCGTTTTACCGCTATGCAAAGTCGAAATTGAAAACGCGAGTAGGAGTATCAGACCTGAGGCTTGAGGATGGTAGTTACGCAGATTCTGACCAGGATAAAGCTGAGGCATTGAACAGCTTCTTTTCCTCAGTGTTCACAAGAGAGGATGCAACTAACCTTCCTGCGTTTGAGGACAGACGGTTCGACACAGCACTGACCCACATTGTGTTCACAGAAGAGGGTATTAGAAATAAACTGTCCAGGCTAAAGGTCCATAAGAGTCCCGGACCTGACATGGTGCATCCTAGAGTGCTAAGAGAGCTGTGCAACGAGCTTGCAGAGCCCCTGAAGATTCTGTTTTGTAAATGCCTGGATGAACAAATGGTCCCCAGTGAATGGAAAGTGGCTTATGTGAGTCCTATCTTCAAGAAGGGCGATAGTCACTCCACGAACAACTATAGACCGGTGAGCCTGACCAGCATAATATGTAAAGTACTTGAGAGTATTATCAGAGATGCCGCGATGGAACATCTACTACGAAACAACCTTGTAAAAGATTGCCAACACGGTTTTATGCCGGGGCGCTCTTGCTTAACACAATTGCTCAAGGTATTGGATATTTGGACCCATATTCTAGAACGGGGTGGTAATATCGACAATATTTACCTAGATTTTGCCAAGGCTTTCGACAGTGTACCCCACGAAAGGCTGAAAATCAAACTGGAAGGGTACGGAATTCGGGGAAATGTCCTAGCGTGGATAGAAGACTTTCTACATGACCGCAAGCAGTGTGTGGTGATTAATGGCACGAAATCGTCATCTGTACCTGTAACAAGTGGGGTACCGCAGGGTAGTGTATTGGGCCCGCTGTTGTTTGTTTGTTTCATAAATAACATGCCTGACGTTGTACACTCCTCCATACAAATGTTTGCCGATGATGGCAAGTTATTTCGGGAAATTAAGAACCAAGCGGACTGTGAAGAGCTGCAGAAGGACCTCTGTGGGCTCCAGGAATGGTCGAAGAAATGGCTGCTTAGATTCAATGTCACGAAGTGTAAGAGGATGCACCTGGGGTGTACCAACGGTAAGGAGGCGTATCATGTCCCAACGGGATGAAGAAAATGCACTAGTTGAGACTGTGTGTGAGAAGGACCTAGGTGTGTATGTTGACAATGAGCTGAAGTTCTCGGGCCATTGTGAGAAGAAGGTAAATCAGGCAAATAAATTATTGGGTCTTATAAGAAGGTCGTTCAGATATCTAGACGGTCCGTCCTCGTGACGATCTTCAGGAGTGAAGTGCTTCCCCATCTGGAGTACTGTCACCCCATCTGGTCCCCGAGATATGCTAGGGACTGTCAGTTGGTTGAAAATGTTCAAAGGAGGGCCACCAAACTGGTGCCTGCACTTCGGCACCTCAGCTACCCTGAGAGATTGGAGCGCCTGAACTTGCCTAGCTTATACTACAGACGGGCAAGGGGGGACCTAGTTGAGGTGTATAAGCATCTCAGGGGGCACTACTCAGTTGAGTGTCCTTACTTGGAGCTGGCGGACGCTCGCTCCACAAGGGGTCACAGCTCAAGATTGAAGAAGCCGCAAGTCCAGAAAACCGTGAGGGCAAACTTTTTCGGAATGAGGGTTGTAAACTCTTGGAACAATCTACCAGAGAGTGTTGTGACGGCACCGAGTGTGAGCTCTTTCAAGAGAAGACTTGACCAACACTGGAGCGGGTTCAGGTACATTCAGGAGCCGGTGCATGCCCAGTATTTGCCAACAGTGCGTGACAGAGACGTGACCGATCGCCCGGGCGGCTAGCGAGCCGATCTTTTGGTGAAGAATATAAATGAAAAGAGACGTGACCGATCGCCCAAGCGGCTAACAAGCCGATCAGTGGCGAAGAGGATAAAAGTAAAAGTAAAAAGATCGATGGACAATCATTCTCGGAGTGAGATGAATTAGTTTTTTTTTTATTGTTTTCTGTAACATTAAGAACGGGTGCTTATTCCCCTTGTGTAAATGTATGTATGTTTACTTAGGTACAAAGTCGTGTTTCTGTTTAATATAATAATGATAATTTCTCCTTTGTGGATATTAATACTACGAGGATATTTTTTTCCTTTTAAAAGTATATTTGTATTTGATTTATCGTGTATAATTTTATCTCCGTCTCATCTGTACTTACTGCTTCATGAAAGATGAACTAGGATTAATTTCTTACTCATTTAGGACTTTCCCGAGTTAAATACATCTAACATTACAAATGCCACTACTACTGGGTAATGTTTTTTGTGTTTTTAATATTGATAGGCTAAATTTACTGTATACACCTGTAAAGATTGTAAATTAAACACTCCTGTGACTCGCCGCATCCAAAAACTTATAAGAAAGTTACTATACTTTTGATATACACAAGTTACTCCTCAAAAAATAATTGTTTTCTTTAATTTTCTTTAACAGAGAATAAATTTAGGATATACTTTGTAAGTTTCTTGTATGTACAGTACTGTATGTAGTGTATATACCTGTATGTAGTGTATATACCTGTATGCATGTATATAGCGTATGTATCCCACCATAGAGCAAACATTATTACAGTACTAGACGATTAAACTAACCTGGTCTGAAGGGCATCTCACTATGACCCATGAAAAGCCAGCGGAACATTGTATCATCAGACTCAAATTCAAAAGAATAGAAATAAGTGTTGGAGGCGGTGGTCTGGGCGTGGTACTTGGCTGTCATCCATGCTCCAGCTTTGAGGAATAGCACACCTGCCATCTGTCACGGTCACCAACACACACACAGAGTAAAGAACGTTATGAATATGTTAACGAATTTATTTAATATATACAGTACAGTGATTTATTATATATACCACATAGGAGGAAATAATAATATCAAGAAAATTTATAACAAAATATGAAAAATACAAACGTAAAAAAAAAAACGTATTGCATTTCAAAATTCTCCTTGATTTAGTCGTTCTCCTTTACTCACATCTATTAGGCCTGGGGCGGCGTATGGAAAATCTCCCAGATCTCTGTCGCCTACATAAGCATCAGCTAATGACTCCGAGAGGCCTCCAGTCTTATCCATCACACCTGTGGAATATACACACACAGGTAAGGGTCATCACGTGAAGATTAGGTACACTCATATCTTATTTCACCTGAGGATTAATTAAACACCCTAATGCTACCTATGGGGAGGGTTAGGTTAAGTTATGTCTAATTTTGGTTTGATTAGATTAGGCTATGTTAAGTTACTGTAGATTGAGTTAGGTTAAGTTAAGGTACATTAGGTTAGGTTAAGGTACATTAGGTTAGGTTAAGGTACATTAGGTTAGGTTAAGGTACATTAGGTTAGGTTAAGGTACATTAGGTTAGGTTAAGGTACATTAGGTTAGGTTAAGGTACATTAGGTTAAGTTAAGGTACATTAGGTTAAGTTAAGGTACATTAGGTTAAGTTAAGGTACATTAGGTTAGGTTAAGGTACATTAGGTTAGGTTAAGGTACATTAGGTTAGGTTAAGGTACATTAGGTTAGGTTAAGGTACATTAGGTTAGGTTAAGGTACATTAGGTTAGGTTAAGGTACATTAGGTTAAGTTAAGGTACATTAGGTTAGGTTAAGGTACATTAGGTTAGGTTAAGGTACATTAGGTTAGGTTAAGGTACATTAGGTTAGGTTAAGGTACATTAGGTTAGGTTAAGGTACAGTAGGTTAAGTTAGGTTATGCCATATTAAGCTAGTCTTAGGTTAAGTCATGTTAAAGTATACACTAGCATAAGTTAGGTCAAGTTAGCCTAAGTGTTATCGCCGCTGGCTTCAACTACAGTGCTGGCGTTGTTTTACAGGAACAAACATTAAATCTCTCAGCCTGCGACCACGTGCGCCGCCCTCACCACGCGACCTGCACAAACAAGATGCCCTGATTCTGCGGAGTGTATGGTTTAGACTTTAGAGGGTGGTGTGGCCGCCTGGCCTCCATGAGGCAGATCGCCCTCTCGAGGGATGCTGTGAGGATCATCCCTCTGCTAGCAGTGGTGAACACCGACTCCCAATCCAGGCCGAGTTTTGTGTTGGAACAATTTACACGGTACTATTGTCCCTTGGAACACCATAATGGTTCGCATTGACCCGCACTTGTAAGTACAGCCAAAGTGATGACATACCCCTCAGTACTGAAATATTGTGGTCTAATTATGCCTACTCGTTTCTGCCTTATCTGAAACAACAAGACAATGCGGAATGAAGTGTAACTAAGATTAATTGAGTTATGAACTTTGTGTCATGTCACTATTCCTAATAATCAATTGTAATTAAGATGAAATCGTGTGAGACTAACTAATTATGTATCAGATAGATCACCATGTAATACTATTGAACGCTTTATTCTCTGCAGGTTTTGACCACATCAATAAATATTGCATGCGTCAAAAGGCGAGTTTCAATCATTCCCATCGACTTGCCCGTCACCTGAACGTCCTTAACCAAGACGTTTGCAGTAAGAGTTATTAATCTTCAGGAGAAATAAAGTACGAGGGCTAATCCCCAGGAGATCCTTAACAGGGAATTACTTACTGTAGTTGTATTAAAAAGAAAAAACAACTTATTGGTTTATAATATCAAGTTTAATAAATCGTTTATCACCGAGTCATAACTTCCAACCTGATACTTGATGGAGTCAGGTTTTGGTCTGTTCCATAAAGACTGACTTTTACCTCAATCTTCTACGAACTGAAGTAAAAGGTGCGAGATTTGAGCCTGACAAACCTCTACAGACACCCACAAAATCCACACACTTACCCACAGACAACTCACAGACACTCTCCCACAGACACCCCCACAAACACCAGACTCTCTCCCACAGACACTCTCCCACAGACACCCCCACAAACCCCAGACACTCTCCCACAGACACCAGACACTCTCCCACAGACACCACACCTCCCACACAGACACCCCCACAGACACCAGACACTCTCCCACAGACACCCCCACAAACCCCAGACACTCTCCCACAGACACCAGACACTCTCCCACAGACACCCCCACAAAGCCAGACACTCCCCACAGACACTCTACAAACACCAGACACACTCCCACAGACACCAGACACTCTCCCACAGACACCCCCACAAACACCAGACACTCCCTCCTCCCCACAGACACCCCACAACACCAGACACTCTCCCACAGACACCCCCACAAACACCTGTGACACTTCTCCCACAGACACCAGACACTCTCCCACAGACACCCCCACAAACACCAGACACACTCCCACAGACACCCCCACAAACCCCAGACACTCTCCCACAGACACCAGACACTCTCCCACAGACACCCCCACAAAGCCAGACACTCCCCACAGCTTACCAAAGGCAGCTAATAAATCATCAATCATCCTGGTCCTCATGTAATGCTTGTCGTCAGTCAGGTTGTTCGGCTCCAGGAACTCTGCATACATAACTGAAGTGGATAAACAAACATTAAATGGAAACTCAAATAACGAATGATAAGGATAGTAGTAGTAGTAGTGATGATAAATGTAATGATAGTAATAGTGGTTAAATGATACTACTACTACTACCATTACTACTAAACCTGATATTACTACATAACCTACATCCATACGATTGAATTTTTGTAGTACAGGAAGTCTTTGAAAAATATATGTACACAGCCTAGTAAGTTTGTCGTGAAGAACAAGTGAATGTTACGTGTTATAACAACATTGTCCTCACATCAACGAGTGAGGACAATGTTGCTGGTATAATACAAACATACAAAATATCTTTACGAAAGTTTGTAAAGCATTGAGTTTATAGTTAACCATCCTATTACCAGATTATTTTTTTTTGCAATCCCCGTCCATTATTTGGAGGATTCCGTTATTGAGAATATCCGCTATTGGGAGGTCCTGTATTGAGAGGGTTTAGTGTACCAAGTTTGATAATTCC
Source organism: Homarus americanus (assembly GCF_018991925.1). NCBI lineage: Eukaryota > Metazoa > Arthropoda > Malacostraca > Decapoda > Nephropidae > Homarus > Homarus americanus. The sequence continues at coordinate 2,642,377 of NW_024748870.1, forward strand.
GCTATTGACAGGGTTTATTGTATTACTTTATTGAAATGTCCGGTATTGAGAGGGTTTACTTATCTAATAATTTTGAGACGCCCTGTTGTATGAAGGAGGGAAAAAGGAACTTGTAGTATAGGACTCACTGCCTAAGACGAAGGACCCCTCATGTTTGTTGGCGCCGATCATAAGAGGTACATCTGTGACATTCCCGTCTAGGAAATACTGTAATGGGTCGTGTTCCAGCAGCCTGTCACTCACATTACTCCCCTGGGTCACCGGCGCCGCGCCCTTGAACCCCATCCCACCTTGGCTTCGATCCTTAGCCTGGTGATCAAAACATTCACCTGTTATATTGTTTAGTAATCCTCTAAAAACACCTGTCGTCCTTATTCCCATCACCTGTGGATATGTTGCATCGTATTTCTCTTAACTACAATCATCTCCAGGTCATCGCTATCTCCAGGTCATCGCTATAGGTTCCTTTAACAACCCCGAGGCCCTCACTAGGTCAAGTCCCTTCCCTCTTAGTCAACAAACACATAACTTACCACAAACGCTGCCATACTGAGGGACATGTGGTCAGCGGTCATATTCAACATACACTCATACAGTTCATCCGCGTCGTTAGTTTGGCATCCTGCGTTATGTCCTACAGCAAAGGCAGATCCTATAGGGTCAGAATCGTGGGACCAGTGTTCAAGAGCCGATCCACTCTCTCCTATGACTCCCCTGAAGAGTCCTGTAATGTTGAGTTATGTAAGGTGAAGGATATCCAGTTTAGGATGAAACACGGTGGGTTAGGTTAGGAAGAAGGATTTGTTTTTCGATATTCTCCTATGTATTTATTCATTCATCACTTAATCCACACGTAACTAAAACCTTGCTTCCCCCCCTCCACCCTTCCCTCGCCTCCTCTCTCTCTCTGCCCCCCACTCCCACCTAGAGATAACCCCAAACACAATAAAAATTACACACTAAGGCCATTTTCTGAAGCCACACATCCAAGTTAACAGCCAATATTACCATTACACTTCAGTAACACAAGGACTTTTAAAGGTTGTAATTACGTTATTAATTACTCTAAATCATTAAAACAAGAGATAATACTCACCACGAGACGCAGGTAAGATCAGATGGTAATTAACAGAAGCTGACCCCGCACTTTCTCCAAATATAGTCACTCCGTCTTTATCACCACCAAAACCGTCTATATTATCTCGAACCTGTTGGGGATATTGGTAAAGATTAACTCCTGAGGTGTGTTAGTAGTGGGTTAACTAATTCTGTCGTAATAGGAGTGGGTTAACTAATTCTGACGTGTACTAGAAGTGGGTTAACTCATTATATCACTGTAAACTTCTCACTGCTCTAACATTGTATCATCACTGTAAACATTTCACTGTTCGACTGTATCCACACTCACGTACCCACTCCATAGCCAGGATTTGGTCCCATATACCAGCGTTTCCAGGAGCTTTATCATTGACCAAACTGAAGAAACCTGGAAATATTAAGAATAATAAATACCTATTATAAAAAAAGGTAAATATGAACACCATATATACCTGTATTTTCATTATGATCAAAACCATTAAAAAAATAAATATAACCAAATTACAAAAAAAATAAATCCCAGGTAATTATATTTCCATTAATGTTACTAAAACTATATTAAGAAAAACAGTTATATATTCTAGTGGAAATATTCTAATAATATAATTAGAGACAAAAACGAAAGTAGGATAAAAAAGAAGAGATTGGCCATTTTTATCTCACTCTCTCTCACTTTCACCAAAATGAATGCCATTATTTGTCTTCTTTATGTTTTGGTTAGAAAGGTGCAGGGGGCAAGGGGGAGAGGCGGGGGCAGGGGAGAGGCGAGGGCAGGGGGAGAGGCGGGGGCAGGGGGGAGAGGCGGGGGCAATGGTACTCACCCAGGGAGCCAAGACGATAGTGAATAACCACGAGAATCACATCACGGTCGAGAAGCTTGGTGGGCAGGTAGAGGGAGGCGTCGCCGTTAACGAAGGCTCCTCCGTGGATAAAGAACATGACCGGCAGGAGTTTTCCGTCAGGTAGGTCTCCGGGCAGCTGTCGGAATATGAAGTGAAGTTTAACACCGAGAGGAAGACGAATGGAATGAAATTAAAGATAAGCGTAGAGTAGTTTATAAGACATAAATACTGTGTGTGTGTGTGTGTGTGTGTGTGTGTGTGTGTGTGTGTGTGTGTATACTGTACATTTATACTGTGTGTGTACTGTACATTTATACTGTGTGTGTGTACTGTACATTTATACTGCGTGTGTGTACATTTAGCGCTTCTTTTAAACGTATACATAGTGTGCTGACGTTGAGAAAGAAGCATTCAGAACTTTTTTTAAACGTACATAAGGTGTGTAGACATTGAGAAAGAGACAATCCTCGCTCCCGGCCGCTACTTTACCCAACATGGCTTTCTGAGGGCACATGTCGCCGATATGGTCAGCTTCAAGCACCTCGTCCTCTTCCCAGTACACGCCAGCAGGGTTAGTTCTCTGTAATAACAATAATAATGAAAGCGAATGATGATGGTGAATGATGGTGATGAACGTAGTAAGTGAGGAGAAATATTGTGGTGATGGAGTCTAATTTAACCTAATCTAAAGTAATATAATTCGAATTAACCTAACCTAACCTAACCTAACCTAACCTAACCTAACCTAACCCAACCCAACCTTACCACAACTACACACGTTAATAAACATCACTAAAATCAATTGTTACTTTAAATCGGAGTTCTCCAATAGGTGCTTCGCCAAATCTGATCCCCTGGAAGGCATAAATTATCCTGTTGTTCATTGTCCTCATTGTTTTACCCTGGAGAGTCGTGGTGAAGTTGGCGCCATTCAAGTGTGTGTGTTCAAGCATGGGAGGTTCAGTGCCTTTGACGGTGTACCTGTGAAAATAATTGTGTTTTTTTTAATGTATGCAGCGATGGTTATTTTGTTTAGTTATTATTAATGTTTTTATTATTATTATTGTTTTTATTATTATTGTTATTATTGTTATTATTATTATTATTATTATTATTATTATTATTGTTATTATTATTATATTATTGTTATTATTATTGTTATTATTATCATTATTGTTATTATCATTATTGTTATTATTATTATTATTGCTATTATTATTATTAGTGTTATTATTATTATTGTTGTTATTATTATTGTTATTATTATTATTATTGTTATTATTCTTATTATTATTATCATTATTGTTATTGTTATTATTATCATTATTGCTGCTATAAACTTCAACCCAACACCATTAGTGATATTTATTCAGTAATAAACAAAGACGCTGACAATTGGTTCAGCAGGTGTACAGTATTATGTAGATCAGGCAGGTGTGTAATTAGCAATATACCTCGATTGTGCAGGTATACAAACAATGGTAAACAGGTAGGAATTTGACCCAGGATAGCCAACAAAGCGAACAGATGCTTATATCGAGCAGGGTCCTTGGCTTAGGTTAGGGTTTATAATTAGCAATAGTAAATAAAAATAAAATAAATGTGAAAATTTGTTGAATAAATATATATCTTTTACATGAAGTGAGAACATAGTGGTAAGTGCCATTATGATAAAGCTAAGTATACCTAACCTAACCTAACCATACAAGACGATTAACAAAAATATATAACCCCCATTAGATTAATTAATTTCCACCTTCCTAATCTTTCCCTTTTAAGTGTAAGTGACTGAATATATTTACCTTGTCACTACGGAGCAAAAAACACTGATAAAAAATGTTTGAGGTTCCCTAATTGTGCTTGATAAAGGTCAGAGTTAACGAGGTGATTAAACTCTTAAATGTTGCGGCAAGGGGTGGGGTGGGGTGGGGTGGGGTGGGTGGGGGTAGGGTGGGTGGGGTGGGGGGGGTAGGGTGGGTGTGGGTAGGGTAGGGGTGGGGTGGGGTAGGGGTAGGGTAGGTGGGGTAGGGTGGGGTAGGGTAGGTAGGGTGGGTGGGTGGGGGTGGGGCAGGTAGAGGGGTGGGGTGGGGTGGGGTGGGTGGGGCAGGGTAGAGTGGGGTGGGGGTGGGGTAGGGTAGGGTAGGGTGGGTGGGGTAGGGTAGGTAGGGTGGGTGGGGTAGGGTGGGGTGGGGTGATCTACAGATTTTGGCGAGGAGACCGGCTGTCACCTGCTTCACTCGTTCTAAACTCATCAAAACCTATAGGAAAAAAACTTTCTTATACAGAAAGAAATGTAACCTAACTTAACCTAACCATTTTGTGTAGAAAAAAAATAAATAAAAAATAAAAACCAACCAACCATACCAGAAGGGACGAGCCCCCTGGACCCCCCTTTGTTCATGTCCCCCACATTTCACCTTAATCTGATGAAACTCGGCAATTGACGTAAAATAATATCGATCACAATGTCGGCACAGCTCTTCCACCTGGTCAACCATATCTGGTACTGAAAATTCAAATCTCCGCTCCCGACGCACCCACGCACTGTTCATTGGCTAAGACAAAAAACTCTTGCCAAATAATAAGTCTCCTATCACTATAGCCAACAAGGAACTCCCACACCACCCCCGCCAGCACATGCGCAAGACGTAAACAATAAATGGCGACACTTGTGACTGACCAAATATAATATTAGAAAATGAATATCTCGGTTATCCTTAATTTCCGGCGAAATATCATAGAAGAAAAAGGTTTTAAAAATGTCCAAACACCACGAAATATATATTAATACCAGCGAGAGAAAAACCGGTGCTTTACTATAAATTCACCCTATTTACTATGTACTTTAGAAACAATAATGACAACTAAAGATAAGGTTTGTTCCGTACGAGAATTTACCCGTCGACACAACAGAATACAAATAAGCCTACAATTACTTAACCTAACGGAGCAGGAACACTGTAAGAGAAGACCAATAGCAAGGTACTCATCACTACGGAGGAGAAGGAGGTGAGACCCACAGCCGGCAACCACACTGTCCACGAGCTGACTGACTCTAGTTCCTCAACACCAACCCTCGAATGAATGAGTCGAAGATGGTCCAGTGTGGTGATTCTTGGCAGTCCCCATCACACTTTCGTCTTTAACCACTAGATGGCGACACCAACCAGAACAACATTGTGGTTTGCTGCTGTACCACATAGATGAATACAATATAAATATAAATAATAATATACACAAAAAATACACTACATGATTCCGCAAAAAAAAATTAAATAAATAAATACACATTCGTTTCATATGGATTTCAATTACCGAGTGACTTAACATGCTTGACACCTCACACATCAACAAGTGAGGGCTTTGAGTAGCTTGTTTGTGTAACACTAAGTCAGTTTACACTCGGTCACTCATTGGTCGTCTTAAGTTACGTCTCGTCACTTACTGGTCCCTGAGTTACACCCTGTCACTCACTGGTCCCCGAGTTACACCTGGTCAATCACTGGTCCCTGAGTTACACCTGGTCATTCACGGGTCTCTTAGTTACACCTGGTCACTCACAGAATCCCTGAGTTACACCCGGTCACTCACTGGTCCCAGAGGTCCTGCATGACAGAGCCCTCGAATCGAAGCTGGCTGAAGAATGGGGAGTGGTTCAGGACGTTTAGGGGAGGGGCTCTCCCTAACGTCACGCCCACCAGCATTAACATCAGGAGGTCTCGCATCTGTACGAGGGAGAAGAAACGCCTGTGTTATGGAGAGATGCACACCTGTAGTAGAGAGAAAGAGAGAGAGAGAGAGAGAGAGAGAGTGAGAGAGAGAGAGAGAGAGATTAATATTATATCTGTACAGGTGAACTATCTAAATGAACCAGGTAAATGCGCCCTCACACCTTTGGTTAAGTTAATTAATGTACCTTCACGTGTACACAGGTAGGCAGGCTGGCTGTGCAGAATGACTTGGAACAGGTAACTACATTCCTTCAATATAACAACACAGATATCTTTATATCTTAGCTCACGTCAATATAAGATACAGTTAAGTTAATTTGGTTATAGTTTTCGTTAAATTAAGTTATATTTGGTTAAGTTAGGTTATGGGTAAGTTATGTGTCGAGGTTAAGTTAAGGTGTGTTTAGTTATGGTCGGGTTAAAGTGCGTATGGTTAGGTTTATTTAAGTTAAGGTTGGTTTAGCCAGTACTGTACTAAGTGACACCGATTATGACAGTTTTAGTAAATATTATAATACAATCGTGTGAACAGTCCCCTTCACTGGTGCGTTTACAGGAGCTCGTCACAGTCCCCTTCACTGGTGCGTTTACAGGGGCTCGTCACAGTCCCCTTCACTGGTGCGTTTACAGGGGCTCGTCACAGTCCCCTTCACTGGTGCGTTTACAGGGGCTCGTCACAGTCCTTCACTGGTGCGTTTGGGGCTCGTCACAGTCCCTTCACTGTGCGTGCAGGGCTCGTCACAGTCCCCTTCACTGGCGCGTTTACGGGGCTCGTCACAGTCCCCTTCACTGGTGCGTTTACAGGGGCTCGTCACAGTCCCCTTCACTGGTGCGTTTACAGGGGCTCGTCACAGTCCCCTTCACTGGTGCGTTTACAGGGGCTCGTCACAGTCCCCTTCACTGGTGCGTTTACAGGGGCTCCTCATATAAGCATTCCACAACTTTTTGAGATATTAATTTTAATTTTATTTTAATTTTATTCCATATTATGTTTTCTATTGCGAGTTTCCTTATGTTCGAATGTAAACAAACACAGGGCTACCACACTGCACAAGACCTGACGAGTCCCTGTAAACGCACGAGTGAAGGGGACTGTATATTCCTAATCTTGATAACTACTGTAAATAATTTCAGACAAGAACATAAACTATTGTGATTATTTATATTAAAAAAAAGAGATGTGTTTACGTTTCTATATACTTGCTGCTGGTGTATGAGAAGGAAGTAGATGGGTCGCAGCAACAGCAGTAGTAGTAGGAGGAGGAGCAGTGGTACTAGTGTCAGCAGCCCACGTAAGCTGAGAGTTGACTGTGGCGCCACCAGAGTGTTCCTCTTCACATTTCTAGACCACCACCATCATCACGCACTGATAACTGTTTCTCCCTTTTAATTTTTTGTACATACCAATCACTTAAAAAAAATATATATATACATAATGAAATAAAAGAAGTTATATATCTAAAACTATTTCTTCTGTTTTTATATATACCTGTACCCCGCCAATCAAAATATTATAAGTACGTAGCCCATAGCCTATGCAACATGAAGACAATATTTCCACTATAACTAATTCGGATTTTTTCTAAATGAATTAAATATAGTTTATTTCTTTTCCTCCTTACTACTGTTTAGTCTCGATATGTTTACTTAAATATAGATTAAGTTAACATTACCAATCACAAAACATTACGAAGATGATTATTTACTATGTACTAAACGAATTATATTTAACACAATAATAAATTACCTTTAGTTTCTTTTAGATAGATTAGATACAGAGAGAGAGAGAGAGAGAGAGAGAGAGAGAGAGAGAGAGAGAGAGAGAGAGAGAGAGAGAGATACGCGTCCCTAAATAGACACAACACACTATCTCGTCCCAGGTAGGTGAGCTATATAAACCATGATGATGATGATGATGATGATGATGATGATGATGATGATGATGACGATGATGATGATGATATAATTGTGGGATTATTATTATTATTATTAGTAGTAGTAATGGAAGTTGTTGATAATTGTTGTAGAGCCTACGACTACCTCACATTAAGAGGAGTTAATGTCGACAGTGCCATACAGGGTCAGGGGTCATGTAATGTGAGCTGGTCGAGTGTGCAAGTCGGTCACTCTAGTTACCCCTCATTACCTACCCCCCCCCCCTCACCTGCCTCCCCATTGCCAGCCATTACTACAGTATCTCACTATTGCCAACATGTCTGATATGGAATGTGAAAATAATTGATTCTGGACGTGGGTACAGCGAGCCTTCTTTGACATCAGGATATTCGACCCCATGGCTGCATGTCGCCGTGACCTGTCTCTCGAGGTTGAGAACAGGAGGAATGAGAACGCCAACAACAGAGAGTAGACAAAGAGAATCAAGAACGTGGACCAAGGCAGCTGAGGTGTTATCAAAACAGAAGCAGCAGCTCAGAAGTTATGTCGTAGCCTGGTTGTTCAGGTCTGCATTGCTTTGCCTCAGGAGAACAAGATCATCGGCCCAGAAACAAACAACACCCACAGACATAGACTATGAGGCAACAGTCACAGAATGCGCAAGGATCTATGGTTTAACTAAGTCAGCTAGGGTAGTTACTTTTGTATTAGGATTGGCAATAAAATGATGGCAAAAGGTTGGCTATAAGGGGAGGTTTGAGGCCGTGGTAGTAGTAGTAGTAGTAGTAGTAGTAGTAGTAGTAGTAGTAGTAGTAGTAGTAGTAGTAGTAGAAGTGGGAAGAGTAACACAAGGAAGGAAGCAAAGAGGAAAAGTAAGAGAAGAAAAAGGACACATAACACCACCAACACACACACAAAACATTCTCGTCTTCCTTAACACAACTCCCTGATGATGTGAATAAAGACGGCAATGTTTGGGAATTTTTTCGTGTTTCAGTATACTAGTGTTTACCTGCACAATACATACAATTATATCATATATCATCTTCAAGTGAGTTTGGCGTGGTGTAGATAGATAACATAGTGGAGAAGGAGAGAATTTCCCGTACGTAAGGAAGCACTGAACTGTACCACCTTCGTTTTCTCAGCTGTAAAGTTAGGTGTTTATATACCAAGGAGTAAGCTGTGGCTGCTTTGGTACACGAACCAATGATCTTGAAGATATGAGTTGAGAAATATATCCAATTCTCTCAAGAACGTATCTACGACCTTCAGTAAGAATGAACGTATAGACGATGAAGAAATTTCTTATGTGTCATTATTATTAAGTTACACTATAGGTGACTCGAATACCTTTAAACAACAACACGAAAAAATAAACGCAATTTTCCTCCTAAGTAACTAACTAACGAATTAACTAAATAAAACCATTCCACTTATACACAACAAAATAGACAAAAATAAAATAAAATAATGAAAACTTAAAAATAACACCATAGAAGTAATTATTCACGATTATAGTATTTATTATAGGTAAAAGTTAGAATGACTTTATTTGCTGAAGGCGCCTAAACGACCTCCATATCCATCTCAATCCGTCTGGTTACCGTGAGATTAATCTGAAAATCGGCGCCATTAGTGTTCTTAATGAGGAGATAATGGAACCACAACAAGATAAAATGATAACACCTTGAGCGGCCTCGTGATGGATAACAACAACTTCTGTTTATCTGTAATGTCGAAAGTATCTGGTGAGTGAAGGTGTGTGTGTGTGGATACTCTCTCTATCTCTCTGTATTTATCTATTTCTCCTTCTTTCGTTCTCTCACTTAACGTCTTTCTCTCTCTAACCCTACTTGTCTCTATCTCATTCTCTTTGTATCACTCACTCTCTCATTCTCTGATTTACCTTAGTGTCCCCCATCCATACTCTTATTCACAAAAGAAAATGAATGTACCCCGTTGAAGTTACAGGGTAGACTTATATACATATTTCAACCTGCAGAAGAAACAAACTTACTGTATATCAATTTATCACCTCTTCTACTCCATGTTATATATAATCCTCATATAATCTTCTATTATATCTAAAACACTACTATAGATAGGAATATATGCCCTTAAGGTACCATTAAGTTAGTACTCTTTAAACTAACCTAACTTAAACCAGCCTAACCTAACTCTCTGCTATACCACACAAACATAAACAATTTCTTAACATTTATTCACAGAGTGTTTATCTTCACTACATATCGGCCGTAATCTCCCATTTGTGTCATACACCTGAGTTTCATATTACTACCCACAAACTACAATGAATACTCAAGAATTCTTCCAGGTGAAATAAACTGGGAGGTTAAACTTCAATTGGTTCTGTTCATCACAAAAGATCAATTCCTATAATCATACTAAAACAATAAAAAAAAAACCGTAATGTAAACACGAATTAAGAAAAAAAGAAGTAAATTGGACGCTGTGCCAGTGTTGATATTTTTTCGTTCAGTGGATGATTTCCCCTTTCAAGTGAGTCGACTGGTGTTTTGATGTCAGTCAGTCAGGTAAGCAAATGACTTTCAGATAGGGAATGAGAGAGAGAGAGAGAGAGAGAGAGAGAGAGAGAGAGAGAGAGAGAGAGAGAGAGAGAGAGAGAGAGTCCTCATTGATAGTTGGTTCAATTAGAAACAGAATAAAATCATACAGTGTAACTTTTCATAAAATATTGTTATCTTGGAGACATTTTCTTTTTTACCTATTGATCGAGGAGGTGAGGTAAACTGATGCGTTTGATAAGCCACAAAAGATAACCTGACTAGATAACGTGTGGATGACGTCTAATGAGATTTCTTTAATTATTATTATTACTAAAGGATCACCAGTAATTAAGATCCCAGGTGTTATTAACGTAGGGGGAGGGAGGAGGAGGGGGTGTTATGTGATACCTTTAGACAGGGTTAATTAAAGGTATCACGTAATACCTAAATTCTCCTCATTCTCTCTTGACCTTATTGCTTCATCTCTCTCTCTTTTTCTCGCTTGCTCTCTCTCTCTATATATATATATATATCTCTCTCTCTCTCTCTCTTTCTCTCTCTCTCGCTCTCTATCAGTGGTGTGATCTATACGTGGTCAAGTAGTCTCTCTTAAAATGCTCGCGTACATCTGTTGTCGGGAGCAACAGAAACACAAGGTGATCTTCTGTTAATTATCCTGTTTACCTGTTGATTTGTCGACCTGTTAGACTATTTACCTGTTGGACTGTTTACCTGTTGACTTATTGACCCGTTAGTGTGTTTATGAGAATCTTTGTCTCCTGATATTGTGGTTAGTTGATAATATATATAACACAAGTTAAGGAGCCTCTAACCTAACCCAACCAACCCAACCAAACCCAAACCAACCCAACCAAACCTAACCAAACCCAACCAAACCCAACCAAACCAAAACCAACCCAACCAAACCCCAACCAAACCCAAACCAACCCAAACCAACCAAACCCAAACCAACCCAACCAAACCCCAACCAAACCCAAACCAACCAAACCCAACCAAACCAACCAATAACCAAAACCAAACCTAACCAAACCTAACCAAACCCAAACCAACCCAACCAAACCTAACCAAACCTAACCAAACCCAAACCAACCCAACCAAAGCTAACCTAACCTAACCAAACCCAAACCAACCCAACCAAAGCTAACCTAACCTAACCTAACCTAACCAAACCCAACCATACCTAACCAAACCTAACCAAACCCAACCAAACCTAACCAAACCTAACCAAACCCAACCAAACCCAACCAAACCCAACCAAACCAAAACCTTACGTAACTCATGGGTTAAAATCGGTATTAAATCAAAAAACAAAAAACCACTAAACCTGAGATAAAACTGAACCTCCATTATCACTACCCAAGGTCAGTCGATATATATATACATTTTTATTATAGCTTATCACTGAAGGGGGAACGCAGAGAGTACATTGGTAACTGAGTAGAGGAAAGCTGTATTTACCGGACTATATGAAGATGAAATTCCGTTATATCGAGGGTTCCGTAAATGTGAAATCCTTATATAACGGATTAATGGAGAGATAAATTCCGTTATATCGAGGATTCCGTAAATGTGAAATCCTTATATAACGGATTAATGGAAAGATAAAGTCCGTTATATGGAGGTTTCACTATAGGAAGTAATCTAAAGTTGTTATTATTATTACAAAATAAAACTCAATTGTCCTTCACTCTCTTCTCTGTCTTTATATAAAAAAATAATATTTATTCTGGTATTATGACTTAGTGAAAAAAGTGATATATTTTAACATTTTATTACTCAATATTAAAGGGTTAGTTTTTGTAAGTTAATTTAGAGAGAGAGAGAGAGAGAGAGAGAGAGAGAGAGAGAGAGAGAGAGACTAATACTAATTCTCTTATAAACTCAATTGGATTAACAAGAACATTGTAAATTTTGTTATCAGCTTATCTTAATACCTCGTCTAATAATAATAATCTTGGGTTAAGTTAATCATCAAGGGTCTAAAAGATTTGTATTATCATGATTTTTCTATTGGACAAAAAATCCCACTGGACAAAAAAATCCCACTTACGAAAACTCAAAGGACAATATTTCACTGGACAAAAAAAAAAATATCCCACTGAAATTTCCTCCCTACAAAACAATCTTGAATAATAATAATAATAATAATAATAATAATAATAATAATAATAATAATAATAATAATAATAATAATCTTACATAACTGATCCATATTAATTGAAGAAAAAACCCACTTAGCTTACAGGTGTCGTTATCAGGGGTGACCGGCCGAGTTCACACCACTCTGAGCTGGGTACTGAGAACGTTGGCATTGTAGTACTTGGTCGTGAGCCTTACTGGGTAGTTTTGAGTCAACCATCTCTCTGAAGCCTCAAAACTCTCACCGTTAGGAAGCTTCAGTCAGGTGAGGGTATCAGAGGCTTCAATTACCTTAACGGGGAAGGTTTAACGAGGAAGGTTTAACGAAGAAGGTTTAACGAGGAAGGTTTAACGAAGAAGGTTTAACGAGGAAGGTTTAACGAAGAAGGTTTAACGAGGAAGCTTATGGGATATTAATAACACCCACTTCAGCCCCTTGAAATAGCCTGACTAATTTCTCGCTGGCAAGGTCATGGCGATGGGTGGTAGACGTGCGTGTGTGTTGGTGGTGCTTCTCGTAATGGTGGAGATCGGCATCGTCCATCTCCACCAATCACCTCCCCTGATGATGAAGACTGCAGTAGGAGAGACAGAGGGAGGAAGAGGAGGAGGAGAAGGACCCAAGCTAGAGGATCTACAGCAGCAGGAGGACGAAGAGGAAGGATCGGGTGTCTCAGCTCCCCAGGTGTATGTTGAAGGTCTGGGGACAGCGAGAGGAAGGGTCTTGAAGTCTTTCCTAGGGAGGGAATTCTACGCCTTCATGAGTATCCCGTACGCAATGCCTCCCGTGGGCGACAGAAGATTCAAGGTAAGGTTTAATTAGGTTACCTGTGAGATAGGTTAGGTTAGGTTAGTTTAGGTTACGTTTAGGTTAGGTTAGGTTAGGTTAGGTTAGGTTAGGTTTGGTTAGGTTACGTTTAGGTTAGGTTAGGTTAGGTAAGGTTAAATTATGTTACCTGTAATATAAATGAGGTTAATTTAGGTTAAGTTATCTAATAATTCTTACTACACAGAGACTACCGGGTCAAGTGTTTAATTTAATTCCTATCAGTTCAATAATTATTCAAGATTTATCATAGTACTCATTATTTTTATCATTATTTATCTAATAGAGCTAATTACTATGTCCTTAAGTGGACGGGCCCTTGATCTGCACTACTTAAATAAAAAATTCTAATTACCTTCTTTACTCAGTCAATTTATATTCTTTAACTGTTCGAGTGTCGTTATGATAACAACCCAATCGGAGAGGAGTTGGGCAATTACAGTACAGTGTGTCTCAGAAAATTACTTACACCCCTATCTTACAATTACAGTGTGTCTCAGAAAATAACTTACACCCCTATCTTACAATTACAGTGTGTCTCAGAAAATTACTTACACCCCTATCTTACAATTACAGTGTGTCTCAGAAAATTACATACACCCCTATCTTACAATTACAGTGTGTCTCAGAAAATTACTTACACCCCCTATCTTACAATTACAGTGTGTCTCAGAAAATTACTTACACCTGATATCAATGAAAATCTGTCATGTAGTGAATATATTTTGAGACACCCTGTTGATCTGTGTGGGGTGGGGGGGGGTGACTGAGATAACAACAACATCAAGGTCATAACATCTAAAACATCATCACTACTGGAGTAAAAATTGGTCATTAAAGCGAACTACCTGTTAAGAGATAACTGTATCAGGTTAAAACTGGATTATACACATTTACTGAAGCACCTATTACAGTTTTTAACATACGAATACAATGAAATATTTAGTATGTATGTATGTATGTATGTATGTATATATGTATGTATGTATGTATGTATGTATGTATGTATGCATGTATGTATGTAATTCTTTATCTATCTATCTATCTATCTATCTATCTATCTACTAGCCTCGTTATCACTTACTACTTAATGGCGGTGATAACATTATAATCTTTGCTTATATTATTGTTACCTGAGCTAATAAAAGTCTAGACAGGTAAACAGGTAAATCAGGTGGGATTATGTCTTGTCTTTGAGTTATAAGTTGTCGTTTCCTTAGCCTAACCTAACCTAACCTACCCATAACCTAACCTAACCTAACCTAACCTAACCTAACCTAACCTACCCATAACCTAACCTAACCTAACATACACAAATGATCATACGCTTGATAATTCTCACTTGTTTTTCATCAGTATCCCGAGCCATGGACCGGTAAGTGGGACTCGGAGGTTGAGGGTGACTACGAAGCCACTTGGTTGAGGGCGAGGTGTCCCCAGGAGTCACTTATCCGAAGCATTGTGGGCGGCAGGGAAGACTGTCTACATGTCAGCATCTACACCCCGAAGGTTAGTATATATGTATATATACTTCTACACCCTCTCTACACCACCTACAACCTCCTTACACCCACCCTACACCCCTCTAAACCCTTCCTACACCCCCTGGTAACTCTCTACACCCTCCCTACACCCCTCTAAACCCTTCCTACACCCCCTGGTAACTATCTACACCCTCCCTACACCCTCAGGTAAATATATATACTTCTACATCCTCGCTACATTTCCTACACCCCCTGGTAACTCTCTACACCCACCCTACACCTCTAAACCATCCTACACCCCCTGGTAACTCTCTACACCCACCCTACACCCCTCTAAACCCGTCCTACACCCCCTGGTAACTCTCTACACCCACCCTACACCCCTCTAAACCCTTCCTACACCCCCTGGTAACTCTCTACACCCTCCCTACACCCGCTGGTAATTCCCCCTCTGACATGGTTCATTTGCATATATAAATACTATTATTATAATCAAGTGTAAAATAAGTAACAAATGTGTGTGTTAAGTCATGTCAGTTCACTCATGTCATATTTAAGGCCACAATCAGCTAACTCATGTCATATTTTAAGCCACAATCATCTAACTCATGTCATATTTAAGGCCACAATCAGCTAACTCATGTCATATTTTAAGCCACAATCAGCTAACTCATGTCATATTTAAGGCCACAATCAGCTAACGCATGTCATATTTAAGACCACAATCAGCTAACTCGTCAAGATATAGGTCAGGACCATGTCAGGGGCGTGTTACTAATGAAAGGTGTTTTGGTGACCTCCTATCAGCTGAAGGAGGAGCTAGGGGAAGGAGTGGGTCTTCCTGTGATGTTTTGGATTCACGGTGGATCTTACATGACGGGGGACGCTAACCTGTATGTCCCCACGAAGTTAATGGACCGGGACGTGATGGTAGTAGTGGTCCAGTATCGCCTCGGGACATTAGGTGAGTGGGTGGGTGGTAGTGGGTAGGTGGTAGTAGGTGGGTGGTAGTGGGTAGGGGTGGTGGTAGTGGGTGGTGGGTGTAGTAGTGGTGTGAGGGGTAGTGGTGGTAGTAGAGGTGGTGGTGGTGGTAGTAGTGTGCAGTAGCAGTATGCAGTAGTAGTGGTAGTATATAAACTAGTAGTAACGTAACAGCAGTAGCAGTAGTGTATAGTGATGTAGACTAAACCAATAATAAAACAATTAACAACTTCTAAAACCACAAACCTCTCACAATTATAATGTTAAACCAAACAATTATTTCAACTGTAAATTAACAACAAAGAAAATAACACAAAAAATAAAATGATAATTAACCTGTCATAAAATCATCGTGAGGGTCCAAGAATACTCACCTGTCGTTCTCACATGTACAGGGTTCCTGGCTGGGGGCACACCTGAGGCACCAGGTAACATGGGACTTATGGACCAGATAGAGGCTCTCCGCTGGGTAGGTATACAGCTTCTCATGTATGTATGTATGTATGTATGTATGTATGTATGTATGTATGTATGTATGTAGTGTGTTAGTGTGTGTGTGTGTGTGTGTGTGTGTATTGATATATTTGTGTTTGATAATTACTTTGTACTGCTATAGCCATTATGAAGTGTTCTCCATATAAATACTAATCAGTCTCTCTCTCTCTCTCTCTCTCTCTCTCTCTCTCTCTCTCTCTCTCTCTCTCTCTCTCTCTCTCTACAGATACAGAAATATATACAATATTTCGGAGGTGACCCGGACAAGGTGACGGTATTTGGCCAGAGTGCAGGAGGTGCCAGTGCCTCGTGGTTACAGATGACTTCCCTTACTAATGGTGAGTGCCACATTGACCCCTTAACCTCACCCCTTTAACTCTCCTTTACCCTTACCACTAAACAAAACCTAACCTAACCAAACCTAACCAAACCTAACCTAACCTAACCTAACCCCCCCAGAAACAACACCTAACAACAACGGTAGACAACTTCTCCATCGGGTTATTCCTGAGAGCGGTTCCTCCCTTGAGATCTGGACCATTGACGATAATCCCGAGAAGTCATTCATGGATACCGCTACCTTGCTGGACTGTGCGGGGGAAGAGACGAATAACACAGACGAGATGATAATATGTATGAGAAGCAGAAGTTTCCAGGAAATTGCCCAAGCTTCTTTAACTCTCTATGTAAGTGTTTGTAGGTGATTGTCTCTATTTATGCTAAGGAATAGAATTTGTATTTATTTTCGTCTCTCTTTCCCTCTCACGATCTTTCTAACTCTCTCTCTCTCTCTCTCTTCCTGTCTCACTCTCTCACACAGGGACGAGACAGGCGAGCAGGAGGCCTTGGTTTCAAAGGATTGTGTCCGGTTATCCAGAGCGGTATGGAGGACTCTGGCATTGAATTAGTGATTCCCGAAGACCCGAGAACCACCCTGCAGAAGGGAGACTTCCTCAAGATACCTGTCATGACTGGTAGTGTACGCGACGAAGGATCTCTTGTTATTGGCTGTAAGGAAGAATCACTCTTGATTATTCAGAATCTTTAGTATACTTTCAGAATCATTTGTATAGGTTCAGAATCATCAACATAAATTTAAATATTAAATAGTAAATAGTTAATAGTAAATCGTTAATAGTAAATAGTAACTTTAGAGAAATATAAGTAAGTATAAGTTTAGTAATTAATTAAATATAAGTGTTTATTGAGAGCATTATAGAAGTAGTATAAATGAATAGGAATACTTTTAATATTTATGTATACCATCAAATAATTATGTATACCTACAATAATTATGCATACCTCCAACACCTTCCTGAAGTAATGGTTGTATACATACCTACAGTGACCTACAAAGATTTCCTCTACCCCAATGGCCACACGACTAACGATACAGAGTTCATGAGAGACGAGGCTGTTCATACTCTCATCAATGCGTTTGGTAAGTGTGTGTGTGTGTGTGTGTGTGTGTGTGTGTGTGTGTGTGTGTGTGTGTGTGTGTGTGTGTGTGTGTGTGTGTGTCGTTGTTGTCTTTATATATTAACTTCTCGGTATATAAGTTGTTTTGTATTTGTTGTGATCATTAACCTTAGGAATATATCTTTTTTTTCCCCCAACCTGTAATTAATTAGTTTTTTCCCCTCTCTTGGACAGGTATTGATGACAAGAATGGAGCTGTGACAAATACCATGCAAGTGGGTTATTTCCCTAATGCCATCATGGGGGAGTGGGATACCATGGTGGGTGGTATGATAGATGTAAGTATATGGTCTTGTAGGTTAGGTTAGGTTAGGTTAGGTTAGGTTAGGTTAGGTTAGGTTAATTTTAGCCAAAAAAAAAAAATATAAAATAACAGTTGAAATAAATTGAAGGTAATTAATAAAAGATCCTTCTTCTGCCACTCCTTCACTAGATGGGTGGGGTGATGTTCCTTAAGTCTGGTCTATGGGAGGCAGTTCACGCTATGTACAAGGCAGCGCCAGAGGTCCCTGTTTACTTCTACTCATGGGAGTTTGAGAGTGATGATTCTCTCTTTCCTTGGATATTTCTCTCCATGCCTGACGTTCCCGTTCATGGAGGTGAGAGAGAGAGAGAGAGAGAGAGAGAGAGAGATAACAAAAAATAAAAAGAGTGAGATGGCAAAAGAGAGAAATAAAATGAAAAACAAAAACAAAAGAGAAAAAGTGAAAATTAAAAAAAATATATATATATATTTCCCTCACTCCCACAGATGTAGCCCACACTGATGAGTTACTTTACCTGTTCCACCTACCTGCCGATATGGACCACCGCCAGAAGGTGATGGTGAATCGTATGGTGACACTGTGGACTAATTTCGCTAAATACGGGTAAGTTTACCTGGCCTGGAGAATAGCTCAATTAACCTTCATTTACCTGAGTTGCTTATACGTACGTTATTGTGTGATTGTGTACGTAAATTGTACTTTATTTGGGCCACTGTACGTGTAAAAGCAGATGACTATAAGCTATAACAGGTGATGACACACACACACACACACACACACACACACACACACACACACACACACACACTATTAACTCAAGTCTTTCTTCACTGACAGTAACCCAACTCCTCAAGATGTGGCGTACGAGGGGGAGAGGTGGAAGGGCGAGGTGGAAGAGTGGCGACCGTTCACCCTCGAGGGACAACAATTTATGCTCATCACTGACAACTTCACCATGAACCTCGACTACACCAAACGATGGAACTATCACCGTGACCTCGTTGACCCTACTACTGAGGTTAGATTAGGTTATGGTTAGGTTAGGTTATGGTTAGGTTAGGTTATGGTTAGGTTAGGTTAGGTTACTGGGGTGTGTTTATTTTTTGGTGATGGCTGGGTATAATTATTAGTAACAGCAAACTTACTTTTGGTCGTGATAAGGATTTATACGCACATACACATACACACACACACACACACACACACACACACACACACACACACACACACACGCCAATGCCATCTTAATATCATAAGACCTCCTGTATAAACAAACCTAACCAACCTTATCAGATTATGACCTAAGCCATTATCGGAGAAATGATAACTAAAGCCTTATTATTTATCCTTCTTCCCCCACCACCTCCCCCACAGCCACCCAGCACTACACCCAACCCACACCTGGTCGATAAGGACGCCTACGACAAACAGGTACGGGAGAAGGAACAGTTCCAAATAGCTACTGGTATCCTGGGAGGCGTGTGTGTCTGTACACTCGCGCTGTTCATCGTCGTTTCTGTCAAGTTGAGGAAGAAAACTAACGCTATTGTGTGATGCTGATACGCCATGTTAGGTTAGGTTAGGTTTGGTTAGGTTAGGTTAGGTTTGGTTTGGTTAGGTTAGGTTTGGTTAGGTTAGGTTTGGGGGATGAGTCTTTCTATAATGAGCAGAGTCCATGATGTAAACCCCCCCCCCCCCAAGCTAATGAGCTATAATCTTTAAAGTCCATTA
Organism: Homarus americanus; assembly: GCF_018991925.1. Classification (NCBI taxonomy): domain Eukaryota; kingdom Metazoa; phylum Arthropoda; class Malacostraca; order Decapoda; family Nephropidae; genus Homarus; species Homarus americanus. The sequence goes on from NW_024748870.1 coordinate 2,661,897, forward strand.
TATCGAGGAACAAATGTGAAATCCCTCCATTTAACGGATTATATGGAGAAAAAAAAGTCCATTATATGAAGGTTTCTCTATTATCTTCTATAATATCTCTACTTATAGTCATGATCTCTATAACTAGTTAATATAAACAAGAAATTCAACTCTTACAAAAATTTAACTCCAAAAACACATCAATATTTCAACACATATTAACATCAATAACATTAACATCAATATTCGGCTTCACCAGTTATTAGATATTAATGGATAATTGATTTTTATTATTAAACTTTTGTCTAAGTAAACTTTTGAACTGTTAGTGTGTTAATACAGTAGATAGTTTATTAATACAATGAGGAATTTATTCTATGGAAAACAAAAAAATGGTCTGCGTCTCCTTCCCTCCCTCTATCCCCTTCTTTCTTCCTCCCCCTCTCTCCCTCTCCCCCTCTCTCCCTTCCTTCCTCTCCCTCTTTCCTCCTTCCTCTGTTCCTCCCCCTCTCTCTTCCTCCCCCTCTCTCATCCTCCCCCTCTCCCCCTCTCTGTTCCTCCCCCTCTCTCTTCCTCCCCATCTCTCCCCCTCTCCCTCTCTCTCCCTCTTCGACTTTGAATCATATACAGTTAGTGTCCGCTTTACGTACATCCACTTAACGTACGTGTTTTCAAGGACGCATTATGTACGTTAAAGAAACACACTAGCTGTAGCTCATGTTGTGTGTGTGTGTGTCTTGACTTTGAACAATAAATAATAACAAGATCCATTTGTTTACCTCTCCTAACTATGTATGTATGTATGTATGTATGTATGTATGTATGTATGTATGTATGTATGTATATATGTACAGCACAATAGTATTCATAAGGCCGAGTGCATCTTAGAGTGAATGTAAACACTTATCACTCAGCACCACATCGTAAGGGTCTTGAAGGCTCTGGATTGAAGTGAAAATCAACAGGCGATGTCATGTTGATTAATATTATATATTGTAACAACACGAGCTGGAAAAGGTGTTATTGTCTGTGTTATTCTTGTTGTGTTTGTGTTGTGTTCGTGTTGTTTGGCTCTTATTCTCCTTGTTTTGTTGTTGTTATTCTTGTTCTTGCTATTCTTGTTCTTGTTATTCTTGTTCTTAGTCTTCTTGCTGTTGTTGTTGTTCTCGTTATTCAAGAGTCAGCAGGTACATGAGCTTGTTGGTTAGTACAGACACAAACCTTATCTAATATTCTCAAGTTAGTTCGATCGTTCTCTCTGGAGGTGTCCGTGTGTGTGTGTTGACCAGCTTAATGTTTACAAGATCGAAGGAGCAATCAGCATAGATGAGGTGCAGAGAATATAACAGTCTGTATAGTATCTCACAGTTACTTGTTTGAGGTGGAGTTGGACACATCAGTATAGGGAGATATCAGCTCTAAGACTCCTGAAACTCCTGCTAGATAAGAAAGAATGAGGCTCTTCAAGTTTTCCCAGTTTAAGACTCCTCCATTGAGAGTGTTCTACTGGAGTCTCTTAGTACTCCGGTTATTTGGTGGTCTCCCTTACTCCTGGGCAGATGCTGAGGCCAAGACATCCAAGAAGCGATTTTGTGAAGGAACTAAATCATCACCACGAGACAGGGTGTTCCCGCCTAGTATCCTGGTGAAGAAGAGACGGTGGGTCATATGGTCAGGGATCTACACCTACTGGTCTGTGGTTCAGTACGGGCTTAGTCTGATGATCTACCTCCGCATTTTATTCTTGTTTAGTCTCGATCTTCCGACGGAGGCAGTAGCTTCGGTGATCGCTCAATTTATCTGGGTATTGGCAGCGGGTGGGTTACTATGGCACATGAAAATCAAATGTTCCACTCTGGCTGTGATCGTAACGCAACTAAGCAGTATTTTCCATCCTGGCGGCGTCAACCTACTACCTTCCAGATGTGACTTAATGAGAAGTTTTACTCTGTTTGCTACTATTGCTTCTTTCATATCTGAGGCGGTTGATTTTATTAACGCGGGAGCACTGAATGGCCCGATGGATCATGAAAGTCTAATTATTGTCGATATTTCCGCTATTGTTAACTTCCTCCTTAAAATTACGATAACTATGCCTGCAGCCGCTATGATCTTTCTCTACCATTCCATTGCAGTCATCTTCGCCGCAGGATACAGAAATATCTCAGATGTATTCCAATCCCATCTTACATCTCAGACCATTTGGAAATACAACGAAAATCACCCCGATCTCATCAACCCTCAGATGACCCCAAGTGACTCACCACCATCACCACCACCATTACCACCAGATGAATCCTTAAAATACAAAAATATGAAGGTTATCGTATCTGTAAGCTCCACATGGAAGAAAATGTGTTCCTTAGATGAAACCAAACTCACACAAGACCTGATGGACGCGGCACAAACCACCTACAGCCTTCACCAACAACAACGACTCTTCAATGCTTATTTCTCAACACCACTTCTACTCATTATGGCTAAATCTATCACCACTATTATCATCAATGTCTTCTGTGTACTGTTGAAACTCAGTATTGAAGGGGATAATACGTCTACTCTTCTTTCTACCGTTGTCAAGGATATATCGACTCTCTATTTGATATGTCTTTCTCCAGACTATATATCTACTGAGGTGTGTGTCTGTGTCTGCCTGTCTGAATATGTCTATGTCTGTAGCTTGTGTTTATGTTAGTTTTAATCTGTCTGTCTGTCTGTCTGGCTCATCTATTTGTCTCACCTGTCTCTCTGTCACACCTGGATACGGATCAAAACAAAGTACCCGAATTCTCATGCTAAAATTTTCGGCCTTGTTGGGTTAGGTTAGGTTAGGTTAGGTTAAATTTGGTTATATTAAGGTAGGTTAGGTTAAATTTGGTTACATCATGGTAGGTTAGGTTAAGCTAGTGGTGGGAGAACTAATCTTCAGGTGAACAAAAACACAAATAAAAACCCATCAACCAAAACAAAAGACTCACATAAACTAACAATTATCATCTGTTTTGTGTTATTCCTTCCTTTATCATTGTCTTCCTCTCTTTCATAATACATTGCTTTTGATGTTTTAACACCTTAGCGAACAGTCATACAGACTTAAGTGTTTATATTGATGTTTAGAGAGAGAGAGAGAGAGAGAGAGAGAGAGAGAAGAGAGAGAGAGAGAGAGAGAGAGAGAGAGAGAGAGAGAGAGAGAGAGAGAGAGAGAGAGAGAGAGAGAGAGAGAGAGAGAGAGAGAGAGAGAGAGACAGATAGGATAGAGAGAGAGAGAGATAGAGAGATAGAGAGAGAAGAGAGAGATACAGAGAGAGAGAGAGAGAGAGAGAGAGAGAGAGAGAGAGAGAGAGAGTAATCCACTCTTTTGTGTCTTTCAGCGGGAGAAGTTACACGGTATCCTCACAGCCCTCAGAATGACTCCTGTCTCTCCTCACGCCCACGCACAGGTAAGTCTCTCCCACCACGCCCACACACCTAGATAGATCTACCCCACGCCCTCATACAGTAATGTTAGCAACTAATCTATCTATTCACGAACACTAAAAACACTGATCTAGACATACACAGACACTAAAAACACTGATCTAGACATACACAGACACAAAAAACACTGATCTAGACATACACAAACACTAAAAACACTGATCTAGACATACACAGACACTAAAAACACTGATCTAGACATACACAGACACTAAAAACACTGATCTAGACATACACAGACACAAAAAACACTGATCTAGACATACACAGACACTAAAAACACTGATCTAGACATACACACCACTAAAAACACTGATCTAGACATACACAGACACTAAAAACACTGATCTAGACATACACAGACACAAAAAACACTGATCTAGACATACACAAACACAAAAAACACTGATCTAGACATACACAGACACTAAAAACACTGATCTAGACATACACAGACACAAAAAACACTGATCTAGACATACACAGACACTAAAAACACTGATCTAGACATACACAAACACTAAAAACACTGATCTAGACATACACAAACACAAAAAACACTGATCTAGACATACACAAACACAATAAACACTGATCTAGACATACACAGACACAAAAACACTGATCTAGACATACACAGACACTAAAAACACTGATCTAGACATACACAGACACTAAAAACACTGATCTAGACATACACAAACACAAAAAACACTGATCTAGACATACACAGACACTAAAAACACTGATCTAGACATACACAGACACAAAAAACACTGATCTAGACATACACAAACACTAAAAACACTGATCTAGACATACACAGACACAAAAAACACTGATCTAGACATACACAGACACTAAAAACACTGATCTAGACATACACAGACACTAAAAACACTGATCTAGACATACACACCACTAAAAACACTGATCTAGACATACACAGACACAAAACACTGATCTAGACATACACAGACACTAAAACAGGATTCAGACATGTACACAGTACTCAAAACACTGATCTAGACATACAGACACTAAAAACACTACCTATACACACAGACACTAAAACACTGATCTAGACATACACAGACACTAAAACACTGATCTAGACATACACAAACACAAAACACTGATCTAGACATACACAACACAAAACACTGATCTAGACATACACAGACACAATAAACACTGGATCTAGACATACACAGACACAAAAAACACCATCTAGACATACACAGACACAAAAACACTGGATCTAGACATACACAGACACTAAAACACTGATCTAGACATACAAACACAAAAACACTGATCTAGACATACACAAACACAAAAACACTGGATCTAGACACACAGACACACAAACACTGATCTAAGTAGACATACACAGACACAAAACACTGATCTAGACATACAGACACAAAAACACTGATCTAGACATACACAAACACAAAAACACTGATCTAGACATACACAGACACAAAACACTGATCTAGACATACACAGACACTAAAACACTGGATCTAGACATACACAGACACTAAAACACTGATCTAGACATACACAGACACTAAAACACTGGATCTAGACACACAAACACAAAAACACTGATCTAGACATACACAAAACACAAAAAACACTGATCTAGACATACACAAACACTAAAAACACTGATCTAGACATACACAAACACTAAAAACACTGATCTAGACATACACAAACACTAAAAACACTGATCTAGACATACACAAACACTAAAAACACTGATCTAGACATACACAGACACTAAAAACACTGATCTAGACATACACAGACACTAAAAACACTGATCTAGACATACACAAACACAAAAAACACTGATCTAGACATACACAAACACAAAAAACACTGATCTAGACATACACAAACACAAAAAACACTGATCTAGACATACACAAACACTAAAAACACTGATCTAGACATACACAGACACAAAAAACACTGATCTAGACATACACAGACACTAAAAACACTGATCTAGACATACACAAACACTAAAAACACTGATCTAGACATACACAGACACTAAAAACACTGATCTAGACATACACAGACACAAAAAACACTGATCTAGACATACACAGACACTAAAAACACTGATCTAGACATACACAAACACAAAAAACACTGATCTAGACATACACAAACACAAAAACACTGATCTGAACATACACAGCACAAAAAACACTGATCTAGACATACACAAACACTAAAAACGCAGTCTGGAGCATACACAGACACAAAAACACTGATCTAGACATGCACAGACACTAAAAAGCACTGATCTAGACATGCACAAACACTAAAAACACTGATCTAGACATACACAGACACAACACTGATCTAGACATACACAGACACTAAAACACTGATCTAGACATACACAAACACAAAAAACACTGATCTAGACATACACAAACACAAAAACACTGATCTAGACATACACAGACACAATAAACACTGATCTAGACATACACAGACACAAAAAACACTGATCTAGACATACACAGACACAAAAACACTGATCTAGACATACACAAACACAAAAACACTGATCTAGACATACACAGACACAAAAACACGATCTAGACATACACAGACACTAAAACACTGGTCTAGACATACACAGACCTAAAAACACTGATCTAGACATACACAGACACTAAAAACACTGAACTAGACACACAAACACAAAAAACACTGATCTAGACATACACAAACACAAAACACTGATCTAGACATACACAAACACTAAAAACACTGATCTAGACATACACAAACACTAAAAACACTGATCTAGACATACACAGACACTAAAAACACTGATCTAGACATACACAAACACAAAAAACACTGATCTAGACAATACACCACTAAAAACACTGATCTAGACATACACAGACACTAAAAACACTGATCTAGACATACACAGACACTAAAACACTGATCTAGACAAAACCACACAATCTAGACATACACAGACACTAAAAACACTGATCTAGACATACACAGAGCAAAAAACACTGATCTGAACATACACAAACACAAAAAAGAGCTTGCTAGTCTAGACGTACACAAACACTAAAAACACTGATCTGGAACATACACAGACACAAGAAACACTTAGAATCAGACTTAAAAACACTGATCTAGACATGCAAACACTAAAAACACTGATCTAGACATACTACAGACATATAAAACTTTGATCTAGACATACACAGACACAAAAACACTGATCTAGACATACACAGACACTAAAAACACTGATCTAGACATACACAAACACTAAAACACTGGTCTAGACATACACAAACACAAAAACACTGATCCTAGACATACACAAACACAATGACTGGAACATGCACAGACACAAAAAAAACACTGATCCTAGACATACACAAACACAATAAACACTGATCTAGACATACACAGACACAATAAACACTGATCTAGACATACACAAACACAAAAAAACACTGATCTAGACATACACAAACACTAAAAACACTGATCTAGACATACACAGACACAAAAACACTGATCTAGACATACACAAACACAAAAAAACACTGATCCTAGACATACACAGAAAGACACTAAAAACACTGATCCTAGACATACACAGACACAAAAAACACTGATCTAGACATACACAAACACAAAAAACACTGATCTAGACATACACAGACACTAAAACACTGATCTAGACATACACAAACACAAAAAACACTGATCTAGACATGCACAAAGCTGCAAAAAAACACCCAGAATCTAGACATGCACAGACACTAAAAGCACTGATCTGGAGCATACACAGATTTGATCTAGACATACACAAACACAAAAAAACACTGATCCTAGACATACACAGACACTAAAAACGCCAGTCTAGACATACACAGACACAAAAACACTGATCTGAACATACACAAACACAAAAAACGCACAGTCTAGACATACACAGACACTAAAAGCTTTTGATCTAGACATACACAGACACTAAAAACACTGATCTGAACATACACAAACACAAAAACACTGATCTAGACATGCACAGACACTAAAAACTACTGATCTAAGACATGCACAGACACAAAAAACACTGATCTAGACATGTACACAAACACAAAAAAACATGATCTAGACATACACAGACACTAAAAACACTGATCTAGACATACAGACACACAAGGCTGCAGTCTAGACATACACAGACACTAAAAACACTGATCTAGACATACACAGACACTAAAAACACTGATCCTGAACATACACAGACTGCTGAAAACACTGATCTAGACATACACAGACACTAAAACACTGATCTGAACATACACAAACACAAAAAACACTGATCTAGAGATACACAGACACTAAAAACACTGATCTGAACATACACAGACACTAAAACACTGATCTAGACATACACAGACACTAAAAACACTGATCTAGACATACACAAACACAAAAAACACTGATCTAGACATGCACAGACACTAAAAACACTGATCTAGACATACAGACACAAAAACGCTGATCTAGACATACACAGACACTAAAAACACTGATCTAGACATACACAGACACAAAAAACACTGATCTGAACATGTACACAGATGCAAAAAACGCTGATCTAGACATACAAACACAAAAAAACACTGATCTAGACATGCACAGACACTAAAACACTGATCTGAACATGCACAGACACAAAAAAACACTGATCTAGACATACACAGACACAAAAAACACTGATCTAGACATACACAGACACAAAAAACACTGAGAATCTAGACATACACAAACACAAAAAACACTGATCTAGACATACACAGACACAAAAAAAACACTGATCTAGACATACACAGACACAAAAAACACTGATCTGACATACACAGACACAAAAAAACGCAGTCTAGACATACACACAGACACAAAAACATGATCTAGACAACACACACCACTAAAAACACTGTTCTAGACATACATGAACACAAAAAACACTGATCTAGACATACACAGACATAAAAAACACTGTTTCTAGACATACACAGACACAAAAAAACACTGTTCTAGACATACACAGACACTAAAACACTGATCTGAACCATACACAGACATAAAAAAGCTTTGATTGCAGACATACACAGACACCTAAAAAACACTGATCTAGACATACACAGACACTAAAAACACTGTTCTAGACATACACAGACACAAAAAACACTGATCTAGACATACACAGACACAAAAAAAAACACTGATCTAGACATACACAGACACAAAAAAACACTGATCTAGACATACACAGACACACGTTATATACAGGTTCATTACTCGTCAGAAACTCAGGACTTTACCCTCTCTCTCGTACAGCTTGAGTCAACTAGAGGTCATGAAAGATTACCCTGACCTCAACGTGGCTAATTACTTCACGGTGGCAAAAAGTAATATTGTGACAGTAAGTGTGCTCTCTGTTTGTGTCTGTCTGTTTGTGTCTGTCTGTCTGTTTGTGTCTGTCTGTTTGTGTCTGTCTGTCTGTTGTTGTCTGTATGTTGGTATGTCTGTCTGTCTGTTTGTTGGTCTGTATTTGGTATGTCTGTCTGTCTGTTTGTTGGTCTGTATGTTGGTATGTCTGTCTGTCTGTTTGTGTCTGTCTGTTTGTGTCTGTCTGTCTGTTGTGTCTGTCTGTTTGTCTGTCTGTCTGTGTCTGTCTGTCTGTCTCTCTGTCTGTCTGTCTGTGTCTGTCTGTCTGTTTATGTCTGTCTGTTTGTGTTGTCTGTTTGTGTCTGTCTGTCTATGTCTGTCTGTCTGTGTCTGTCTGTCTGTTTGTGTCTGTCTGTCTGGTATTTATGTCTGTCTCTGTTTGTGTCTGTCTGTCTGTTTGTTTGTCTTTTGTTGTCTGTATGTTGGTGTGTCTGTCTGTCTGTGTCTGTCTTTTTGTGTTTGTCTGTTTGTGTCTGTCTGTTTGTGTCTGTCTGTTTGTGTCTGTCTGTCTTTTGTATTGCTCTGTTGTGTCTGTCTGTTTTGTGTCTGTCTGTCTCTGTTGCTGTCATCTGTCTGTTTGTCTGTCTGTTTAGTGTCTGTCTGTTTGTGTCTGTCGTCTGTTTGTGTCTGTCTGTCTGTTTGTGTCTGCCTGTCTGTTTGTGTCTGTCTGTCTGTTTGTGTCTGTCTGTCTGTTTGTCTGCTCTGTTTTCTCTCTGTCTGCATGTCTGTCTGGTCTGTCTGTCTGTCTCTATATGGAGTTGATTTAGGAAGGAATGAGAGAGAGAGAGAGAGAGAGAGAGAGAGAGAGAGAGACAGAGAGAGAGAGAGAGAGAGAGAGAGAGAGAGAGAGGAAAGAGAGAGAGAGAGAGAGAGAGAGAGGGATAAAGAAATAATGATGGTAAAAAGAAAAGAAATAAAGAAATAAATGAAAAAAGAAAGAATAATCAATGTTTTCTTTCACAGATTATGAGTTTTATCGTGACCTACCTCGTGATTCTTCTTCAGTTTAAAGTCTCAGAGGAGAGTCCTTCCAGGGCAAACAACGACTCTACTGCCACAAACTCCACCATCGTGACGAAGCTGTGGGGCTCTGCTGGATTCAACGCCATTAACTCTACGTTTTAGTTATAATGATGTGACTTTGCTGACTCTACTTTATTGTAACAGTGACGTAATTAATTCTACCTTCTTGTAACAGTGACGGAACTAACTCTACCTTCTTGTAATAGTGACGTAACTAACTCTACTATTAACAGTGACGTAACTAACTCTACCTTCTTGTAACAGTGACGTAACTAACTCTACCTTCTAGTAACAGTGACGTAACTAACTCTACCTTCTAGTAACAGTGACGTAACTAACTCTACCTTCTTGTAACAGTGACGTAACTAACTCTACCTTCTTGTAACAGTGACAACTAACTCTACCTTCTTGTAACAGTGACATAACTTCTAAATAACAGTGACGTAACTAACCTCCTTCTTGTAACACTGACGTAACTAACTCTACCTTCTAGTAACAGTGACGTAACTAACTCTACCTTCTAGTAACAGTGACATAACTAACTCTACCTTCTTGTAACAGTGACGTAACTAACTCTACCTTCTTGTAACAGTGACGTAACTAACTCAACCATCTTGTAACAGTGACGTAACTAACTCTACCTTCTTGTAACAGTGACGTAACTAACTCTACCTTCTTGTAACAGTGTCGTAACTAACTCTACCTTCTAGTAACAGTGACGTAACTAACTCTACCTTCTAGTAACAGTGACGTAACTAACTCTACCTTCTAGTAACAGTGACGTAACTAACTCTACCTTCTAGTAACAGTGACGTAACTAACTCTACCTTCTAGTAACAGTGACGTAACTAACTCTACCTTCTAGTAACAGTGACGTAACTAACTCTAACCTTCTAGTAACAGTAGCATAACTAACTCTACCTTCTTGTAACAGTAACGTAACTAACTCTACCTTCTTGTAACAGTGACATAACTAACTCTACAGCTAACATAACAGTGACGTAACCTCTACCCAGCCTTCTAGTAACAGTGACGTAACTAACTCTACCTTCTAGTAACAGTGACGTAACTAACTCTACCTTCTAGTAACAGTGACGTAACTAACTCTACCTTCTAGTAACAGTGACGTAACTAACTCTACCTTCTAGTAACAGTGACGTAACTAACTCTACCTTCTAGTAACAGTGACGTAACTAACTCTACCACCTAGATACAGCGTTACAGTTCAAGTTACAGGTACAGGAAAAGGTAATACAAAATGGACACATTACATAAACAGTATTTAGGGTCGTTGTATGTTGTGATGTGACGTCATCTAATATACAGAGGTAGTAAACATTGGTTGTTAAGAGGATATATTCTGTCTCTCTGTCTGTCTGTCTGTCTGGCTGGCTGGCTTTTTTGTGTCTATTTAGCACAACACACACACACACGCACACAGACACACACACACACCGAACATGGATCTTTAAACACGTTCCTGGAGGAGAAAGTCTTGGCCACATACTCACACGGGGAGGGGGGCAGGGAGAGGAAGGTAGGGGGCAGGGGAGAGGAAGGTGGGGGGGGCAGGAGGGGGAGGGAGGGGCAGGGATAGGGCAGGGATGGGGGGCCGAGGCAAAGGTGGGGTATGCAGGTAGTGGAGGAGAGGAGTGTGTAGGTAGGGGCAGCAAGGTGTGTGTGTGTGTGTGTGTGTGGGTAGGGGCGGAGGAGGAAGAGTGTGTGTGGGCCATAGTGTGGGCAGATCAAGACCACGCTCCGCCCATTGAGGAAAAACACCTCAACCTCCCCGTGGCTCCACCCAGGTACACGTGGCTTGGTGACGTGAGTGAACAACATCGGCAGACCAGTGTAGGATTTGTTGATGTGATGGGTAGGTCATGCAGGCCGCCTGGTGTGTGATAACGTAGGCTAGGTTATAGGTCTTGTAGGCTATAAATAACACGAAGTTTACTGAAAGAAATACATATAACACTTATTAATGTATAATGAAATATTAAATAAAGTGTCTAGTGTCGGTGTTAAATAATAAAGAAAATAAATGGAAAAGTATTTGGTATTCTATTTTATTTAGTCTTCTGGTTAAAAAAATAATAAAAGATTAAAATAAAAGGAAAAAATAATCTCACACGACACAGAAGGGAAGGAAAAAAAGTGACAGAACTCAATAATGTGTAGAAAAAAGTGTGATAATTGAGAGAGAGAGAGAGAGAGAGAGAGAGAGAGAAAGAGAGAGAAAGAGAGAAAAAGAGAGAGAGAGAGCCAGCCATGACGGTTCAAGTGGAGGAAATTGATAGACTAATATCGAATAAAGTGACGGAGAATTCCACCACCACCATCAGCACCGCCCTCCAGAATGACGCTACTACCACCACCACCAGCACCAGCAGCAACGCCACCCTTAGCACCACCACCCACGCCTCCGTTAGTCTACCTCCGACCTTAACACTGGATAGAAAGTCTGACCTCAGGAAATCTCTCGTGTTTATCGTGGCTTACCTGTTGTTGGAGGTGAGTCATACTGTACATGTGTGCGTTAATTGAACACACCTGTGATCTACCTGTATGTGTGTGTGATCTTGTTACCATCTCTCTCCCTCCCTCCCTCCCTCTGGCAGTTTCTTACCCTCTCTTCCTCCCACTGCCAGCCTCCTAACCCTCCATCCCTCTCCCTACCAGCCTCTTAACCCTCCCTCCACCCCTCCCCCTGCCAGCCTACAAACCCTCCTTCAAGGCCAACACAACTGAAGTCCTGACCTCCACCCACAGATCGGGAAACAACTGAGTAACTTCGGGTTGTCGAGAGCCAACAGTGAGCATTATCCTGTGCCCTCCTCACTGCTCGTCTTCCTCACTGAACTCACAAAACTCACACTCGTCCTCTCATGGGCAGCGGTAAGTTAAGTTAATGAGGTGTGTGAGGTGTGTGAGATGTGTGAGGTGTGTGACGTGTGTGGGGTGTGTGGGGTGTGTGACGTGTGTGGGGTGTGTGGGGTGTGTGACGTGTGTGGGGTGTGTGAGGGTGTGTGTTGTAAGAAAGCATTAGTGTTAGGCAGAGGACATCTCCTCAAGATTAACCTAACCTAACCTTAACCTAACCTAACCTAACCTTAACCTAACCTTAACCTAACCTAACCTAACCTTAACCTACCTTCCTCGCTCATGACAGGTAACAAGAGAGCCGGTCAGGAGGTGGCAGCCTAGCCTAAGATTCAGTGGACCAGCTGTGTGTTACCTGTTGACTAATTTACTCTACCTGGCCGCTCTCACCTATGTTACTCCTCCTCTATGGATGATTCTAATACAAACTCGTACTCTCTATACTGCCATAATATATCTGGTAAGTCGCTGCTGTAGATGTTGTTGTTATGATTAAGTTATTAGGCATTTGTTATTGTGCATCATCATCTGTTTGTTGTAGTTGTTGTTGTTGTGCACCATCATCTGTATGTTGTTGTTTTTGTTGATATTATTATTATTATTAAGAATACCCACTGAAGACATTTTCTCACCACACACACACACACACACACACACACACACACACACACACACACACACACTCAGAGAAGATCATTTTTACAGGTTGTGTTTGGGAGGAGGGTGACTTGTGTACAGGTGGTAGGGTGTATGTTGGTGGTGGGCAGTATACCTTTAGCCAAGATCTCAGAGGTACAAGCAGGTCATACCTCCCTGACCTCCCCTGTGATCCTCCTGTCGCAGGTGTGTGCCTTCCTCTCCACCATCGCCTCCGTCGCCGTTGAGGTGAGGCATTATAGTATACTCCAAACCTTCCAAAATGAACTCCAAACCTTCCAATTTAACTCCAAACCTTCCAAAATGAACTCCAAACTTTCCAAAGCACTCCAAACCTTCCAAAATGAACTCCAAACCTTCCAATTTAACTCCAAACCTTCCAAAATGAACTCCAAACTTTCCAAAGCACTCCAAACCTTCCAAAATGAACTCCAAACCTTCCAAAATGAACTCCAAACCTTCCAATTTAACTCCAAACCTTCCAAAATTCCCTGAAAATCCCCACTGAATCTCCCTGCTACACTATTTCTCCCCTTCCTATCCCCTTCTTTCCCCAATTATCCTCCCTATCTTTCCTCTCCTCTCCATTCCCTTGTCTCCTCCTATCCACATATTTTCTTCCTCTTATTCCTACTCTACGTCATTGTGTCTGTTTATCTTTTTCTCCCATACATGTCCTTCTTATCTCATTTTCCTTCTTGTCATTCGTTTTCCCTCTCTCTCTCTCTTTGCTTTGGTTAGTGGGAAGAGGAACGATGTGATTAAATTCTGGTCAGGAAAATAAAATACTGCTCTATTGTATACCGACACCTATGTGAATGTATACAATGGAATGTAATCCAATCGTTGTATTAATCTCTCTCTCTCTCTCTCTCTCTCTCTCTCTCTCTCTCTCTCTGTTTTCTACTGTTGCAGATTTTGTTGAAGAACGACGAGAGGAGCTTCTGTGAACAGCAGGTCTGGTTGTATGTGTGGGGATGTCTCCTAGGGGCCGTTGCGCTACCTGTCCAAGTTGACCTGACCTCTCTCACTCCATTATTACAGGTAAGTCTCTCTCCCCAAACCTTCCTCCCCACCACACACCCTCCCCAACTCTTCCTCTTTTAGGGGTTTAGTTCTTAAAAGCTATAGAATTACCCTCTAATAGATGCTATTGGTTTTGGCATGCCATTATTATGCCTATTATAAAACTTGACTATTCATGTATGTCCTTAACACATTATGTATTTGCATGGTAGTATTTAATAAGCACCATTCAGTCGATCAATCCAGGTCAAGTTAGTTACTGGTATTTGTGTATGGAAAGATCTACCAATTAAAATCAAGCAATGTTAAAATATAGACTTTTTTTTGTTAACTAACTTTTTAACTTCTGTTTCTTTCCTAATTTATTTCACTGTGTCACGAGGATCACATATTACTAATGATTAATGTTTTATTAGCGGTAATATTTATATACGTATGCTGAAACTAACATACGCCATTTTATATTTAAGTTACCCTCAACAAATTAAAAAAATTCTATGATATAATTAAATACTTGTTTTCTATGATAAGTTCCTTGGGTAATATGACAAAACCTATCTCATCTTGTGTAAATTGATAATTATCTATCTCAACCTGCGTGTGGCTATCTATATCACCCTGTTCCCGTGTTTTATGTGTGTGTGTGTGTGTGTGTGTGTGTGTGTGTGTGTGTGTGTGTGTGTGTGTGTGTGTGTGTGTGATAATAACTAGCAATAATGATGCAGTAATAATTTATTTAACTAGAACAGTACAGTTATAATAATATACCTCGCATTCTGTGTCGATGATTATAGCGATCAATCTTATCCTCTGTGTGATAATGGTTAACTGACCCCGTCCACAACACCACTCATTGATCATTACCCTAACTGTGCTTAATAGTTGGGCCATGGTTCCTCCTTCAATTTGGACTATATAGTTTCGTCTTTGTCTTAATTATTATAACGAATTTAAACCCAAGAGAAGACATTTATTACTATTATTATTATTATTATTATTATTACTACAGAGCGTGTTGGAGAGTCGCTTCTTGGCCCATCAGATTATATTGGCCGTAACTTCATCAGCGTTGGCAGGTCTCTGTGTGCCCTTCATCGTCAGGAACCTGGATAGTATAGCCAAGGTCAGTTTAGGTCAGGTTAAGGTTAGATTGGCTTAGGTGTTTTCTTAATCTTTTACTACTACTACTACTACTACTACTACTACTACTACTATTTCTACTACTACTACTAATAATAAAGATGGACACTGAAATACCCCACAAAAACAAATTATTACATCAATAACCTTTTAAGAACTTTGAGGTGTTTTACAGGACTATCTGGCAGCATTAAACAACTTACTCCTCTCGGTGGTGATGGCGTTGGTGTTCCCAGTTCACTTCACCCTCAGCTGGCTCTATCTCCTCTCCCTCGCCTTCCTCCTGCTGGGGATTTGGCTCTATGAAAGGAAGGTCACCAGCTGCCATCTCTAGGGGGGACTGTCTGCCAACTCTGTATAAGCCATATCTACCCATAAGTGATGATGACCAGAAAACTTAAACATGACATAGGAATAAAGAAAGGAATATATAAGAAATTAAAGGGAGGGGAGGAGCAGCTCAAAAACAGGTATCATGAACTATCTAGGAATGTTAAGAAAAATGTAAGGAAAGCAAAGAGAGACTATGAAATCAAAATAGCAAGAGAATCCAAGGCGAATCCCAAGGGATTTTTCCAGGTATATAGGACAAAGGTC
The DNA here is from genome assembly GCF_018991925.1 of Homarus americanus. Lineage (NCBI taxonomy): Eukaryota > Metazoa > Arthropoda > Malacostraca > Decapoda > Nephropidae > Homarus > Homarus americanus. The sequence goes on from NW_024748870.1 coordinate 2,678,211, forward strand.
AAGGACAAAGTTGCATCTTTAAAGTCAGGGAGGGGAGAAGTGATAAATGGCAGTGAAGAAATAAGCAAAGCATTGAACAGCTACTTCTTATCAGTTTTCACAGAAGAAATTTGCTATGAAATTCCAGAGGTGGAACTGATATTTAAGGGAAAGGAAGAAGATAAATTAAAGAATATCACTATCAGAAAAGAGGATGTTCTTAAGAAGATAAATAAACTAAAGAAAACAAAATCCCCAGGACCAGATGAAATTTTCCCTCGAGTCTTGAAAGAGTGTAGGGAACAGATTAGCGGACCCCTCGTAAACTTATTTACAAAATCATTAGACATTGGAGTTGTGCCAGACTTGTGGAAACAGGCAAATGTAGTACCCATATTCAAAAAGGGAGACAGAGCATCAGCGTCAAATTACCGGCCGATCAGTTTGACGTCAGTAGTGGGGAAATTTCTTGAATCAATTATAGCAGATAGCATCCGATTGCATCTAGAGAAAAGCAAATTAATCTACGACTCTCAACATGGGTTTACAAAGGGAAAATCTTGTCTAACAAATCTGCTAACGTTTTTAGGAAAGTCTTCGAGGTAGTAGATAATGACGAAAATTACGATGTTATTTACTTAGACTTTAGCAAAGCATTTGACAGAGTACCGCATCAGAGGCTTCTGAGAAAATTAAGGCTCATGGTATCGAGGGAAAGTTTTAAATTGGATAAAATCATGGCTCACCGATAGAACGCAGAGGGTCAGCGTAGATGGTGTTAAATCTGAGTGGGGCCGTGTAACCAGTGGGGTTCCCCAGGGGTCAGTACTAGGCCCACTCTTGTTCATAATCTACATAAACGATCTAGATACTGGGATCAGCAGTGACATAAGCAAGTTTGCGGATGACACCAAAATAGGGCGGCAAATTAATTCAGGGCAGGATGCAAATGCATTACAGGAGGATCTAAATAAACTGCAGGGGTGGTCTGAAAAATGGCAAATGAAATTCAACACCAGCAAGTGCAGCGTACTTAATATTGGAAGAACAAATACTTATAATGTATACAGCCTAAACAACATCAACCTAGAGAAGTCGACTTGTGAAAGAGACCTAGGGGTACTTGTAAGCCCGGACCTACGGCCTAGAAAACAGTGCGTTAATGTTCGAAATAAGGCAAACAGAGTATTGGGTTTTATATCTAGAAGTGTAAGTAACAAGAGTGCAGACGTCTTATTGCAACTATATCTTGCGCTAGTCAGGCCGCACCTCGATTATGCGGTTTAGTTCTGGTGCCCCTATTATAGAATGGATATAAATTCACTAGAGTCGGTGCAGCGAAGAATGACAAAAATGATTCCGGGACTTAGAAACCTTCCATATCAGGATAGATTAAAGAAACTTAACTTGCATTCCCTAGAAAGACGAAGAGTGCGGGGAGATATGATAGAAGTATTTAAGTGGGTGAAAGGAATCAATAAAGGGGATATAGATAAAGTTCTTATAATATCCGAACAGGATAGGACTCGGAGCAACGGATTCAAGTTGGATAAGTTTAGGTTTAGGAGGGAGATAGGAAGAAACTGGTTCACAAATAGGGTGGTGGACGAGTGGAACAAGCTTAGCAACTTTGTAGTAAGTGAGGGAACTCTGGAAAGTTTCAAAAGGAGGCTGGATAGATTCATGGATGATAGAGAGTGGTAGTAACTCTCGACAGGAGCTGCCATGCACAGGCCAACCGGCCTATTGCAGACTCCTTATTTTCTTATGTTCTTATGTTCTTATGATGATGATGGTGATGATGATGAAGAGATGTTATTGATTGTAGGGCATTGTTATGTAAGTGTGTGTGTGTGTGTGTGTGTGTGTGTGTGTGTTTGAATTGTTTGTAATTATCTCTGTCTATCTCTCTCTCTCTCTCTCTCTCTATTTCATTATCACTGCCTCTATCTGTCTGTCTCTCTGTATTTCTCTCTCGCTGTCTCTCTCTCTCTCATTTTCATCACACTTTACAATATACTTCCCAGGTTTTTCATTTTAGGTTAGGTTAATTTTGTATTATTTTTTGTTTAACCAAATAGAAGAAATTAATATTTATACAAGTCTTAGCTTCATGACGCCTCGGGAAGCTACACTATGTTGTTTATTTTAGCTTCATGACGCGCCAGGAAGCTATATTATGATGTTTATTTGTTTATTTTAGCCTCATGACGCCTTGTGAAGCTATGCTATGTTGTTAATTTTAGCTTCATGAAGCCTCAGGAAGCTACACTATGTTGTTTAATTATTAGTCAACCCGGAAATAAGGACCAATTTTATACTCGTTATATTATTTATTAGTAAAATAAATATATAGATATTAATGGTATTATTTTTATTCCTCGTGTTTAATAATGTGAAAAGTTAAATTATATAATCTTATTTACTGTCTTTAATAATAATAATAATAATAATAATAATAATAATGATGATGATGATGATGATGATGATGATGATGATGATGATGATGATGATGATGATGATGATGATGATGATGATGATGATGATGATGATGATGATGATGATGATGATGATGATGATGATGATGATGATGATGATGATGATGATGATGATGATGATGATGATGATGATGATGATGATGATGATGATAATAATAATAATAATAATAATAATAATAATAATAATAATAATAATAATAATAAAGAACCATAAAGAAACATCCAAAAAAAATAGTGAGAAACAATATATGTATGTTGTGTTGTCATGTAAGAGAAACAATTGAGACCCTGCAATTGTGTGTAAATGAGGCAGAAAGTCAGATCATCAACCTGGGACTTGGTCACATATGGCAGCAGGGTCTACCATTAGACAACACATTATGCTTCCAATATCTTCCCAGGCGGTAGTACCTCCCTGTTTGGTACCTGCCTACTACCTGGATACACATGGAGTATGTATGTATGTATATATGTATGTGTGTATGTATGCTAGAGACCAGTAACACAACTATTGAGAATCTGATAAACGTACTACACACACACGGACGGAGATACTGTATCTGTCAATACCATTTAACAGACAATATTGTACCACATTAACTCCCAAAGGTTCACTTCAACAACCACAGATAATTAAACACTACATCACCTATCACCAGTTTAAGTTACGGCCAGTGCCGGATTTAGACCTGTGGAGGCCCATGTGCAGCCTCTTTGTGGAGGCCCCCCTCATTATAACTACCCAAGAGGGTGGGGTGGCGAGTGAAGTGAGCCTAAACATCTGGGAGTTCCGGGGGGCGCTGTAAGACCCCCGGGAAATTTTGAAATTTGAACACTTCTTTGGAGAATTTTGAAGCCACATGCAGTTATATTGAGGAAATTAGAACATTGAGAAATTTTTAATTAACTGTATATTTATTGATAGTGTACAAATTCCCAACACACACACACACACACAAAAGTGAGACAGACTGGAGTCATTCATGTGGTTTCAAGTCGACCAGCCCTGATATAGCTACTACCGCACATGTGGAGGCCCTCAGATTGTGGAGGCCCCTGGGCAGCTGCCCACTTAGCCCACTCCTGAATCCGGCCCTGGTTACGACTATAGGAAGGAATTGATCGATCCAGTACAGTCGACGTTGGAATAACTAATGCATCGTAGACTTCAGCGTCGCCAAGTGGTCTGAAGACGAACTATAAGGTAAAGCACTCCAAGCTTATATATTTTATCAATCGATTTTTTTATGCATGTAATTCGTAATTTAGACAAAGATTACTTAATATTCTTTTTGAGTAGGGTTTAGTTTATCATGGTGGCGGTTAGGGAGGGGAATGGGGGTAATGGGCGAGGGGGGTAGGTGGGAGGGAGGGGGAAGAGTGGGGAGGAAGGATAAAAGACCTATCCTTTTTCTACCGCTCCCTGGGTTCTACTCACAGTGACATCTGACGGCCAAAACTCCAATCAATAATATATGAAAGTAAAGTCTATGAATAATAGTTCAATATCAACCAATGAAAAACGACTTTCTGTAAATAGGAATCTATCACATAGATGTCATAGGCGAAAAAAACCCACAAAAAAAAATACAATTAGCAACTTTTTTTTCTGGAGTTGTCAATTGATGTGTTATATTCGTCAAGGCTTAAGACACTCTTGTTCTCAGGTGGGTGACTGGGTAGTGAGTACTCCTCTTCAGTATTCAACACACGTTAAGGAGTAGCTGTCGTCACTTCAATCTCCAAGCAAGGTGTTGACGTTTACTTGGTTACATTCCTGGTGGCTGTATCATCAAGGTTTAGTTAATAATTTTCACATTCTTCCCGTAATCATTATATTAGATTAAGTTAAGTTTGTCGGGTTTATCTCTGGTTGGTTTATGCTATTTGGTTTAGTAAATGATTTAACGTAGTAGTCTCTTGGCCGCCATGACAGAAACTCCCTCAAAGCTGTTCTTGTAAATACAATAAACATATAATATTAACACCTTAAGATAAATAAAAACAGAACAAACCATAAAAAGCTTAAAAGTAAATGAAAAAAATGTCTCTGTTTCAGATTATTTGCAAAAAACCCAAAAAAAACAAAAAAACAATTAGGAGCCATGAGTGAGCCGCAAAATATGGTTGAGACGGAGATCAGTATCGACTCTCTAGATAACAGCCTCGTGTACCTGAAGATCGGGGACAACACCTTGGAGAAACTCGCCGCTTCACTCATTAAGTCAGGTGAGGTAGGGGAGGGGGGGAGGTTTAATCGACAGGTGTAATAATTATCGATCTAGGTGAATTTAATCAACAGGTATAATTATCGATCTAGGTGAATTTAATCGACAGGTATAATTATCGATCTTAAGTTATCCTACTAAACACTTCCTTCGTTAATGTAATAGTTCTTCGTTATAACAATCAATTGAAATACCCAACACGTACTTATTATTCCGTAAGTAAATTCAAACTTTTAAAATACCCGGTTTCAATAATGTATCTTAACTAAACTCAAAGTTAACAAAATCTTCCACAAATAAGATCACAGACTTGAATGGTTGTTATATTGAAAGGTAATTATAATGGTTGTTCAGGTATAAGAAAGGTAATTTGGTGTTAAGGTTTTTGTTTGGTGTTACATAAAGATAATTTATTTGTTGTTGTACAGCTAACGACCCCGAGTGTAGCAGTGTGGAGGAGGAGGAAGGCAGGAGTGAGGTGAAACACTTACCTGGGAAGATTTCGGATCATTACGCCCACGCCAGCCCCCACGCCCGCACCAGCCCCACGCCCACACCAGCCCCTTACACCAGCCCCACCCAGCCCCCCCCCACACCAGCCCCACGCCCACCAGCCCACGCCCACACCAGCGCCTACACCAGCCCCCACGCCTACACCAGCCCCCACGCCCACACCAGCTCCCACGATAATATGCCTCTAGACACCAATAACATTATCAAAAACAAGAACACCCTCAACAAAAACAATGATAACAATAACAGCAATTACATTAATCATCTTTACAATAAAAACAACAACAGAGAAGCCACCAATAATAACAACAACAACAACAAATCCGCTAACAATAACAGTAACGACAATAACAATAACGGAAGCAGCTGCAAGAACAATCCAATTAAGGTGAGAGCTTGGTGACTTGACAGGTGAGAGCTTGGTGACTTGACAGGTGAGAGCTTGGTGACTTGACAGGTGAGAGCTTGGTGACTTGGCAGGTGGGAGCTTGGTGACTTGGCAGGTGGGAGCTTGGTGACTTGGCAGGTGGGAGCTTGGTGACTTGGCAGGTGAGAGCTTGGTGACTTGACAGGGGAGAGCTTGGTGACTTGACAGGGGAGAGCTTGGTGACTTGACAGGTGAGAGCTTGAGGTGAGAGCTTGACTTGACAGGGAGAGCTTGGTGACTTGACAGGAGAGCTTGGTGACGGGGGAGGCTTTGGTGACTTGACAGGGAGAGCTTGGTGACTTGACGGGAGAGCTTGGTGACTTGACGGGGAGAGCTTGGTGACTTGACAGGGGAGAGCTTGGTGACTTGACAGGGGAGAGCTTGGTGACTCGACAGGGGAGAGCTTGGTGACTCGACAGGGGAGAGCTTGGTGACTCGACAGGGGAGAGCTTGGTGACTTGACAGGTGAGCTTGATGACCTAGGCTTAATCCTAGTCCTAACTTAATCTGATTTAACCGCTTAACATAAACCAACCTAATCTAACCTACCTGTTTGAGCTAACCTGATAAACTAACAATCTAACCTGACTTTATATATAATCTAACCTAATCTACCATATTTAACCCCTAACTTAACCTGAGTTTATCTAATCTAACCTACCTTATTTAATCCATAACTTAAACTAAATTAACCTGAGTTGCACCTTCTAACCTAACCAAACGTGTGATTTTAATTTATTCATTTAAGTTAACAATAAAATAAAAATAAAAATTCAAGAGATGTTTTCAAAGTTGCAGGAGTGGTCGATGTCCCTACAGAACCTGAGCCATTCTGTAGATAAGCTGCTGGAGAATTGTGGGGGCGTGAGTATGGCGAGGCGATCATCTGACCTCCCCTACATGGGGGTATCAGCCTCCCATGGCGAAATGCTCTTACAACATGGCGAGTTTCCTGCTACACCTTTGTACACTCCCACACCAAGGTCAGGTTGTGTTGTGTTAAGTGTTTAAGGTCAGTTTGTGTTATTGCTTAATGTTGTGTTGTGTTGTGTTAGTGTAAGGTCAGGTTGTGTAAAAATAGTGAGAAAATGTTTTACATTTTCTAACTTTAAAAGTAAGTGTCATTAATGAACAAATAATCTATTGGTTTAAGATCTATTGTTTGTGTTTCATCACTGCAGGTATAAAAGTACGCCCTTCGACCCGACCCCAGAGGTGAGTGAAGAGTCAAATGTGGACTACCACCTCAACAGCGCCATCAGGACACCTGTTGCCTCCTGTCTCGATCACCAGTACTCCAAAATACAGGTGGGTCATCGTGTTACCTGGATATATATTTTTTGTATTAATTTTTTTTACGGGGATTAACCCACCCTGGCACATCGGGGCTTGGGGCGGCGAAAAAGAAAAACAAACTACATAATTAAATACAAAATGGAAAAATAAAACAGATCAAGAGTGAGAAACGATGTGTATATTGTGTTGTCATGTAAGAGAAACAATTGAGACCCTGCAATTGTGTGTAAATGAGGCAGAAAGTCAGATCATCAACCTGGGACTTGGTCACATATGGCAGCAGGGTCTACCATTAGACAACACATTATGCTTCCAATATCTTCCCAGGCGGTAGTACCTCCCTGTTTGACAGCTGCCTACTACCTGCTACCTTATTACTTTAATATACAGGTCAGCTCGAGTCTGTACCTCTGGTGCTATAATGAAAATAATTTTATTTATATATTTCATAGACAACTTAACATAAACTTATCAGAATATTTTTTTTTAGTTTGATTATGTACATAAATATATACTTTTTTCTCATGGAATAAGATTAGGCGGAATAATATCGACGTTTCAATAAATCCAGGTGAAGTGAGAGATTGTTTGAGGTCACCAGGTATCAGAGAGCATTTATTAAAGGCGTCATGATATATATATATATTAGTCACTTGATGGCTTGAAGATCTCCACCACTGGCTCGCACAAACGCTCAATAAGACAAACATCACCAGAACGGGCAGAAGGCTGGCGACCATTGTAGGGTGGAAGGATGTGTCAGGCGTTGTGTTTATAGTGGTGACCGGATAAAACCCCAACGGACAAAACCCCAGTCTCATATATAAAATAAAACACTTATGTTTAGGTTAGTGTTGACAAATGACAACCCCGTTGGGGTTTTGTCATGTAACTGTTTATAGTTTATGGCATCAGGCCGTTCATTCCTCTTATGTTATTACAAAGGGAAGGAGAACGTCAGGCGCTACTGAATGCTCGTACTGGTAGTGGGTGGGGTTCCCGTATTGACATTTCCTGATGGTGGTAATCTGCAGGGACTGGGGGAGTTGACCTACAGCCTGACGGGCGTCGGGAACGGTAAGCCCTCCACCTCCAACAGGACCCTCATGATGACCACCCCTGAGAACCTCTTCAACGACCACATCCCCAAGTGTGACCTCAGCTACCACCAGGTGAGCCTCAGACCATACACCGGGTGAGCCTATGTGACGCAGAATTTTATTTTTTTTTGAGGACGTCAATTACTCAAATCCAGTCGTTTGATTTTCAGGGTCTGTCTTTCTGTCTTGACTTGTTTCTGTCGATTGTTTTGGTGTCTGTCTCGGCATTGGTTAAACTTTCTTACTGTCTATTTCTCTGCTGTACCCCCCCCCTCCCCCTCTCCTACAACAGACGTCACCTGCCTCACTACAGTCGATGAAATCTTGGGATGGGAGTGAGGGAGAGGGTGCATGGCCAGCTCTCTCGCCCTACCCATCGTCGTTGGGGTCTCTCTCCTCCCCCACTAGCTCCTACACCTTGCCAAGGGACAGTACCTACTCAAGGATACCCACCTATGGTTCATCAAGGGAGCTCACATGCCCAGGAAACCCCACCACGTATCCTAAGGAGTACATCTACCCAGAGGATCTCTCTTATGTCCCCCACCAATGTAAGGAACCGACCTACCTGACGAAGAGGTGAGTGAAAATTGGACGATAATATGGACTAAGATGATGATGATAGTTGTTCTTCGGGTTAGTAATAATAGTTTAAAATGAAATATATACAAAATGGTGTAGATAGTGATGATGATGATGATGATGATTACAAGCACCGTTACCACGGTCTTTCATCACTCCAGGTCAGTGGTGCGACCGAGCCATTGTCAACAGCAGTGGCCTGACAAGCAATTAGCTCACTGCGCCCACTCGACCCACCACACTCTCAGCTACCCAACCCACCATCTCCACGCCCATCCGGCCCACCATCTCCACGCCCATCCGGCCCACCATCTCCACGCCCACCCAACCCACCATCGTCAGCACACCTCCCTTCATCTGCTTTATTCTGCTAAGGTGTGGTGTACTTACTTGTTCTGTATTTACCTATTTAGAAAGAGTTAAACTTGGTTGATAATTTGTTTGTATCCGAAGTTCAAGAGGTATTTTTGTCACTGCTTACAAAACCTACCCCACCCATAACACACCCACCTCACCCATCCACCTCACCCATCCACCTTACCTCACCCATCCACCTCACCCACCCTCCAAACACAAGAGTAGACCAACTATCTAGCTCTCCTACAGGATATATCTAGAGTAGGAGGCTGCGGCGGTGGTGGTACAGAGTGCGTTATCCCAGGAAGGTCGGTGTCCCCCAGGAAGTCTTTGATCCAGGAGGTGGTGATGAGGGAGTCGACGAAGGCCTTCAGGTCCCATCCTCTCTTTCACCTCCTGAAGGATCTGGCAGTAGCTGACTATTACTACGACATGGCCTCCTTCAACGTCGGTGAGCAAGCTAAACCAATCCGTCCCTCCCCCCTCCTGGTTGATTAGGTTGACTTTCAGTTATTTGTGATTGATTATAATGATTGGTCTGGGTGATTGAGGTAGTTTGACGTTGGGGTGATTGAGGTAGTTTGACGTTGATAGTGTATCCTCGGCCCATGTGATTGGTAGTATTTGTGATTTTCGATTGGGAGTATATTGTCACGAGTTGTAATGGTGATAGATTTTGTGATTTAGTAGTTTATTGCGGCTCTGGTGAGTAAGTAATTTAGTACCACCATTACAATTTTCACGTTACTGGGGTTAAAAGCACATTTACCTGATACAACCGAGGCTATGGATTATTATATACTTTAACAAACATGGCAACAGAATTATACCCAAGACTCCTTTCTAGTTGGTTAGGTTAGGTTGGGTTAAGCTGGTTTGGGTTGTTAGGGTTGGTTACGTGTGATTAGGTCAGGTTACGTTGGGTCGGGTCAGGTTATGTCGGGTCAGGTCAGGTTAGGTTACGTCGGGTCAGTTTAGGTTAATATTCCGAGACATAATAAATTCACTCGAGTCTCTATGTGATACCGACGTCATTTTGGTTACCTCTTTCAGCGCCCTTGTTGTCCTTCCTGCCATCATCCACGGAGGAACTTGTCTCACTCTACCTGAGGAGGAACCCGGAGGCTGCCCGTGCCTATCGCGACTCCTACTCCTCCGTCCACACCCACACAATTGACGCTGTTATATTGGATGCTATTACTTACGCCCACGGCTGTCTCTTAGGTACGCCCATCCCTGTCTTATCGTTTTCCTCACCACCACCACAGTGTCCTCTCTCCCTCACCACCACAGTGTCCTCTCCCCCTCACACCATTTCTCCCTCACCACAACCACGGACACTCAACAGATAAGGTGAACTGCCAGGCGACGAAGCTCTGGACATCATTGGAATCAGAAGTAGGAGAGGTGGAGGCAGCGGTTGAGGAGATGTGTCATAAATATCTAGATGTTGTCAGGTCTTCCACTCCAGTCGATCTCCTTCACGCCCTCAGCACCACCGACACCTCACACCACACAGGTTGGTTTGGTTTAGATATGAAATGCTCGTTTTTTTTAGAAGGTAAATTATAAAAAAAACCCAGGTTGTATTTGTCATTCCTCTTCCCGCCCTAAATACTCGATTGTCTGTGTCATAGCTGGTGGCGTGGGTGACGGAGGGCTGCAGGAGGGAACATCACACTCTCTAAACCTGTTGGTGGAGGACCTAGCTGCGTTCTCCCCCATTCCTGCCACTAACCACGATCTCTCCGACTTCTCCACCACCACTCCCACCACCACTACTTCCCTCGTCTCCACCATTGCCTCTTCCCTTACTTCTCTCCCTTCCACTGGTGCCTCCTGTCTCACCTCCTGTTCCAGCAGTGTCTCAGAACCCTCCATAAAGGGACATTATTACTCCACAGAGGTGAGGTATTAGCTGTGAGTTTGGTATTGCTTTGGTAAGACGTTTTGATAATTAGTTGAGATAATGGTGAAAACTCTCCCCCCCCAATCTCTCCCACGCCCCTAAATCCATCAGGTATAGCGTTAGGGTGGTCCGTCCTTCACAAGTCGACCTCCGTGTGTGTGTGTTTCAGGCGAGGAACGTGTTAACTTCGTGGCTCTTGGACAACTGCCATCGCCCCTATCCTGACGATGACCAGAAGCTGTTACTCATGAGGGGTACAGGTCTCTCCTCCCAACAGATCAATCAGTGGTTCACCAACGCTCGCCGTCGCTTCTCGCCAAAGATACAAATGAACTTGAGCAAATAGGAAGAGGATTAAGAAGAGGAGGAAGAAGTTAACAAGGAAGGAAACTGAGAACCATTCAACAAGTGATTCACCAATAGAAATCCAAGACGACTCAGCAGGGAGGGAAGGGGGAAAGAGGAGAGAAAGAAGGAAATGAGCAAATAGACTTCACACCATCTCAGGCCACCGAGAAATACTTGATTACAATTCTTACAGGTAAACCTAAAACTAATAATTCTACCTGTTGTGTTGTAACGCACAAATAGAACCAGGTGTAAATTTTGTAAACCAATGTATCTCTTTGTATTCCAACATTGTATTGTCTCGTATGCTGTAGCCTATGAGGTGTATGTATGCAGTATAATGATTAAAATGTATGATGATTCTGTATGGTGTATGGGCGGTTTTCTCCCCCTAGATGTAGAAGCTGTACACTACTGGAGAGAAAGTTCCAATTATATTTGTATTTATTTTTTTTAAATATTTTATAAATTTGTTTGTCCCTGAAAATAAAAGTTATTGAATCGTTGGCATCTTTTTGTTGTTTATATTTAAGCATTAATTCCCTGTTTTATTATTAACTGTGTTCTTTCTTTCACCCTTCCTTCCTCCCTCCCTTCCTTCCTGCCACTCACCCTTCCTTCCTTCCAACCACCCACCTTCCTTCCAACCACCCACCTTCCTTCCTCACTTCCTTCCACCCACCCTCCCCCTCCCTCCAGTCAGTTCAGCCCCGCCCCTACGTGACGGCAACATGTTAGCTGGGGTTATATCTCACCCTCGGCAAATCCCACAGGATAGGGAAATACCCCGCTGAGTGAGGTATGCCTGTCCCGTGGGAGTTTATATAACGCCTTCCGAGGAAAACCCCAGAATTTTACTAGAAATTTTATGCGAGTTTTTCCGTAAACTGCGTCAGCGTTGATGTGTTTATATTACGGAAGTTACTTAATGTTTATGGTATAAATTGTTTGAATGTTTTGTGTATTATATATAAGAAAGTTAAATAAGAACAATAATAGGTATTACTGATTGATGTCTTAATTGTACTTAAACGTCTTAAAACGCCGTTAAGATTCGCCCACTCGACTTAACTCTGAAGACCACACGACAAAACCAGGGATTATACCAACAGGAGTTCCATTCAGGATTACGTAACTCAAAGGTCTTTTCTGCCGGTAGGTTTCCTGAATCCTGTGAAGAGATACTGAGTTTGTTTACGAAGGTCGTGGGACCCTTACTGTAGGCCCTAATCGTCTTGCCTTCCGGATCTAGGAAGCTTCCGGTGATATACTGTGAGAACGTATTAGCTTATGGATCCGGTACAGTATTGGTGCTTTGTTTTGGTGGTGCTTAGTGACATGTTCCATCCACTCCAGGTAGCTGAAAGGTTTATAGCTTAAAACCTTGATTAGTTTAAGGTTTTAGTGTTTATTGGTTTTTCTTGGTTTTATTCTAAATATGAAAATAGTTAATGTGGTTTATTTTTTCTCCATTTAGGAAGTGATTATTGTTATTTACACCTAAGGCTGGAGTCATAATTTAGGAACACCAGAGGAGTGTTTTAAAAATAAATTACAGAATATTAATCAGGCCAATGCGAAGAAAGCACACAAATTTATCTAAGTGTATTCGAGAATATTTTGTATAGTGAGGGTAAATAATTCAGACATTACCAAATGGCAGGATGTAAACAACCTTACCTAACTGGAAAAACAAATCACACGCGCACACGCCAGCCACTGTTCGTAGAGGAACCGTGATAAGACGACCCATACTAGCGTGGTACTGTGTATACTATCCTGCCGGGTTGTATGATAGTCTATTGGCAGTATGACGTAGTAGGCAGGTACCAAACAGGGAGGTACTACCGCCTGGGAAGATGATGGAAGCATAATGTGTTGTCTAATGGTAGACCCTGCTGCCATATGTGACCAAGTCCCAGGTTGGTGATCTGACTTTCTGCCTCATTTACACACAATTGCAGGGTCTCAATTGTTTCTCTTACTTTGACAACACAACATATTCTTTTATTTCTTTATGGTTCTTTATTATTATTATTATCATTATCATCATCATCATCATCATCATCATTTATTATTATAATTTATTATTATTATTATTATATACATTTTCGCCATGTGTTTAAATTTGTGACTCTGAATTTATTGACGATGAATTTAAACACATTCGTTCTATTGCACAGAAACTTGGGTACCCTTCTGTGTTTGTTGATCGTTGCTTTAAAAGGGCTAAAAAATCCTTTCATTCCTCTCTAACCAGACAAGTTCCTACACTTAAGAATATTTTGACTGCCCTATCGTGATGAATTTGTCCCGTTAGTTCGGTCCCTCAAGCTTCTAAATATTAATGTTGTTTTCAAGTATGACTCAACCATTACCAATATGTTAATAAGGAATAGCCCAAGTTTGAATGTAAATGGAAGTGTTTATTGTATTCCATGTAGCAAATGTAATTGTAATTATGTAGGTCAGACAGGAAAAACACTGCAGCTCAGAATCAAACAACATAAGTATAATATCAGAACTGCATCTGAAAGCAGTGCCTTGTTCGTTCATGTTAGGAATAATAATCACCCCATTGCTTGGGAAAAAAGCTTAGAAGTATTCAAATCATCTTGTGTCACAGAAAGACTTCTGGTTGAAGCTAGTTTGATTAAGGAATTAAAATCAATAAACCTTAGTGATGGTCAGTTCAAAACTGATAATATGTTACATAAATTTATTTGTCAGTGGCCCAAGGTTAAAAATGCTTTGAAAACCTTTGATCTTGATGTATGACAGTTATTTTGTGGGTCCCTTTTTTCTGACCTGACCTGTCTAGTCACGTCACCACCCTTCTCTTAAGCTCCTCTACGGTTGTGTTGGTGTGGGGATTAGTGGATGTCATCATTATGACCTGACCTCATGTTTTTAGGTCACCCTGTATATTTAAGCCTCTCTCTGTCCATGTAATCTAGTTGCCTCTGAAGATGTCTTGAATAAAGACGAAAGCTAAGGTACTCCGTTGTTTCCATTTTCCCGTGTGATTTTATCAAGATACATATATATATATATATATATATATATATATATATATATATATATATATATATATATATATATATATATATATATATATATATATATATATATATAGTGTTGTCAATGTGTACAAGTCATGTGACTATTTTCCTGTGACGTTATTTCCGTTCACCGTGCCCAGGGTGTCTTAAAATTGTATACCCACAGGTTATACATTTACTTGGAGATCGAGGGAATGGTTGTGTTATAATAGCAACATTGTCCTCACTCGTTGGATACCTCACACGGTAGAACATAAGAATGGAAGAAACTGCAGCGGGTCTATTGGCCCATACTAGGCAGTTCAATTTACACCCAACCCCTATCGCTCATATATCCATCCAACCTACTGTATGTTAAGCTATCCAGCGTATTCGAGTTAATGATTATATTTGGTAACTTGTTCCACTCGTCCACTACTCTATTTCCAAACCAATGTTTACCTGTCTCGCACCTAAACCTAAATTTGTCTAATTTAAAACCTTTGTTATGAGTTCGCTCCTGGTTGGATAGTTTGAGTACATTTGGTATATCACCCTTATTTAGCCCTGACGACCTGGAGAAGCAGTTTATCAATGATTCCCAATATGACTTCACAAGCGGGCGTTCTTGCCTGGCTAATCTATTAACATTCTTTTCAAATATTTCAAATCGGTGGACGACAGGCACGATTATGTTTGTGATATATCTCGACTTAAGCAAAGGACAGGAAGCAGCGAGTAAGCATTAACGGCGCTAAATCCGATTGGGGTAACGTGGAGTACCCCAAGGCTCAGTACTTGGACCATTATTACTTATTATATACATAAACGACATAGATATAGGTGTAGACAGCAACAAAAGTAAACTTGCTGATTACACTAAAATAGGGCGTGTTATTAAATCTGACGAGGACTCCGTAAAACTACAGGAAGATCTAAATGTTGTTGCTGTAGTACGCGATCTTTATGAATATGTGTAAGGTAGTGTGTATACGTATTGCTATGTATATATAAACATTATACACAAGAACGAGTTGTGTATAAACTGTGTACTCGACGATGACAATATTCTGCGTGAAGCAACAAAGTTCATTTAGCTGAGACTTATCACCGACCGCCCTCAGATCACTTAACTAAACCATAATTCTTTTCTCGTGACAAAAATTGACTGTTTACAGGTTGTGGCTCCCATAGTGTGGCTACAACACATGTGTACTACACCTTAGGGTACACAAGGAGGCAGCCTGGCCGGCACTACACTCGGCAACCTTCACTTCCTCAACTGTAACATTAGGCAGCCATTTACAGCTTCTGGAACTAGGAGAGCCTCGAGGGGACATGAAGACAGTAAGCGAGAGCTGTAGCCACTCATCCTCCGCCTTCATTTAACAGTTATAAATAATTACAAACTTGAAGGTGAAATATTTAACTCCGGCTGTAATTAAATACAAGGTAAACAATGGCGACTTGTACTGACATGTGACGTAATCCAAAGTAAACAATGGCGACTTGTACTGACATGTGACGTAATCCAAAGTAAACAATGGCGACTTGTACTGACATGTGACATAATCCAAAGTAAACAATGGCGACTTGTACTGACATGTGACGTAATCCAAAGTAAACAGTGGCGACTTGTACTGACATGTGACATAATCCAAAGTAAACAATGGCGACTTGTACTGACATGTGATATAATCCAAAGTAAACAATGGCGACTTGTACTGACATGTGACATAATCCAAAGTAAACAATGGCGACTTGTACTGACATGTGACGTAATCCAAAGTAAACAATGGCGACTTGTACTGACATGTGACATAATCCAAAGTAAACAATGGCGACTTGTACTGACATGTGACATAATCCAAAGTAAACAATGGCGACTTGTATCGACATGTGACATAATCCACAGTAAACAATGGCGACTTGTACTGACATGTGACATAATCCAAAGTAAAAGCAATGGCGACTTGTACTGACATGTGACATAATCCAAAGTAAACAATGGCGACTTGTACTGACATGTGACGTAATCCAAAGTAAACAATGGCGACTTGTACTGACATGTGACATAATCCAAGTAAACAATGGCGATCATACATGTAAAAATCCAAAGGACGCTCTTCTCGTTTTCAGAGAGAGAGCCAGGGGGAGACATGTGTGTTCAAAACGGAAATTGGTAGTGTATATATATATATATATATATATATATATATATATATATATATATATATATATATATATATATATACAGCCACACACACACACACACATACACATACCAAAATGGATACAGTGTTTTGTTGCATACTTACATGACACAGTTACAGTGGTAGGTGATTACAGTGACACACAGCTTACAGTGAGTACATAAATGATAATAAAAACAATAATAATAATAATAATAATAATAACAACAGGTATAATGACACAGGTGTTGGTATGGGAAGGATATTTCTTCACCTGTGTAAAACGGAAACAATATCCTGTAGGTTAACACACCTGGCCACACTAACACACACCTGTCACACTCAATCACATACCTGGCCACACTCTCAACCACACACCTGGCATTACTCTCAACCACACACCTGGCCATTTCAACCACACTGTCACCACCAACCACAACAACTTACACCCAACCACACACCTGGCCACATTCTCAATCACACACCTGGCCACACTTAAATCACACATCAAACACACTCAACCACACACCTGGCCATTGATTTTAACACACACCTGGCCAGACAGTTGTTAAAAGGTGTGTGAATGAAATAAAAGAGGTAATATACTACGAATATAAGATAAATAATAATAATGATGGAAATATAATATAGTATTCGGTGATGGTAATAGTATATAACAGGTGATGGTAAAGCATATAACAGGTGATGGTAATAATAACAGAAAATAAATAACAGGATGTATATATACAGGTGATGCAATAGTATATAACAGTGATATAGAGAAAAAATAGGAAGGTAATAGTATATAACAGGTGATGGCATATTATTACAACATAGATGGTAATAGTATATAACAGGTGATGGTAATAGTATATAACAGGTGATGGAAATGGTATTATATAACAGGTATATAAATATAAGTGATGGTAATAGTATATAACAGGTGATGGTATAGTATATAAACAGGTAGATGGTATAGTATATAACAGGTGATGGTAATAGTATATAACAAGTGTGAAAAAGTAAAAAGATGGTAATATAACAGGTGATAATAGTATATAACAGGTGATCGTATATATACAGGTGATGGTAATAGTATATAACAGGTAAAAGGATGGTAATAGTATATAACAGGTGATGGTAATAGTATATAACAGGTGATAAAATATATATAAAAAGTATAGTAATAGTATATAACAGAAGATGGTATAGTATATAACAGGTGATGGTAATAGTATATAACAGGTGATGGTTATATATAACAGGTGATGGTAGTATACAGGTGATGGTAATAGTATATAACAGGTGATGTATAGTATATAACAGGTGATGGAAATAGATATATATATAACAGGTGATGGGAAATAGATATAACAGGTGATGGTAATAGTATATAACAGGTGATGGTATAGTATATAATGTAAATATATATAGAAATAGTATATAACAGGTGAGGTAATATATATAACAGGTAGATGAAATAGTATATAACAGGTGATGGTAATAGTATATAACAGGTGATGGTAATAGGAATAAATAAAGATAATAGTATATACAGTATAGTAGTATAATATACAGGTGATGGAAATAGTATATAATATAAAGTGATGGTAATAGCATATAACAGGTGATGGTAATAGTATATAACAGGTGATGGTAATAGTATATAACTTGAAATAGTATATAACAGGTGATGGTAATAGTATATAACATAAAAGATGGTAATAGTATATAACAGGTGATGGAAATAGTATATAACAGGTGATGGAAATAGGTATAAAGGAGGTACAGGAAAAACAGGTGATGGAAATAGTATATAACAGGTGTATGGTAATAGTATATAACAGGTGATGTGTAATATATATAACAGGTGATGGAAATAGTATATATAGGTAGTAAGAAATAACAGGAGATGGAAATAGTAGATATAACAGGTGATGGAAATAGTATATAACAGGTGATGGTAATAGAATATAACAGGTGATGGTAATAGTATATAACAGGTGAGATGGTAATAGTATATAACAGGTGATGGTAATAGCATATAACAGGTGATGGAAATAGAATATAACAGTAAGATGGAAATAGTATATAACAGTGAACGTAATATATATATATAATAGTATATAAGACGAAATAAATATAAATAAAGTATGGGAAATAGCATAACAGGTATAATAGCAAATGTAAAAGATGGAAATAGTATATAATAGTAGTATAAATATAAAAGATGGTAATAGTATATAACAGTATATACAGGTAATAAGTAAATTATAACAGATAAAATAGTATATATATAGTGAAGGAAATAGCATATAATATATGATGGAAAGTATATAACAGTAGTATATAGGTGGTAGTAGTATATAACAGGTGATGGTAATAGTATATAACACAGGTGATGGTAATAGTATATAACAGGTGATGGTAATAGTATATAACAGGTGATGGTAATAGTATATAACAGGTGATGGTAATAGTATATAACAGGTGATGGTAATAGTATATAACAGGTGATGGAAATAGTATATAACAGGTGATGTTAATAGTATATAACAGGTGATGGTAATAGTATATAACAGGTGATCGTAATAGTATATAACAGGTGATGGAAATAGTATATAACAGGTGATGGTAATAGTATATAACAGGTGATGGTAATAGTATATAACAGGTGATGGAAATAGTATATAACAGGTGATGGAAATAGTATATAACAGGTGATGGTAATAGTATATAACAGGTGATGGTAATAGTATATAACAGGTGATGGAAATAGTATATAACAGGTGATGGTAATAGTATATAACAGGTGATGGTAATAGTATATAACAGGTGATGGTAATATTATATAGCAGGTGATGGAAATAGTATATAACAGGTGATGGTAATAGTATATAACAGGTGATGTTAATAGTATATAACAGGTGATCGTAATAGTATATAACAGGTGATGGTAATAGTATATAACAGGTGATGGTAATAGTATATAACAGGTGATGGTAATAGTATATAACAGGTGATGGAAATATTATATAATAAGGTGATGAAATAGTATATATAACAGGTGATAGTAATAGTATATAATAACAGGTGATGGAAATAGTATATAACGGAGTGATGGTAATAGTATATAACAGGTGATGGTAATAGTATATAACAGGTGATGGAAATAGTATATAACAGGTGATGGAAATGAGTATACAACAGGTGATGGTAATAGTATATAACAGGTGATGGAAATAATTATATAACAGGTGATGGTAATAGTATATAACAGGTGATGGTAATATAATTATATAACAGGTGATGATAGTATATAACAGGTGATGGAAATAGTATATAACGAATTGATGAAATAGTATATAACAGGTGATGGAAATATAATATAACAGGTGATGGAAATATAATATAACAGGTGATGGAAATATAATATAACAGGTGATGGAAATATAATATAACAGGTGATGGAAATATAATATAACAGGTGATGGTAATATAATATAACAGGTGATGGAAATAGTATATAACAGGTGATGGTAATAATATATAACAGGTGATGGAAATATAATATAACAGGTGATGGAAATATAATATAACAGGTGATGGAAATATAATATAACAGGTGATGGAAATATAATATAACAGGTGATGGAAATAGTATATAACAGGTGATGGAAATATAATATAACAGGTGATGGAAATATAATATAACAGGTGATGGAAATATAATATAACAGGTGATGGAAATATAATATAACAGGTGATGGAAATATAATATAACAGGTGATGGTAATATAATATAACAGGTGATGGAAATAGTATATAACAGGTGATGGTAATAATATATAACAGGTGATGGAAATATAATATAACAGGTGATGGAAATATAATATAACAGGTGATGGAAATATAATATAACAGGTGATGGAAATATAATATAACAGGTGATGGAAATATAATATAACAGGTGATGGAAATATAATATAACAGGTGATGGAAATATAATATAACAGGTGATGGTAATATATATAAGTGATGGTAATAGTATATAACAGGTGATGGTAATAGTATATAACAGGTGATGGTAATAGTATATAACAGGTGATGGTAATAGTATATAACAGGTGATGGTAATAGTATATAACAAGTGATGGTAATAGTATATAACAGGTGATGGAAATAGTATATAACAGGTGATGGTAAAATATATAACAGGTGATGGTAATAGTATATAACAGGTGATGGTAATAGTATATAACAGGTGATGGAAATAGTATATAACGAACAATACAATTTCCTGTACGTTGATAATTAGATTTAACACCAGCTGGAAATATATATATGAGAATAACATAAAGATGATTAATTTATTACTTTAGTACATTAGTGAGATTGTCAGTGGTGGAGTCAGTGAGGAGGAGAGTCAGTGAGGGAGGTGAGTCAGTGAGGTGAGGTGAGGTCAGTGAGGAGTGAGTCAGTGAAGTGAGGTGAGTCAGTGAGGTGAGTCAGTGAGGAGGTGAGTCAGTGAGGGAGGAGCGAGTCAGTGAGGAGGTGAGGAGGGAGAGTGAGTCAGTGAGAGTGAGTCAGTGAGGAGGCAGGTCAGTGAGGGAGGGCAGTCAGTGAGGAGGGAGTGAGGGAGGAGTGAGGAGAAGTGAGTCAGTGAGGAGGTGAGTCAGTGAGGAGGGAGCGAGTCAGTAAGGGAGGAGGGAGGGAGCGAGGAGGTGAGAGTCAGTGAGGAGGTGGTGAGGTGAATGGAGTCAGTGAGGAGAATTGGGAGGTCAGTGAGGGAGGGAGTGAGTCAGTGGGGAGGTGGAGTGGAGTCACTGAGGAGTAGGTGAGTCAGTGAGGGAGGGAGGGTGAGTGAGTCAGTGGGGAGGTGAGTCAGTGAGGAGGGTGGAGTCAGTGAGGAGGGAGTGAGTCAGTGAGGGAGAGTGAGTCAGTGAAAGAGTGAGTCAGTGGGGGTGAGTGAGTCAGGAGTGAGTGAGTCAGTGATGGAGTGGGAGTGAGGTAGTGGAGGAGTAACTGCGGGAGGGGCATGGTGAGTGAGGGGGAGTGGGTCAGTGGGAAGAGTGGTGAGCAGTGAGGAGGAGTCAGTGGGGAGGAGTCAGAGGGAGGGAGTGAGTCAGTGAGGGAGTGAGTGAATGAGCGAGTGACTGAGTCAGTGAGTCTGTCTGTCTGTCTGTCTGTCTTTTAATATTCTCCTGTAATTAACTGAGTAATATTTCAATGTGGCTGTCACAGTTGAAACCTTCCTGCTATGTGTTTGAACCTATCTGTTATGTTTGAACCTTGCTGACCTGTGTTTGAACCTTCCTCACCTGTGTTTGAACCTTCCTCACCTGTTTTTGAACCTTCCGGTCATATGTTTGAACCTTTCTGGTATGTTTGAACCTTACTGACCTATGTTTGAACCTTACTGACCTGTTTTGCTTCCTGCCCTGTGTTTGAACCTTTCTGGTATGTTTAAGCCTTACTGACCTGTGTTTGAACCTTCCTGACCTGTGTTTGAACCTTTCCTGACCTATGTTTGAACCTTCCTGTCATGTGCTTGAACCTTTTCTGGTATGTTTGAACCTTCCTGACATGTGTTTGAACTTTTTCGAAAGATTGAACCTTACTGATCTGCGTTTGAACCTTCCTGCTATGTGTTTGAACCCTCACATGTTTGAACCTTACTGACCTGTGTTTGAACCTTCCCGCCATGTGTTTGAACCTTTCTGTTATGTTTAACCTTTCCTGACCTGTGTTTGAACCTTCCTGACCTGTATTTGAACCTTCCTGGTATGTTTGAACCTTCCTGACCTGTATTTGAACCTTCCTGGTATTTTTTAACCTTCTTGACCTGTGTTTGAACCTTCCTGACCTGTGTTTGAACCTTCCCTGGTATTTTTAACCTTCTTGACCTGTGTTTGAACCTTCCTGACCTGTGTTTGAGCCTTCCTGACCTGTGTTTGAACCTTCCTGGTATTTTAACCTTCTTGACCTGTGTTTGAACCTTCCTGACCTGTGTTTGAGCCTTCCTGACCTGTGTTTGAACCTTCCTGGTATTTTTAACCTTCTTGACCTGTGTTTGAACCTTCCTGACCTGTGTTTGAACCATCCTACCCTATGTTTGAATCTTTCTGGTATGTTTGAACCTTCCTGACCTGTGTTTGAACCTTCTTGACCTGTGTTTGAACCTTCCTGACCTGTGTTTGAACCTTCCTCACCCTTAAACCTTTCTATAGGTCATCTATTGTATTACATTAACATTATTTAACTATACAAATAATGTATTGTATATTATTAATTTATGATGTTAACGTAAGTGATTATTATTTGCATTTATTATTATTATTATTATTATTATTATTATTATTATTATTATTATTATTATTCACCAAAAGTCGTGCGCATGCCGGTCTTCTATTTTTACACAATTCACTTAAGATCAAACTTGTAATGAACCGAATAAACAGTTTTTTCATTGGATATAATTGTAATTTTTTTCCGTTAATATTACAAATTAGATAATTAACTCCATTATCTCTCTAATTATTTTCTTAAATCTATAAATATAAATTATTAAAAAAAAAAATTATAGTATAAGTACAGGTAAAATATACAGGTACAAGTATTAATACAGCACAGGTAAAAATACGTTTTCCACAAGAAGACACTATGGCTACCTGAGTGTATCACCTGTCAAGTCATCAAGCCCACTTAGCTCAAAGTTTCCAATTGTTAATCATAGTTCAAAGTTTTCAAATGTTAATCTCAGCTCAAAGTTTCCAATTGTTAATCATAGTTCAAAGTTTTCAAATGTTAATCTCAGCTCAAAGTTTTCACACGTTTCATTAAAAAAAAAATTCCTTTCCTATACGTTAACTAAAGAAGACAAAACAGGACACTGAGAAAACAATTATGTAGAGAGAAAATTATGTGTGACGTTTATGAGCATCTGAGCAGTGAGTCTCCCTTCGTCTAAACTTTATCACAGAAATAATGTCCCAGATGGCTACCTCACCCACATGAAAAACACAATAAATAAAGAAGTCAGGTTTATTACGACATCTATAATATAAACATGTACAGTATAATATATTTAGTATTCTAAGTTTAGGATTAAATTACAGAGATCAAATTACAATTAAGAGAGGTAATTATGGCTTTTATTGAGCGCTATATGGGGGTTTTATAGCTGGGATGTGGTCGTCAGCAACTTCATTAGCTGGGGAGTCTTTACAGGAGCCACAGGACTTGGAGCAGTAAAGACTCATGTATGCTTGGTTTCGCTTACACTCCTGACGACGCGACCAGTCCTGGCAGTAGCTGTTGTGATCGACGCATGAGGAACTAGCAGCACCTGAAGGGGGCAGAGACACGTAATGAGTGACATGTAGGGAATAGTAAATATTTTTTCATGTGTGTATTTCAAGACGATGTGTACAGTTAATATATATACAGGTGTGAATAATAGTTTGTGATGGTGGACATACATACAAATACAGACAGACAATCACCGAGAGAGAGAGAGAGAGAGAGAGAGAGAGAGAGAGAGAGAGAGAGAGAGACTTACCGCATAAGTTGCACGATTTCTTGCAGAACAAACTCATGTATTTAGGATTCTGTTGACACTGTCCATTTTTGGCCCAGCTGGAGCAATACCTGTTCTGGTCCTCACAGTCAGACGTTCCTGTAAACACAAAATGACCCTTATTACCTGTATGCTTCTACAAGGTGATGTGAGGCTGCTTGTGTGTTCAGGGGGACAAACTTTACAGATTTCATTCAATTCTCAATGTTGCTTTTTAATATATAATGTGTGTGTGTATGTGTGTGTGTGTGTGTGTGTGTGTGTGAAATTAGCTTGGTAAAGTGATGATCATTACCTGTATAATAATGCTTAATACACCCAATAATACGTCATAATTCATGTACAGTTTAACATTATACAAATGAACATAATTATTGCCTCTAATGTTGCCAATTTGAATATTCTTTCCTTAACAATTAACATATTTATTCATTATTCTTTAATTATCTACCTTGCTTCATTTACCACAGGTGTCATACAGGTTGTGGTAGCACTTCATACACCTTGCACGTGAACTATGGTTGTATTGACGACAAAAACAGCTCATTTGCTTCAAGCTTCACACATAACGTTAGAGAAATATACACACGGATAACCTTCTTGTTTATCTTACCACAGAAATTACAGGACTTCTTGCAGTTGATCTTCATATAAGCGTTGTTGGTGAAGCAGAAACCTGAAGCAGCCCAATAGGCACAGTACTGGTTCTTGTTGACACAGTCCTCGGGTTCTGGAGTAGGCTTAGGGGTGGGTCCTGTACCCGAGCACTTGTATAGCAGGTTCAGTCCCTTCACGTCCAGCTGGCCAGAGAGGAACCCGACATTAGACAACAACTTTTTAACAGTATTTTAAAAGTAACTGCTATCATTTTTTTCTTAAACATTTTGTAATCATTTTATATCCATCCATCCATCCATCCATCCATCCATCCATCCAGCCATCCATCCATCCATCCAGCCAGCCATCCATCCATCCATCCATCCATCCATCCATCCATCTCTTTACTAACACTCGGCGCCACTCGTCTCAGTTTTCACGGTGTAGAGTGACTGACCTCTGAGAAACCATCACGTTGACCAATGGTGACACCGTTCTGCTTGGGTTCAATGGTAGGATAGCGGTAGTCCTTGGCGAAGGCGTGGGGTCCGTAGTGCATGATAGAACCGTAGTCATAGGATAGTCCCAGATCGGTAGTCACGGAGCTCGATTTCTGAGGGAGAGTTACACCATCGAGTCAGTCCTCACAAGGTAGCAATGTTAATAGTGATTATGTAAGTTATATTCGTCCACTACCGCAAGTGTTGTCCACAAGAACACTGTTGCATGGACCATGACGGTATATACAAAGTGTCCCTAAAAAATATTTACAAATTGCCTGACAAACATTCGTGAAGATCGAGTGAATACCAACGTTGTCCTCACTTGTTGATGTGTGAGGTCTCCCACATGTGAGGACATTGTTGCTGTTGTAATAGAAACATCAACGCGATCTCCACGAAAATATTTAAGACTAATCGAATACAACTGTTAATTACACTTGATCACAGACATACACTAACAGCAACACCAAACTAACCTTATCAAAGTTGTAGGTGAGTTGTGGCTGTATGTTGTTCCAGTGAATTGTAACATAGTCGTCCCGGTCAAATCGTGATTGTTCGTGCCAGAACCCTGCAGCGTGCATCAGCTCGTGCATAATGACGCCCAGGTAAACACAGCCATTACCCAGCGACACCACCTGTACCCCTCCTGATCGTCCCACCGCACTGGAACACCTGGTAAGAGAGATGGTTAATGAATCACAGGTAAATAATGAATACACGATACAGGAGGCCTTCACGTTATGATGTTATGACTGAGCTTCAAAAACTAATAACCTTTATGTGTGTAACAGGGAGGTACTACAGCCTGGGAAGATGATGGAAGCATAATGTGTTGTCTAATGGTAGACCCTGCTGCCATATGTGACCAAGTCCCAGGTTGATGATCTGACTTTCTGCCTCATTTACACACAATTGTAGGGTCTCAATTGTTTCTCTTACTTTGACAACACAACATACATATATTGTTTCTCATTATCTTTTATTTATTTATTTTTTGTATTTCTTTATGGCTCTTTATTATTATTATTATTATTATTATTATTATTATTATTATTATTATTATTATTATTATTATTATTATTATTATTATTATTATTATTACACCCCCCCCCACACCCAGGCCCCGATGTGGGTCAGTTATAAGATCCAACTACGAATGATAAGAGAACCATATAGATGGTTCTTCACTATGGTATACAAGAGCATGGTATGGTGTAGTGCACAGTTTGGTGAGGTGCACAGTATGACATAGTATGGTGTAGTGCACAGTATGGTGAGGTGCACAGTATGGTGAGGTGCACAGTATGGTGAGGTGCATAGTATGGTGTAGTGCACAGTATGGTGAGGTGCACAGTATGGTGAGGTGCACAGTATGGTGAGGTGCACAGTATGGTGTAGTGCACGACATTCAAGGTACTGTGCACGGTACTCACCCTTGTCCTTTGAGAATGTGAACGTAGTCGCTGTGTGTGGTTCTGGGGACAAAGGTGATACAGGTCCGTTGGTGGTACTCGGCGATGGCTCGGGCGATGGTCGACCTCTCCTGCGACGCTGTCATAAAGAGACACAAAACTAGAGTCAGTTGTGTCTAACAGGAACCAATAGCATCAAACTGTGTCTTGTTTCATCATAATAGAGACAATTATTAAGGCAATACTACAGTTATTCATCTTATTTATCATACCGAATAATGATCGTCATTGAAGTGAGATAATTCAGAAAGTTTATATATAATTATTCTTGTACAAACTTTACAAAGACAAACACTTGACACATCGGTCTATAAAGTAAATAATAAACTGATAGATGACTGAGAGTAAAGGGTAGGGAGGTACTTACTGAAGGACGAGGAGATAACGTATGGGATATCTGCGTCAGGCCAAGTTCTCTGTGGGTTCTTGACGGCACTCATCTGCCCCAGAGGGTCACCCTGTAGGAGGTACAACACACGTTAATGGGGGAGCTTACACACACACACTACTAACAGCAGTCACTACACCTGTGCCATTATAACCAACAGCAGCAATGTTAATGGTGGTATAAGGGACAGATGGATGAATTACCTCGATGATCTGATAGAGTTCGTCCTTGGAGCGAATCATGATGTCGCCCTGGAAGAATCCTGAGCGAGTAATGGGGTCTTCTTTGGGGCCTAGCTTCTCCGTCACCTTGGACAGGCTCGCCTTCTCCTCCTCCTTGGAGATGGGTTCTCCTATGATGTCATTACTTGGCTGAAAGATAAATAACCAAGTTTAGAATTTTACGCCGCCCGAGAGAGATGTCTCGCAGGAAACTTTAATTCGAAGAGAAGTTAGAGTAAGAGGCACTGACTCTACTGTATAATTATGATGATATGTTGGCGTCGTTGTCACCCTGAGTACTGAATGTCACGTGAGTCACCGGTGCTGAGTCATCATAACAGTAAACTTAAGAGGTGTTGGTGATGAGTTTACACACTGAATACGCTTTACTTTGTACAGATCATCACTCTTAACGTCATCACCAGAATCATTGTCATCACCTTGTTTCACCTATATCTAATGACCACACAACCTGTAGGGTGAGTCAACAATGCCAGCACGAACACTCAACAGCGCCTGGCGTACCTATACAGCCCGCAGAGACAAGTTTATGGAATACGAAAGTTCACAAGTGAGTAAAAAAAAATATAAAACTTTGTAAAGAAAATTCAGTCAAGCATAAGACACACCACAACCTGTCATGTTAAAGTTGTAATATATTAGTGCGCTGAAGAGTCTTGAAGCGACTAACTACAGTACTAGTTACTAATTACACTCGACAAATGATATATACAACTGCCATAACACTCTTGTAACTTGATCGACTTATTACTGAAAAACACAGCTTCTACTTACATCATTTGGGTCTCCAATGATCACATCTGGCAGGATAGTCTGCCCCCACGTCAGCCTTGAAGTCACACTCAGCCCGAGGAACAGCAACACACTCCACCAATACTTCATAATCACACGTTTAGTTGTTGCTGGTGAAGGAAGTCTTAAAGCTGACACTCTAAGTAAAAGCTTTACAATAATGTCTTCGTTGGACGTTTAGCCACTGAAGGTAAGTTGTCGACTCTTGGTGCCAAACTGTCTGGAGGGAGTGGATGAGTGAGGAGAGGTTGGCGTTCGTCGGCTTTATATCTGCCCCAGAACGGAAATGGTCAAGAGGGTTAACCCGCCTTTTCCCATCGTCAAGGATCGCTTGGGAAACAATAATTTTTTCATTTCCTTGGATTATACACAACATTTATGGTCAATTTACGTAAGAATGTCGCGAGCCGTAACAGGAAGAAACCCACAAATCAGAAGACAAAAAATGGATAACAAAATAAAATAAGATAAAAGTATAATTGAAAAAAAAAATTAAATTCCTTGGCTCATTAAACATCTTATAGACTGTGTTATATAATCGTTCTACCTAAAATATTTCAGAACAAATCACGAGCTACAATGGACAGGTAAAACTGATTAAATATCTATTATATCTGTACATGTTTGTGAGGAAGTACTGAGTTATAACTTGGCCTTGGAGTCATTGATTGTGTGGAGGTCGAGGAGGTCAGAGGTTAACCTTAATAAATCACTCACTCACTCACTCACTCACAATAATAATCACTCTCAATCAACTTTCTATTCATTATTTTTGACCGAGTGTTATTATTCAACTAAATCATGCTTTGGTTTGACTCAATTACATCCTATGAATAATGATTGACTGACTCACCCGCTATCTGACTCACTAACAGACCATCTCAGTTCCTAACTCTTTGACTTACAGACCAACCTCGCTATCTAACTGACTCATCAACTGACTCACAGAATCTTTGGCTAATTCACTGATTGGCTGACTGACTAAAACGCTTACTGAAAAAATTACTAATTAAGTCTCCTGGTGTAAGTCAAAGTAGACAAAAAACAAAATCACTGTCATGTGGTTTTTGACTTCACGAGATGAAAAAAAGTAACATGAATAAAAAAAAATATTCTCCTATTAGAAAATCATAATAGCAATAAATCCTTAAACTAGTCACTCAAATAGAAGGTTTAAAACAAGTCACTATAACCACCACAAGTCAAACTATACTAATTGCTTTACCTGATCAAGAAAGAAATACGTTCTCTAAAATCACCCCCCCCCCCCAAAAAAAAAAAAAAAAACTATCTAAACAAAATCATGTACGAAGAAATATAACAAATCATACGAAAGATTTTGACAACCCTACCGAGACAACAGGAATCACAGTGTTCATTCTGAAATTCATCGATCACCCAGAGTAGAGATAGTTCTTTGACTGTGTACATAATTTTACAGGAACCTTCTAAGAGTCAGGCCCTAATGCTATAAAGCTCATCCTGTCCATGTCTCTTTCTCAGTAAGATATTCTATGTGAGTCAGGACATACATAGGTGACCTCTCCCTGACCTCCTTTATCCAGGTTTAGGGTTATGACAGAGGAAGGGGTGAATCATGGAGGCCTCTCTCTCTCTCTCTCTCTCTCTCTCTCTCTCTCTCTCTCTCTCTTTCTCTCGCAATCGTAATTACAACCACAGACTAAAGCTTATAAGCTCTGAGCCCCAAAAGACCAGTTTTAATTGATACACAGGTTGTTGTAGTTAGGTGATCTCGAGAGGTTGTTGTTTGTATATTTTATTTAGGCTTCTCAACAAAAAATAACAACAACAATAACAAAAGGAAAACAACAACAATAACAACAAAAACAACAATGACAACAAAAAACAACAACATCAACAATAACAAACAACAACAACAACAATACTACTATTACTAATAATAATAATAACAACAGGTAATAATGACACAGGTGTTGCTAATTTGGGAAGGATATTTCCCTCACCTGTGTTAAAATGGAAACAATATCCTGTAGGTTAACACACCTGGCCACACTCAACCACACACCTGTCACACTCAATCACACATCTGGCCACACTCAATCACACACCTGGCCACACTCAATCACACACCTGGCCACACTCAACCACACACCTGGCCACACTCAACCACACACCTGGCCACACTCAACCACACACCTGGCCACACTCAACCACACACCTGGCCACACTCAACCACACCAAAGAGCTGTGCGCATCTTGGATTTCTATTTTTACACCACTGATTAAAGATCAAACTTGAACGATACTAATAAACAATTTTATACCTGTATGTATGTATGTATGTATGTATGTATGTATGTATGTATGTATGTATGTATGTATGTATGTATGTATGTGTGTTAGATGAGATGGTCTTGGTGTTTCATCTACAAGAAGGTGACTGATATCATCTGGCCAGTGAACAAGTGACTCATACAGTACAGTTCAGGATATCCTAAGACACAGCTGGTCTACTCCAGGACATCCTGTCACCATCCTTATCACTGTAACTGTTTTATACTATAGAGATACCTATTACTGCACCTGTAGGTCACTGAACATAACTGTCCACTATTGTAATTAACTGTGCCTTACTGTAACTGTCTCTTACTGTAACTGTCTCTTACTGTAACTGTCTCCTACTGTAACTGTCTCATATTGTAACTGTCTCTTACTGTAACTGTCTCCTACTGTAACTGTCTCCTACTGTAACTGTCTCATATTGTAACTGTCTCTTACTGTAACTGTCTCTTACTGTAACTGTCTCATATTGTAACTGTCTCTTACTGTAACTGTCTCCTACTGTAACTGTCTCATATTGTAACTGTCTCTTACTGTAACTGTCTCCTACTGTAACTGTCTCCTACTGTAACTGTCTCCTACTGTAACTGTCTCCTACTGTAACTGTCTCATATTGTAACTGTCTCATA
Source organism: Homarus americanus (assembly GCF_018991925.1). NCBI lineage: Eukaryota > Metazoa > Arthropoda > Malacostraca > Decapoda > Nephropidae > Homarus > Homarus americanus. Next base: position 2,709,208 of record NW_024748870.1, read on the forward strand.
TTGTAACTGTCTCCTACTGTAACTGTCTCCTACTGTAACTGTCTCTTACTGGAACTGTCTCATACTGTAACTGTCTCCTACTGTAACTGTCTCATATTGTAACTGTCTCTGTCTCCTACTGTAACTGTCTCTTACTGGAACTGTCTCATACTGTAACTGTCTCCTACTGTAACTGTCTCATATTGTAACTGTCTCCTTCTGTAACTGTCTCCTACTGTAACTGTCTCTTACTGTAACTGTCTCCTACTGTAACTGTCTCCTACTGTAACTGTCTCATATTGTAACTGTCTCCTACTGTAACTGTCTCCTACTGTAACTGTGTCTTACTGTAACTGTCTCTTACTGTAACTGTCTCTTACTGTAACTGTCTCTTACTGTAACTGTGTCTTACTGTAACTGTCTCTTACTGTAACTGTCTCCTACTGTAACTGTGTCTTACTGTAACTGTCTCTTACTGTAACTGTCTCCTACTGTAACTGTCTCTTACTGTAACTGTCTCCTACTGTAACTGTCTCCTACTGTAACTGTCTCCTACTGTAACTGTCTCCTACTGTAACTGTCTCCTACTGTAACTGTCTCCTACTGTAACTGTCTCCTACTGTAACTGTCTCCTACTGTAATCAGCCAACAAAATACTGTACCGACCTGATAATTATGACTTAATACTTAATCATTTATGGAATCAACTTTGTGTGTGTGTGTGTGTGTGTGTGTGTGTGTGTGTGTGTTGTTACGACCGTGTCGTATTTTTTCTATTTTTTTTATATATATCATGCTCCCATGTTCCATATTATTCCTGTAATGATGTGTTAAATTTACTATTATATATTCTAGTCACCTTACCCTGTGCTGTTAAGGTTTTAACTGTCATTATTTGTTCAAGCCCATCTTATTTCTTTATTTTGTATTGTAACCAGCATTCTTTGTTCTCTAACGACCATCTGCATCGTTAAACGACCCACCGGCGGGTCGCGTGGCGGGAGCCGACCTTATATATAGGACCCACCAACTGACTTGAGTTAGTTCAGTCCTCTTGTCATACAGTCCACATCCTTTGAGTGTCACTTGTTACTTATACTTAATTTATTTGTGTTGTTCCTGTCGCCACCAATGTGGTATATCTATGTGAGTACCTATTTATGTCTCTGTTTGTGTCCATCAGTATTTGCTTAGTTGTATTCAAGTAATTCAGTGTTGTTTCACGTTAGTTAATTTCAGTGATAGTTTTTATATGTTTATGCAGTGTTAACGTAATCCAATGCTTTATTTTTATTCTTTTGATGTTTCTATGTTTTGTATCACTTGTGTCTTAAAAGTTTCGATGGTGAATCAATTTGTTGTGACAGCCTACGAGGCTCTTTATTGTGTTAATATTTAATCAATTAAATTCTTAAAGGTTTAATTTATTTATTTTTATTCTTTTAATTTACTTCACCTTTTGTTTGGTTACGCCTAGAACCTGGATATTTAAGTAAATTAAGAGACGGCGTAACAGTGTGTGCGTGTGTGTGTGTGTGTGTGTGTAATGACTGTATGTATATATATATATCGTTTCCTCTCAACACTTCACCCAACTTCGTTTCGTTTTGGTCGAACACGTAACAGCCTCCCCCCCCTTCCCTCTCTCCCGGAAAACGAGGAAGAGCTTCAATAAGGATAGACTTTGGATTATGTCACATGTCAGTACAAGTCGCCATTGTTTACTTTGGATTACGTCACATGTTAGTACAATAATAATAATAATAATAATAATAATGATCACAATATCAATGACGACAATCTTAACACACACACACACTTATCATCTCCTCCCCACCACCAGTCATGCCGGATGCTGTGCCTAGAAGAACACATACATAGTGAATGTGGCTGTTTTAGTGCTGTGAACGACCTACTGCAGGCGCTGAAGACCACGCTACCTCGCTGCAGCCCCACCAACCTCACCCAAGGTCCTCTGTTACGTTGATGTCATTACTAATACATTGACGTCATTACTAATACATTGATGTCATTTACTAATACATTGATGTTATTAGTAATGCATTGATGTCATTACTAATACATTGATGTCATTACTCGAGGTTTTACTTAACACTACATCACATTGACGTCATATTAAACCACACTTGTAAATAGAAAAATCTTGAAGAAAAAATAAATAAATAATAAAAAATGACCAGATATGCCCCTAAAATGCCAAAATGCTTTAAATATGCCTAAAAGCCCGTATTTGAAAATGCCCAAATGACCCTCAAAATGGACCCAAATGCACCCAAAATGCCCAAATGACCCCAAAATGTACCCAAATGCCCTCCAAAATCCAAAAATGCACCCAAAATGTCGGAATATACTATGCCCAATAAGTCCCGTTAACTACTGTGTCTCTTAAAAATAATTACCCCCCTTTCAACCCCCTTCCTCCCTTTTCTTCCCCTCCTCCTCCTTCTGTTCCCCCTTCCCCTCTCCTTTCCAGTTCTTTTTCACCCTCTCCTCCCTTCCTCCTTCATCTTTCCCTTTCTCCCTTCCTCCCCCTCCTTATCCCCTCTTCTCTTCTTTACCCTTTCACTCCCCTCCTCTTCCTCTTCCTTCCTCCCTTCACTCTTCCTCCTCCCACTACCCCTTCCTCCACCTCCACCTTTTACCACCCCACAGACCAGCCTTGAAACTAATGCTAACTTCCCTTCAATAGATTTGTGTCGGTAGATCGAGATTAAGAAGGTGGGAGAGGATGATTTGGGTGACTGTCCACCAGCCTGCGAGTGAGTCTAGATTATGTTTTTCACTTGACATTCTTAAGACAATTTTTCATTTTACTGACTCCTCTTAAAAAATGTTCTTTGTTCTACTGTGGTTTCTGTATTTGTTGTATTTTGTTAGTATTGCTATTGTCGTTTATTTGTTATTGTTACTCTTATAGCTGTTATTCTTGTTTTTGCTTATTCTTGGTTTTTGTTTTATCTTCTACTGTTCTTCGTCTTCTCATTCACCTATAACAAATGGAGTAAAGTTGTTATCTCTTCTACCCGCCAGTGAGTTGATCTGCACTCCACTCGTCTCAATGAACCAAGTTAACATGAAGTTTATGAATTTAGTGAAGAACACCAAAGATTTCTACGTGGGTCAAGATGTCTGCTCTGAATAAGTTAGGTGTGGGTGGATATTCAGGATAATAATAAATGTGGTTAGTTAGTATTATAAATGAAAACGATAACCCATTAATAGTAGTAGTAGTAGTAGTAGTAGTAGTAGTAAGGACACTTTAGATTAAATATTTAAACTAACATCTACTCTTCCCCCCACCACCCCCAGCATGGACAATAATACTGTACGCATTCATGTTTACATCGAAAGTATGCAACAGGAAGTGATTTGGAAAGTCCAGCAAAGTCGGTAAGTCATTCTCATTTTTATGCATTTTGAGCTATTTTCTGTAATATATATATATTTCCCTGTAATTAACTACCATGATTTAAATTGAGTTTTTTTCCATTAAATTTTTACTTCCATGATAATTATATTTCGGTTCCTTTACGTCAATGTAATTCAGTTTCAGTTTCTCCTAATGAATGTCGATCAGTTCACCAGCATGTTGTCAGAGATTGGCGGCAACTTAGGATTGTTCATCGTCCTGTCTCTGGTAACATTGCTTGAATTACTGGAGTTTTTCTTCGAGTTTATGGTGTGGGGGAGTAGAGGAACCTGCCGTGGTGGCTGTAGGTGCTGCTGTAGTGGTGGTGGTGGTGGTAAGGATGATGACACTACCAGCCCAATGACTTCACCTGTGGAACCTATCATTCTACAACAAGATAAACATTTTCTTCGTGGGGGTGTTGGTGCTGGGATGCCTCCTAATAATTTATTCTTGTCTCCTGTTGCACCCATTATCGTCTGCCAGGATAAGCTTGTTCCTGCCATGCCTCATGATAGCCTTGTTCCTGCCACGCCTCATGATAGCCTTGTTCCTGCCACGCCTCATGATAACTTTGTTCCTGCCACGCCTCATGATTAACTTTGTTCCTGCCACGCCTCACTGATGCCTTGTTCTGCCGCCTGCTGATAACTTTGGTTTTTCCTGCCGCCTCGCTGATAACTGTTCTGCACGCCTCGCGTGGCCTTGTTTCTGCCACGTCATTGTAGCGCGCTTGCGCCTCGCGTGTGCCTTATTTCCTCCCGCCTCATTAACTTTGTTCCTCTACACTCGCGTCGCTTTGTTCACCACCGCCTCGATAGCCTTGTTCCTGCCATCTCATTTTAGCCTTGTTCCTGCCGCCTCCACATTAAGCCTTGTTCTGACGACTTCCCTACACCTCCTGCCTCACTCATAATGACAACCCGAGGTAAACGCAGCAGGCATAAGAAAAATGTTGACCGTGACCTTGGTCTGTCCAATGCTGTAATAATTAAAACATTCAAGTCAGAATCATGAACTCTGATCTAGAGAGTGAGAAATGCAGAGAGACCTGACAGTTGTAGCATTAGTAAATATGACAAATTTTGTAACAAGAGGTACCGGTATGGCCAGCATAAGGACAGAACCAGACAATGTGATGTAGTCGTGGCCAGAATTAGGCTAGGATACAGACACATCTGGCAAGTTAGTAACGCTGTACCCATACCGGAACACTCAGCATGTAAACTTTGTGATAAACCTTTAAAGCATACACTTGAACACTATATTATTGAATGTGACACTGTCAAAGACTTCAGGCCACCTGACTTATTGTATCTTGAACTATGTAATTACTTCATTGAATCAGGTGTGCTTGAGGACATTCTTGCTGTTTATCCCAAATTTGCTAGCCCACACTGATTAGTCTTCAATTAGAATATGACTCCAATGTATGTGATCCACTGACCTATATATGCTGCTGGTGAATGTGATGTATTTCCTTCTTTGTGTACGAACCTCTGTCCTGCGTGGCAGTGAACAGTGACATTACCCACATGAATCTGACCGACGTATATGTATGTATGTGTGCGTGTGTGTGTATATATATGTGCATGTACATGTATATGTGTATGTATATATGTATATGTATGTATATGTGTGTGTTTACATATATGTATATGTACTGTCAATGAATATGATGCATCTCTTTGTGTACGAACGTCTGTCCTGCATGGCAGTGAACAGTGACATTACCCATATGAATTTGACCTCTATACATTTATAGTTGTTAATGAATATGATGTATTTCTTTGTGTATGAACCTCTGTCCTGCGTGGCAGTGAGAAGTGATACCACCCTCAGTGTCAAGACCTGACTGAATTACTCAGAATAGGCAAACTGTGCTACAAGCTCTGCCATTAAATTTGTTAAACTAAAAAGTAAAATGACAGGTTTATTATTTCCCTCACTTATCTGAACTGCTGTCGTGTTTACAAGGCAGTAGAGCAATAAGTGTTTATGTGAGTCTGAGGGAAGATTCTAATTCTCGTGATTTATTCTTTGTTTCCTAGATACAGTCGGGATTCCAGAAGAGGTGCCGAAGCCTGCTAGTTACCAGCTCGTGAGAGAAGTGAAGGTGGATGGTTTTTTCATCTTGAGACCCATCTGAATCTTGGTTAGATTAGGTTAATACTCATATTATTTATCTGTAGTTTAACTCTTCAGGAATACACTGGAATTGTTATTATTTTACAATTATTAAATACATTACAGTGGGGAGATATATATATAACCCAATACCATAGCATAATAAATACACTAACTATACTGATTGTATTTTGAAGTTAATTTTCTTCACTTAATGGAATGCTGTGGTCGAGAAAATACAACACTCCCTCTGTGTCCTAAGGGTCACTGGTTCGAACCCCCATATACACTCAATCTACTTAATTGTGATTCTGTACCTGAGGTGTAAATGTCGTAGTGAAGATGGTGTAGAAGTGTAGGCTTTGTATACCGGGTGTTAATGCTGTGTACTCACCCCATGATAACAATAAACTGTTAAGGTATAGGGGAGTTAGTTTTCTTTTCCAGACGAATATTCTGATTATTTCCAGCAACCTAATTCCTCAACCAGAATATTTCCAGCACCACACACATGGTTGACTCTGCTTATGGTTGTTGGGGTGGTTTATTATCTCTGGTTCATGGTTGACTCTGTTTATGGTTGTTGGGTGGTTGACTATGGTTGATAGCTAAGGCTCTCAACACACCCATTATCGATTAGCCTCGCTACTCTAACACACAACAGATAAGATAATACTGATAACCATTCAACCATGAGACTCCCACCACAAAAACGCACCTCGCACACACACAGACACACACACTTGAAACTCCGCACTATAAAGATAACTCCAGTACGAGCATTCATCTTCGTCTGGCGTTCCTCTTTTAACCGATAACAGGCGAACCTTAGCCCCCACATCTTCTGCCAGCACTGACATTTAGAGCCTCAGTGAGGATAACTCTTGAGATAGCCAGTAGGATAACGATGATTTGATGAGGATGTCCTGCCTGTGTATTTATTGGCCAGGATGTCCTCCTCTACACACACACACAGACACACACACACAGACACAGACACACACAGACACACAGACAAAATGATTCTTTCTTAGTCTATCTCTGACTCTATCTCTCCTCACAGTATAAACAACTAGAGGACAGAGGTCACCGGTCTTGCACCCTTGATAATCTTCATAGTTACTGAGCCATCTGATAGCAACGGCAGGTGATAAGGGGAGGAGCGTAGGGTGTGTGCTGTTCTGCCCCTCACACAAGCTTCTCAGGTCTTACAGGCGAGTCAGTCTCTCTTCTCTCTCTGTCTACCTGTCTACCTATCTGTCTACCTGTCTACCTATCTGTCTACCTGTCTGTCTACCTGTCTCTCTGTCTCTCTCCTCCTTGACTGGCACCTGGTAATGTCTGTGTAGTGACTGGTGTATAATAACTGGTGTATAATAACTGGTGTATAGTGACTGGTGTATAGTGACTGGTGTATAATAACTGGTGTATAGTGACTGGTGTATAGTGACTGGTGTATAATAACTGGTGTATAGTGACTGGTGTATAGTGACTGGTGTATAATAACTGGTGTATAGTGACTGGTGTATAGTGACTGGTGTATAATAACTGGTGTATAGTGACTGGTGTATAGTGATGCCGGTATGACTGTCGTGTGAGTGGTTACTAGATCCTCTTTTGACTGTTTTAACTGGATGACTGTTTAGTGATCTTGCAAGCGGAACAGTAGGTGTGACAGGTGCGGAAATACGTGATGGACAGATGTGACAGGTGTGATAGACAGTGTGACAGGGGAGACATGTGTGACAGGTGTGACAGGTGTGATAGACAGGTGTGCCAGGTGTGATAGACAGGTGTGACAGGTGTAACAGGTGTGACAGGCGTGATAGGTGTAACAGGTGTGACAGGTGTGAAAATATATGATGAAAACATGAGACGAAGGTGTTTACATTATTCTGAACTGCGGAACAGGACGGAAACTGCGGTACTGAACGGAAACTACGGTACAGGACCGAAACTGCGGTACAGGACGGAAACTGCGGTACTGGACGGAAACTGCGGTTGAACTTTTTTTAAGACATGGAGGAGATTCTTATTCTACAGATGGGAGGTGAGTCGAATGATGTACTGTACACTCACACACTCACTCACTCACTCACTCACTAAAATTGGCGGGGGGAGGAATGAGAAGAGGGTAGGCAGAAAATGAAGGAGGGTGAAAGAAAAGAGGTGATAATGGGAATGGAGGAGAAGAGACAAACAGGATGAGGGGGAGGGCAGAGAGGGGAAGAGGGAGGTGGGGGAGATAGGAACAGTGAAGGAAGGAAGAGAGGTGAGAGAGAACGAGAGGGGGGGAGAGAGAAAGAGAGAGAGAGAGAGAAAGAGAAAGAGAGGGAGAGGGGGGAGGGATGGTTGATAGCCAATTTCTTATCATGATAGTCTTATAATTCTGTTTTTTATAACCCAACAACAACCCGGAATTATATAATGAACTGTCTCTTTATCTCTCTGTTGAAGATAGGTTTCTCTCTCTGTCTGTCTGTCTGTCTGTCTGTTCTTGTGTCTCTGTCTGTCTGTCTATCTGTTCTTGTGTCTCTGTCTGTCTGTATCTTTTTCTCTCTCAAGATTACGATCCTCTGTATGTCACCAGGAACCATCGATAAGGACTACCCGAAGGCAAGTAGCGGGTATAGTTTCGAGGTCGGGGAGCCAGCGGTGAGGCGGGTGTTGGCTCGACTACGTCCCTCCAGATCGATCCTCGTCAAGTTAGAGACCATCTGCAGGAAAGATAGCCAAGACCTTACTGACGATGATAGGTGAGTCCCTGAAACACCCACTCACAGGTGCCATGGAGAAGTTGAACATTCATTAACGATGGTCTGTTTTTGTGTGGAAGGTTAAGTGATCTAATAGGTACTGAAGTGATGGTATTATTTTTTTTTAGGTCAGAATTGATTTGAATTTGAGAATGTTCTGTGTTCAGTGAAGAGGCTGATGTTATTGTTGATTGTTATTAGTGAACGGGGAACGGTTGAGAATGGGATGATGTTCAATTGTTTTAGTAAGACGTCAAAGAACAAGTTGGATGGATAATTAAAACAAAAGTTAATGTGTTTTCAGAACGTCACTGGTGGAGAGAGTGTGTGAATCAACCCAAGGGAAGGTGGTAGTAACACACGGTACGGACACCCTTCTCCACACCTCCACTTTTCTAGCCAACGCCCTCAGACAACAAGGGATTAACAACAAGACCATTGTGTTCACCGGTGCCCACACTCCTGAGAAGTTTAGGTGACCTCTATTACTCTTGTTGTTCTTGGTGATTGATATAAATTAATCTAAGGGACTATTTTAAGGCAAAAACTCTTCTGAATAGTAAACATAGATAAATAGATTAGTTGGGCATAACATATAACCATTTTCTATGTTACTACAAAATACAGAAAACGACATACGAAAAGGGTAACTTGTGTTTATGTTTAAGATTACCGAGGAAACGTAGTACTTGTATACCAAATCTTATATTGTTTTCCTCCTTTTCCGCCGACAGAGACACAGATGCGGACTTCAACGTAGGTGTGGCCCTGGGTGGTGTGCAGGCTGCCGCTCCCGGGGTCTGGGTGGCCATGAACGGCATCCTCCTTTACTGGGATCGTGTAGAACGTGACGATACTGGACAATTTGTTCCTCGTCGCCGACAACTTCCAGTCACCGTCTAATTTATTTATTTTTTACAATATCATCGTTTGTGTTCGTAGAAATTATATATCCAGTCGCCAGTCACTGTATAAATGCAGACAATATAATGGGCTACGTAGTTTATAGCTTTCGTCAATGTCTAACTAACCACTATCACTGTTTATCAACTCTCCCGCAGTAACCGTCTGTAAAAATGAGTCCAAATCACTATCCTTTCCCTCTGGTTGACAGTTTCTGCTCCAGAGTTATCAACCAGATTGCAGTGTGGTGACGAAGGGATAACAACCACAAACTGATTCTTCACATACGCCTAGAATCAATGATCTTACACGATGTAGAATCATAAAACAGAAGCATTGTAATTTTCCACCAAGATGCTTGATCACAGCATTGACTCACGTGTGTATTAATATAAAACTGTCTTCGATTTTTGTTTCAGTATACTAATCAAGTTTTGACGGTACAGCCTGGTCGTATGCTCGAAAGTTTAAATTAATATTAAATGCCATATGAACAAAGTAGTGCGTGTTCATATTTTCATCATATCTGGAGGCTAAAGTAAAGTTTCATTACAATAAACAGCAAAGTTCCATCATAACAACACTATCTTGGGGCCGCTGGTTAAGTCTGTTCTCACACGTCGTAGAATGAAAATGTATCCAGAGATCTTTAAAAAAAAAAACTGTGTATTGTCGTGATCTCTCCTGTAAGAGTGAACGGGAAGCTTGATATAGAGTTTAATGCTTTGTTAAAATAAAGGAACTATTTTTTAATGTTTTTTTTTTATACCTTATCAGATGTTGTAACAGTAAATCGGTTATATATATATATACGGTATATCTCGCCATGTTGGAAGATGATACACCCAAACTCTATAATGAAAACCAAGAGCCTACAAAGGGACTCCCCACATCTTCATGACCTCACGTCTCACAGGCCCTTTTATTGGTTCAGGCCTAAGGCGTTCACACTCACAGGTCACTGTAATTGACTCACGCTTGGCGGGAAATACTCGCTCACTCTGACATTGTTACAATATTTAATTATATATTTTTGTTTGAGTTTTCTTTTATCTATCTATCTATCTATCTATCTATCTATCTATCTATTTATCTATCTATCCCCTTCAAGTTTCCCAGTTATGATTCGGTTAATATTATTCGTGAAAAAAAAATCCTTATCATTAAGAATCATATTAATAAAATGTTGTCCTTTAACTACTGATAAGAGAACGCGTTGGGCCGTACTAAAGTCACAGAGTAGCTTGTACGGCATATTGACTCCCATTACTCTTGTGTTATCATAATAGAGGAAATTCTACCTTTGAATGACTAAAAATCCCGGTCAATTGTTGTCACGCAGAGCAAAATTACTTTACCATTCACTAACCCTGAGTTAAGTATCGAGAAAAAAACCCCTTATAAACGGTATTGATTCCTGATGATGAAAAGACTAAATAATGATGTAAATAAAGGCTGAATACAGGTGGTGTTTACAGGTGGTGTTTACAGGTGGAGCTTACAGGTGGCGTTGGTTCAGTAAACACTTCAATAAGAGGGAGAAAAAAGGCAACGTCAAGACTTGTGTGAATATGTTGATTAGCCATTAGGGCAGTACAATACAGTAGAGATTGGCTTTTGTCGTGTTGGTGTTCGCTTATAGGCGCATATTTTACATATACCTGTATACACCCCCCCCCCCCCTTTACACACATTAATTAGTAACCAAACACCAATAATTCCTCCCGCTACTCTATTGAAAACAGTTAATTATTGACAAATACCAGAGAAGAAATGTTTCATATATCACACGTTTCTGTTAACACCTCCTATATGGTACCAGCGACAATGTTACTCATAAGATATAATGATCTACCATGGAGAGGAATTGATCGTGGTCACTTCATCACTTTGCCCTGATTCACGAATATTAGTACATCTAAATATTTTTTTTCTCTTGGCACTAAGGCGAGAAAACGAAGCAGTTATGATGATGGAGGTGTATTCTTAGAACCATTTATTTTTACAATATATATATTTCTTCCGGATGACTTTGCAATGATATTAGATTAGGAATGTTATCTACTACACTGCATTGGTACCCCACCGTTTAATAAGCTCTACTGACAATATATTCCAGGTTGTGTGGGTCTGTTATGCCTGTTCATGGTGGAACCCAAAATTAAAACAATAAAAAATTCACGGCATGTGGCATTGGTCAGTTGCCAACGAAGTTATCCAACCGCCTTTAAGGGTGTTTGTAGGGTATCAAGAGGCCAAATGCACATATCCCATTCGTGTAATAATACTATATTTATAAACTTAACAACAACCATACATACGCCTAAAGTAATTTCTTCACAATCCATTTTTACGTCAGGTTTAGTCAGGTCGACACTGCCCTCGTCTGCCATATAAACACGACCTGTTTCTTTTAGTTGTGACAATATTAATATCAGTATTAGTTTTAGCATTATTGGTATTATTATATGTATAAATCTAATCAGATGTGCTTCACTAGACCATCAAAAATAAACTTATGAACTGTTAAATTATGACTTTCTAAACACGTTAAATTTGTACCCCCACAAATTTCCTATATGATATTAAATATTTATTACTACAAAGATATATGACATTTGATAGATTTTTCTCACCCATCTATTTATATTTATTTTATTAATATTATTTTTAATATACTACAACGGAAAACAAACTTGAGATGATAAAATTAGTAACAGTTTGAAGAATTTTAACGAGACAACGAATGTTTCCCCGAGTGTTGACGGTCCACCATCAGTGACTAGCCAGTGCCGGGCAAACGACGCCATTTACTGTCTCCCACATAGCGTACTATCATAACCTGATTCCCACATCGACTCTGTAAAACATTGCTAGAATAATGACGCGACAAACATATAAGATAAAGCTCTGGTGAGGAATGGTGAGAAGTTTAAAGTGTCATGCCAAGGTTTACGGCTGTTGGGGACAAACATTATCTCAAACGTATTTGATAATTTCTTGGTAAAAAAATAACGATAATATCAATCACATCTTCAGTGCTAAGTGATAATATAGTGATTGGTATTGTTTTGGAATATTGAGTGTGTGACTTAAGTGATAATTTGCGTTCTCGATTAAGTGAAAATAAGTGATCTATAGGTCAAGTGGGTAAGAAAGAGGAGACGTCTAGCTACGTAAATAAGCTATGGAATCGAACCAAATTTTTTGAAGATCCTATTGACATGATACTGAACACGGAAATGGAAATGAGAGGCACAGAACCTATTAGGACCTAACCTAACCTACTTGACCTAACCTCCTAACCTGTGCATTGTCGTTTGGATTTTCTTACTGCCTATCATCCAAACAATATCTCTATTAAAAATAACGAATTCAATCCAATGTAAATCGTGATAAACTCTCCTGATGAGATCGTCGTATGTTTTTTGACAAGTAAACAAAGACTGCGGACGATCCCTCATGGACGACGTGAAACAAAACACGATCGCCACGGAAGATCCCATGGCACCGATGATGATAATGAAGTGAAGTGGCGGATGAATTTGCCGTGAGAGAAAGAGAGAAGGGAAGAGAGAAGGGAAGAATATAAACGGGAAGTAAAGTAGTAGGTAGTGATTACAGGTGGGCTGTCCACCTAGCCGAGTCGAGGTGGTTGTACTGATTGGTTGGGGTGGTGGACTGGTGGTCATACACAGCACGTGCCAGCTCGCTCAGGGGAGGAAGGAGGGGGGGCTTTAGCTAGCTAGGCATTCATTAGTGTAGTGTGTGTGTTAATTTATGTTTGTTAAATGGTGGTGTTATTTGTTCACATATATCTATATAAAGTGGGTTTCTTCTTCTTTTAACTGGGAGAAGATTGGGTCCTCCAACTCTTCAAGTTTGCTCCTGAACCACGAACCCCGAGATTCAGACACGTGAACCCAAAACAGTAGACACTGATGCATTATTCTGCCCATAAATGATTCGGATTTATGAATCTGAATCTCGGGGTTCGTGGTTCAGGAGGAGAGGCGACAGGACTTTTGTGGGTGACTGTACGTGTGTTCAGTGGTTCGATATTGTATAGTTCATGAAGTTCTTGTATTTTGGTGGTGTATGGGGGGGGGGTTGCTTTGATGCTCTACGGAAGCTTTGTTTTGTACTGATTGAAGCTTAAGTTGACTGATCGTGCTGAGTGGTATTGGTGGGTACTCCAGGTGGGGGCAGACAAGTGCTTTGAATAGGTGTAGTTAAATGTTGGTGTCCATTTTGATGAATCTTCGTAGTTTTGTGAGTTGTGATTGGACAAGCATTTTTCGTTGTGTTAGGTGTTTTGTTATGCCTGTTCTTGTTATTGTGAGTCCCAGTTTTTTTGTTAACTGTGATTAATGCTGGGTTTGTTTTGGCAGTGTGAATGATCTTTAGTTTCTGCGTATTAGTTTGAATTTTCCGCTTTTATTTATAATCGTTAATTTGCTCGATGGCGTGGGCTGTTTTTCGTGCCATCATCTATTTGCCCTTGCCTGAATGTCGGATGATTAGGGTTAAGTCATCGGCATAAGCTACGTATTCTCCGTGTATAGGAGGTGGCATGTCCGACGTGTATATTGTGTAGAGTGTGGGCGAGAGGTTACTTCCCTGTGGTACTCCGCTGTATAACTTGATGCTTGGGCCTATGTGATTACCAATGATATTTTTTGCTTCTCTGTTATCAAGGAAGTTACAAAGAAAAGAAGTAAAGTTGTTGGGGAAGTTCTTGGTTGGTTATTTTGTATTTGAGCCCTAAGTGACAGACCTTGTCGAATGCTTTTACTACGTCCCTTAATACTACGTTGCATTGATCTCTATTGTGCATTGCGTTTGCTATGTTTTCATAAATTAGGGCTAAGGCTGTATGGGTTCCTCGATCGTCAAGAGTGTTTATGTCTATGCTGGGACTTGGTTGCCAGATGTGGGTTGTGTGTGTCATGTGATTGGTTACTTGTCGCTCGGTGTTTATACAGAAATTCAGGTTTTCTTCGTGACTTATTTGGAATATTTTGCTCCAATATTTCCTGAATTCGGGTTCTTGTTCTTTAGGTTGAGTTAATTTGATTTAATTGCAATTTAAAATGTAGTTTAATTCATTGTTGGAGGTTCCCATTAAGTGTTTAATTTTCCGCCATAATTTTTTCGGGTTGTGGTAATTTGCTTCTGTGTCTGTTATCAGTTTCTCCCAGTTATTCACGTATGCTTCTTTGGACATGTTTCTTAATTGTTTGTGTATGATGTTATATTGTCTTCTGTATTCTGGCGTACTATATTGTTCTATGATTAATTTCATTTAGTAACTGAATTGTGTCTGTAGAATTCTTGCTTGATGTGAGTACTGAGGGTGTGGTAATGTACGGTGAGTGGTCTTGGGTATGTGGTGTTCCATTGCTTGGTTCACGTTTTCGTTCCATATCTCCAGTGTGTTGTCTATTTGGGAGGCGTGTTTGTTGTGTAGTTGGGTGATTTGATGGTTGCTTAACTCTTGTTTGAATTCCTCCCAGTTGGACCGGCTGTAGCTGTGTCTCATCCTGGCAGGGATCTGTATTGGCGACGTGGAGAGTGTGGCTACGATAGGGTGATGGTCACTGGTGGTTATTGGGCCACGTTCTGTTAGTAGGTTAAGATGGCGATGTTGATTTGTTAATACGATGTGTGGATGCCCGATGTGACCTGGTCTGATGTATGGGGGGGGAATTCCGGGCCAAGGTGTATAGCGTTGTCGTGGTTCAAGAATGTGTTTAGGATTTGCTCTACGGCGTTGTTGTCCTGGTGCTCCAAAACACGGTGTAGTGCATTTAGGTCACCCAGAAAATATGTTGGGCTGTTTATTTCAATGGCCAGAAAGTTTTCTTGAAATGAGTCGTGTATCTTGTGCTGTATGTTCCGTTTGATGGCTCTAGCAATTCCGTCATGTAGTGGATCTTGACTGTTTTTTTTTGATAGACTGTGAACTTTAATATTTTTAATTTTTCTGAGTTTTTCTTACCATGCGAATTTATGAGGATAATATCTACCTCTATGTTACGGTGTGTGTTAAATAGTTCGCTTGCTCTCTGTGGGATCCATGCTAAAACATTGTGTTGGATTATTTTAAGTTTGTTTATAATGAAAGCTGGTGCCTAGAGCTGGTTTGCGTCATCTTTGCCGACCGCTGATCCCCTGACCCCCTTCTCTCCGTCAGCAGGCCAAGGCGGATTTTTTATACGATAACTGATCAACTCTCTCTATCCTGTTGTGTCTTGTGAGAATTCGTCCCTTCTTAGAGTTTCAATATGTGAGTCTTATAGGGTTTTGTCTGTGTATTTGTATTTTATCTTGCCTTACCTTATTTCTACCAGGAGTCTTTGTTGACACTATGGCGGGGAGGGGGGGTGTAGTGGTGAAAAATCGCAACCTAATTTCGTCTCCCAGGTGTTCATTCTCTCGTGGTCTTTCTGGGTGACGGTGGTGGTGCTATAGTGTTAGTTTTATTCTCTATGGTGGTGTTGAGTTTAGTGGTGTTGAGTTTGGTGGTGTTGAGTTTGGTGGTGTTGAGTTTGGTGGTGTTGAGTTTGGTGGTGTTGAGTTTAGTGGTGTTGAGTTTGGTGGTGTGTTCTGTTTTTTGTAGGGATTTCGTCTTCTTCCTCCATCGTTATCTCCTCGCTTGCTGGCTCGGGGTATACGGTCCGGTAATTACTGTAAATAATTAATTTCTTCACCTACAAAGGACTTACAGATGTGAAATTACTGTTAATGACTAGTGTTTGCAATGTTTTTACCCTGCTTATTCTCTTTTGTTTCATGACCTGCCCACTAACAGGTATCTTATGATCGACGGATAGGCTAAAAAAGAAAAAAAAAATGCTACAATGTTGTCAATTCGATTTTATTACTCAGTATCATCCAAACACTTCATGAAAATTTGGTGCAATTCCACGAAGTCCTTTTGGTGCTAACTGTCGCCTCTACTTACCCAGTGATCTCGGTTAAGTGAAAATAATGATCTCCTTTAAATGACAATTAATTTTCTCGGTTATGTGAAAATATTTGATGTCGGTTAAGTGATAATTAGTGACCACGGGATGACTCCACCAACAAGACCATCAGTGAGTATTTTTACTGTTTTGGGTAATATTCAAGATGTTGTTCCAGCCTTAACAGCTACCTGACTAAATTCCTCCTTAGAAAATAAAAACTTTCTTTCCTCGAGAAACTGACAAAGTGTAGGAGGATTTTTTTTTTTTGGCCAGATATCAGTTTTGGTTTATAAAATGGGCGGTGGAAGATGGCCGCCACTAGTGTTAGCTTTACACTGTAGGAATGGTCTTTTATGAAAGGAAATCTATTGTGTTTAAGGAGATTATACTGTGATTTATTTGTAGTACTTTAGGTGAGATCTGGTAAGTTATAAAAAATTATAGACTAAGAATATTTTGCCTTAATAACTAATTGCTAGCTGCTGACCTCTTGAGTGTCAATGATGTCATATTTAAATTACTTGATATTTTTCACAACAGTAATTTCAGGAATGATGATGTGTTCTTGTTGTTTAATCTGTTCACGCTCTTTGAGAAATTGTCAGACGAAAAAAACTTGAGATAATAATTGGTTACCATCTTATGTAAATAAACAAATCTCCAGGAACAACAACAACAACGTCTGACTAAGAGGAGCCATCAGTCAGGTGAAGTGAAGTGAAGTGACACAAAACACTTTCCTTCACCAGTTTTTTTTTCTGAAAGTAATGAAATTTTTATTTTCCATGAAGAAATTTCGTCAGGTAGCTCATAAGGCCAGTTCAATCATGTCAAGTATTACTAAACAAACTATTATCATATTCTTCTACTTTTTGGTGACAACTATTTCTTCCAAAAAGCTAAACACATGAATATTGATACACAGTCGTACTTATATGTAAATTTTGATGTAGTGGATATAAAGACAGTACTATATCCTGTGTCATACTTGTATTTGTAATGTGGACATGACAGTAGTTGGTCAGTCATATGTTTCTCTGTAAAACGACGAGGATAAGACCGGTAAAGGTTTGGAAAAGGTCAACCACGGAATTCCATATTGATTTGTTTATGGAGGGACAGAGTAAACAATACTTTATAACGTTATGTTGGATTTTTTTATTATTTTATTTATTTTTTAACTTTAATTAAATGTTCATACACCCTGGATAGGTAATGCACTCGAGGTGGGGCACACAACCTCCTGCAAGGGGGACATTACCGACCCGGGGTACACACATACACATTTGATGATATTTAGAGCTATTTGTCAACCCCCCCACGGCACAACACACACACACACACACACACACACACACACACACACACACACACACACACACACACACACATACATATATACTCATGAAAATGTGTATACTGTATTTATGGTGAGGTATGGAATTAAAGAGAGAAAAGTGTCGTAAAATATAGTTACTTTACGGTAGTCCTCTTACTGTTACACAATTGTTATCTAATACCTTTATTTGGTTTAGGTTTAAGGCATTTGGGCATGTGGTTTTATTGACTGCCTTATAAAGACTTCTGGTAGTTCATATGTGTTTGAGTAGATTGTGAAAAATATTGAACTTTTGTGGTCTACCTTAAGTCGGGGTTGTAGGATCTGTGTACTGTATCGTCAATGGCTGGGTTGATGATTATATTTTTCTGGATTTGGTAAAGTACAAACATGTTCTTTAAATGCAGGAGAAAAACCCAAATTCTATTCTTATTGATTTTTTTTAGTTCCAATGGAAATGGATACAGAGACAATTTTTTTCATCACATTCTATCTTTCCTTTTTATCAGACTCAATGTCTTGTTTTCGTATACACAAATGGGAGGTTTTCTCGGTTTAGCGTGTACAGTGTTCTTTTGGTAAGTTCAACACAGATGCAAATAATATTCAGCTCAAGTATATACTAACAATCCAAACTAACACCAGTAGTTTTTCTGCTCAATACAAATGCACTCCAGTTAAAAATATACGCAGAGAAAAATTCGAGTTTATATTAAGAACTTGCGTATCGATTAAAGAACTTGCGTATCGATTAAGAGCGGATTGCAGCAACACATTCTCAGCATTAGATGTGTTTTGCTTAATACAGACTGTGTTGTAACGTCTCCCATCCCTGTAGCCCCAAGAAACCTCCTCAGACCCCATAACCCGCCATCTGCTCACACACCGGCCCCCATCATCCCCCGGCCCCATCATCCCCTGCCCCATCATCCCTCAGCCCCCACCACCAGCCCCATCAACCCCCAGCCCCATCAACCCCCAGCCCCCATCATCCCCTGCCCCATCATCCCTCAGCCCCACATCAACCAACTCAGCCCCATCATCCCCTGCCCCATCATCCCCAGCCCCATCATCCCCCAGCCCCATCATCCCCTGCCCCATCATCCCTGCCCCATCCTCAGCCCCATCAACCACCAGCTCCCATCATCCCCCCTGCCCCATCATCCCCCAACCCCATCATCCCCAGCCCCCATCATCTCCCAGCCCCCATCATCCCCCAGCCCCCATCATCCCCGCCCCATCATCCCTCAGACCCCATCAACCACCAGCCCCATCAACCCCCAGCCCCATCAACCCCAGCCCCATCATCCCCCTGCCCCATCATCCCTCAGCCTCATCAACCACCAGCCCCATCATCCCCTGCCCCATCATCCCCAGCCCCATCATCCCCAGCCCCCATCATCCCAGCCCCATCATCCCCCAGCCCCATCATCCCCCAGCCCCCATCATCCCCAGCCCCCATCATCCCCTGCCCCCATCAACCACCAGCCCCCCCATCCCCCAGCCCCATCATCCCCCAGCCCCATCATCCCTCAGCCCCCATCTCCCTATTTATCGTAAAAGCTTCTGATTTACGAGTCGCAGGGTTCATACCTCATGGAAAGGGTAGATTGACAACACCGAATGTACCAGTCGGAAAAGTCCCCAACTGTACATAGACACTGCAGGTATGATGATAATGGTTAATAGACAAAAAAAATGAAACAAAATTATCTCATAATTGACTTACAAGTTTATTTCCTTTTTTCAATTAATAACTACAAATTATAAGTTGTGCATCATGATAAAAATAGTAAAATAATAAGGCTACACGTAGTAATACTGTACTCAGGATACCTTAGAACACATCAAGTGATTTGGACTTTTCTGAACTGGTTATTTGACTTTTTTCTTTTTTTGAGAGAGAGAGAGAGAGAGATCAATTTTGTAAATCAAATCCTACATATACAAGCTTATGTTAAATAGAATTACCTTTCATAATGTTCATAGCTTATCTAGTGTACAAACTTTCATAGAACACGTGCTTAAATATCTTAGTGGTTAAAGTACAGTACAGACAACAGCCTGCGTCACAGTATATAATTATGATATAAACAAGATATATCATTATACCTTTTTGGTCTTCAGCAGGAGTCATCACCAGCAATCATCACCACCAGTAGTCATCATTATTAAATTTCATCACACCAGTTGTCATCACTAACAGCAGTCATCACCTCCAGTTGTCATTACCAGCAGGAGTCATCATTATCAAGTCATCACCAACAGGAGTGATGACCACCAGAAGTCTTTACTAACAGGGGTCATCAATAACAGTCATCACCACAATGAATCCTCACCAACAAGGCGTCATCACCACCAAAACTCATCATCAGCAGGAGTTATCACCATCAGTTGGTATTACCAGCGGCATTCATCTCAAAGAGTCATCACCAACAGCAGTCATCACCAAAAGTCATATCCATCAGTCATAACCATCACTAAGAGTCATCACCAACAGTAGTCATCACCACCAAAAGTCATATCCAGCAGTCATCACCATCACTAAGAGTCCATCACCACAAAGTCATATCCATCAGTCATCACCAAGAGTCATCACCACCAGCAGTCATCATCACTCAGCTGGCTTCACCCAAAGAGAGATATCCTTGATTTCCAGACTGTCTTTAGAGGTGATGCCAGTGATCCAGTTGAAGCCACGGTGTTTGATAGTCCCGTTGTAGAGCTTTAGCTGTTCCTCCACGCTCCTGACACCTTGAGCTTCACAGTTATTTGTAGAATAGAAGAAGCTCTTGCAGGTGGATTGCTTGTTTTCTTTAACGAGTGTCCGATTAGTGAATGGCGCCCCCCACTCGTTCCCAGCTACACCCTCGATATAGTCCCCTACACTCAGTACACCATTCGCCATTGCTACAGAGCTGAAGGTTGAATTCACAACTTCGTCATTCATGTAGACAATTCTCACTGCCAGTAAGAGATGTATATTAGGGATTTGGAGTTTGCTCGGCCATATCTTCTGCCAGCCGTAATCACAAGACACCTTAATAATCTTCGAAGTATTTAACCAGAGAAGTAAGGTGCCTTTCTTGAGAGGTCGTAGGTCCCAGCAATAATGGGGAAAATTCTCACATTTGGACCCCCAGCAGTTTGGACGACCACAAACATTACAGTTATTATTTTTCTTCATACATGTAGAGAAGCAGGTAGTGTCACCGAGGGTTCTGTTGCCGGGCTGCATCTCGTAGTAGAAATAACCTGAAAGAGTGAAGGAATTGTATGTTTCATCTGTCAGATTAGTTATGAAAAAGTTTAGCAGACTCTCTCTCTCTCTCTCTCTCTCTCTCTCTCTCTCTCTCTCTCTCTCTCTCTCTCTCTCTCTCTCTCTCTCCCTCCTACACTACATAACACACCTTCATGTAATGCAAGTACATTCCTCATGGTGCATCGGTTGAGGGAGGAGAGGAAACAGGTGCGTGTGGCTGGATGGATGACTGTAGAGGAACAGTTGAATGTTGCCAGACAGAATCGCCCACACTCCATCACTCCCCAGGGACTCAACACCTCCTCTGGTAACGAAGAAAATAAAGAAACATCACTTAACATATCATAACAACACAACACAACACTAAACTATATAACGCAACACAATATAACACAACACAATAGAACACAACACATGAGGTGGTGGTGATGAGTGAGTGTACATGTCTGTTTTCTGTATGTATGTATGTATGTATGTATGTATGTATGTATGTATGTATGTATGTATGTATGTATGTACTGTATGCGACTCACCAACTGATATTTTCATCTTGGTAAGGAAGTAATGACCAATAACCCCAACAGGAAGGGTATTCTTATACTCTGGGCCAGTGGTGATGAAGGTGCCTCTAGTGGTGATGAGCTGAGACCCATAGGTACCCCACACCCACCCTCCCAACGATACCCACCACGTCCACCATATAGTATTCAACACCCACATATGTCTCTTCACACGTTATCTGTCTCTCTCTGTCTCTGCTGGGGATGAGATAATGCCCAGGAGAGATACAATGAGTAGAGAGATAGGTTTCGCCATAGGAGAGACAATGCATTAATTTCTTCTTAACTAAAATATTGCAATGACTAAAACTCAAATATGGTAATACAAAAAAAAAACGAAAATATCTCAATAAAAACGAGATTATTTAATTAATTTCAATATATTAAGTCAATGTGTATACTAACGTCGTCTACCTGAAGTATAAGAGCACCAGGTGGATGGCACGGTTCAGCTCCAGGTGTGTGCAATGAACGGAGGTCCATATATATATACCTGTATAGTGACCTACCATCACCTGCCATGCGCGAGGGGGATAGAGAGGGGGGTGTAGTAGGGGGTAGAGAGTTATGGGAGGGATAGAGACATGTGGAGGGGCGTATAAATGTGTTTTGTGGGTGTGTGTATGGAGCTGAAAGGAGGAGGGGCGCTGAGTTCGTGGTTCATAGGTGTTTGGGTGACAATGTTAAACTTCAGTTCCTTTTAACACACACACACACACACACACTTAGGGTACTCAGCGAGGGTAGTTGAAGTCTTTAAATTGAACCACGAACCGTCATCATACCACAGTGAACAGAGAAAGAGGTTCAATAATTGTTTAAGACTATTGATTTACAACTTCCAACAACAGCACATACACATAAACACACGTAAACACACGCAAACACACGCAAACACACGCAAACACACAAATAATGGTTTTCTCTCGTGGTGTAATAGGTCCACATTTCCAGTTCAACGTGAGACCAAAACCCAACATTTATAAGCTAGGTTTAGTTCACATATTTCCAGGTTAATTTACTGAACCACTTACAGTGACTCACAACACAGCAGCTAATTCCACCTTTCATTTCGGTACACAAGTCAAAGGAAATAATTGATTTAATTTGACCCCGAACAAAGCTCCCCCCCCCAACCTAAGGAAGCTATTACTAATGTACATACTATTCATCACTATTTCACCTCCATAATTAATCGGGAGTCACATTTACTTATAGTATTTACGCCATGATTTCTTTGGTGTTAAGAGCTGAAACGTGTGATTTGGGCAGCCATTTATTGGGGTGACTGACGATTATTTTTAAAGTTAAGTGTATTTTGTAAGTGTGTTTTATGGCGTGTGGTAGGTAATAATGATGATAATAATAATAGTAATAAAGCTAGAAATAAGCTTGACAATGGACGAGTTGTCGGACGGAATTTTTTCGTAAGCTGGCAGGTCAATGGGTGAAGAAAACGCTTTAATTCACTGTGGTAATTATATTTTAAAATAAATTGGGCCCAAAATGTAAAAAAAAAAGGGTTAAAGAAGCTAAAAAGTCACGTGACTGCGAAAAGCTCTGTGATTGGTTTTGACGTCACATACTAGCTCAAGCCGCCAGCTGTGGTGTATGTGTTGTTACCAGCAGGACTTGTGGCCATATACAATGTTGATATACACAGGCATACCTTATTGTTAGGTTAAGATAAATTACTGCTCAAGTATCATCGTGTGTATTTACTTGCTGGCTGATGCAATAGACCGATAACTCCAACATGGAAGTTTTCATCACTGTTCCCTATTTCATGTCTGGAAAATGTAAGTTTTCGTCACTGATGTTTATATTTAATGTTGTGGAAGGACTAAGGACGACAATAACCAGGGGATGGTCTTGAGATGATCAGATGACAGATGTAATTTAACGTGCTTCATAGCTGGATGGCCGAGTTCTTGTGATACTCTACAATCATAAAGTCTTCTACTTTGGGTAAATTTCTGTCATCTGGAGGTAGTTGTCCAACCTTCTCGGCTGATCGGCTCTGTAAAAAATATTATTAGATAATTAATTGTGCTTTACTGTGCAACACAGTCATCCTCCATTGAATATATAAACATTACTGAGCACATTAACTATTCAGTGGATATTAGCTGCCCTCTACTATAAATTTCATAGTATAAACATTCCAAACAATATTGGTATTATTTTGGTTTTGGTCATCTGGGGAACCTTAAGATCCTAACTATGGGATTAAGTACTTTAAACAATAAGACACATTATCTCTACGGGATTTCTGTTGCAAAACATTTTTCGATCTCATAAGAAAATACAGGTCATATGTTAGGTTAGGTTAGGTTACGTTAGGTTAGAGTATAATAAGATATAAGTGATAAGGTTAGCTTAACATACACCGGTAAGGGGGGGGGGGTAGTAACTCATAACAAGTGATTTCCGATAGATATGAGTCTTAATCGTTCATAACACATCTCAAACCACCAGAAAAACCATAGTCTGCATGTCTAAGTACAGGGATGACCAAAACTTAACATTTACCCAATAATGCCTATCTCGAATCTAAGCATCCAAATACTTATGGTAATTCAAGTAAAATTTTACCCATTAATTAATATAAATGATGATATATCCCAATGGTTCATTAGTGAATCATCAAAACAATAACAGCACTATGTTGTCATGTTTACCTAGCATCAGGCATTCTCAAAACAAAGTCCAGACGATGTCATTACTTTTAAATTGACGCGTATCTCCATCTAGTACTGATATACTCTGTAAATGCATTGAAAAAAAAAAGAAAGTCTACCAGGTAAGAATACACGACAGCTTAACTGGTGTGAACATGGGAGTTTTTTATGTCCATAAGAACATAAGAATGGAGGAAACTGCAGCGGGCTTATTGACCCATCCTGGGCAGTCCCATTTACACCCAACCCCTATCGCTCATATATCCATCCAACTTATGTTTGAAGCTGCTCTTCACGGCACATTTCTTCACTTACGAAATGTTCATGACTTAGACCATAAAAACCATCCTTAAAACTTACCTGAACGTGGCATTTGGGGTCTGAAGAGGCCATCCTTTGTTAGGCTCTGACTGCAGCAGTGAGTTTGTTCGAGAACGTCATCTGCTGGGTAGGTGGTGACGTTATTGCAAATGTCGGCCCTGTTTCAAGAAAAAATAAACTTATCTCTACTATTATAGCAGGACTTTAAACTTTTATTACAAATTATATATACTGTATCACTCTACGAACGTGGCAGAGTGTATTTCTTGTGTTTACCCAGAACCGACAACTCGTCCATTTCTTTCTCTCAATTATAAGACACAAGTCACCCAATTTTTAAAGTCTTCCTTCAAGCACGTGCGTGTGTGTTTGTGTGTGTGCGTGCGTGTACGTGTGTGTGTGTGTGTGTGTGTGTGTGTGTGTGTGTGTGTGTGTGTGTGTGTGTGTATATAATAATAATAATTAACGGTTTATTGAAAGAGCTTGGCAGCAGAAGGCTGAAAATATACAGTTACATATTTGGGGAATGGGTTACGAATTACAAATAATATACAAGTAACATAAGTGACACAAATAAGACATATAATAACTAGATGGGGAAAAGCTCAAACTACAGTTCATTTCAACATAGTGACAGTGTAAGGAGCAGTGTTTACTGGGAGTGAATACACTGATTTATTACAAGTTATTGATAATTTTACAATGGTTGGGACTGGGCTGTTCTTATAGCGATCAGTTCGTGCACGTATGGGCTGGATGCGGTTGTGGTGTCGAACAGCAATTCTCGGACAAGGGATCTCAGGTGGTAGTAGGAGCCGGTGTCGGGGATGGTGTAGAAGCTTCTTACCAAATTTGTAGATGAGGTCGTGGTGATGGTCAGTGAGAGTCGAAAGGGTCAGTGTGTTGAGCGCTTCTTGATATGTGGAGTAGGAAGGGGAGAGAATAATCTTGCATGCCCTCTTTTGCACTTTTTCTAGGTGTTTACGTTGTGTGGCATTCAGGGAGGAAGACCAGGTGGGGGAGGCATAGGTGAGCTTGGGAAGTATGAATGTTGTGTAAACACTGAGGCTCGTGCAGGAACTCCGAGGGACTTGAGTCGGCAGGAGGTGGGGGCAAACTGGAGGATTTGATAACTTCACTGACGTGTGGTTTCCAATTTGGTTGGTATGCTGCTGGTGACGCCGAGGAGCTTCGTGGAATCTACAACCTGGGTGTGTTCCGGACCTACGATGTGGAAGGGAGGTGGGACAATGTCGGAGGAGGGTTGATGTGCATAACCATGGTCTTAGTATGGTTGATGGTGTGAGCGCTGGTTGTTGGTGGCCCAGTTTTGGAGACTGTTCAATAAATCCTGAAGGGCGGTATAGTGGGGAGCAGAATTGTTGACGCTGATCCTAATGGTGGAGTCGTCGACATATTTCCAGCGAGCAGGGGTTTCTCTTAGGGCATCATTGATGAGCATAAGGAAGCAGAGTGGTCCCATCTTGGTGCCTTGGGGGACGCCACAGGTGAGTGACTGAAAGGTGGAGACAGCCCCTCGGAAGCGTACAACTTGGCGTCGGTCACTGAGGAAGTCTGTAAGCCATGGTATAAGACTTCTCCGAAGCCTGAGGTCAATAGCTTTGTTGATGATTATATTGTGGTCGACTAGGTCGAACGCTTTAGTGAAATCATTGAAGGCGACAGCTACAGACGTTTTTCGTTTCTCGAGATGGCGGTATATGTAATCGAGAAAGCTGACAAGACAGTGAGTGGTGGAGGAAGTTTTCATGTTGCCAAATTGCTGAGGGTCTACGACTCCTGCAATATCAGCATAAGCCCAATCGAACACAAAACTTTCACAGATTAGGCTGGGTATTGGGGTGATTGCAATAGGTCGTAGCTGATTTAAGGATTGTGGGCTGGTTGACTTGGGCACTGGTGATACATAAGATGTCTTCCAGTCAGCTGGGCATCTGGCTTGACTGAGAGAAGCATTGATGATGGAGCATAGGGGTTTAGTAAGCTCCGGGGAGAACTCCTTGAAGAGTTTCATTGGTAAGTCAATGGGGGTGGTAGAGCGTTTTAATTTTAGTTTGTCCAGGCGTTTTGCTACGTCAAATTCTTCTACTAAGTCAGTGGGAAGGGGGCTGGTAGGTAAGCAGGGAGAGTGGTTGTGTCAAGCCGTGGGAGCGTCTGGCATATGGCAGAAATGGTGTGTGTGTGTGTGTGTGTGTGTGTGTGTGTGTGTGTGTGTGTGTGTGTGTGTGTGTGTGTGTGTGTGTGTGTGTGTGTGTGTGTGTGTGTGTGTGTGTGTGTGTGTGTGTGTGTGTGTGTGTGTGTGTGTGTGTGTGTGTGTGTGTGTGTGTGTGTGTGTGTGTGTGTGTGTGTGTGTGTGTGTGTGTGTGTGTGTGTGTGTGTGTGTGTGTGTGTGTGTGTGTGTGTGTGTGTGTGTGTGTGTGTGTGTGTGTGTGTGTGTGTGTGTGTGTGTGTGTGTGTGTGTGTGTGTGTGTGTGTGTGTGTGTGTGTGTGTGTGTGTGTGTGTGTGTGTGTGTGTGTGTGTGTGTGTGTGTGTGTGTGTGTGTGTGTGTGTGTGTGTGTGTGTGTGTGTGTGTGTGTGTGTGTGTGTGTGTGTGTGTGTGTGTGTGTGTGTGTGTGTGTGTGTGTGTGTGTGTGTGTGTGTGTGTGTGTGTGTGTGTGTGTGTGTGTGTGTGTGTGTGTGTGTGTGTGTGTGTGTGCCTCTGGAGTCGATGTGTGTGCGTGAGTGTGTGTGTGTTATAAAAGCAGGGGTCATGCCATTTGGCCTGCAGAGCCGTAAGCAGGCCCAGACACCAGCACTCTTCACACCAGATCTATAAGGTGATTTTAACATTCTCTTATGATATTTGTGCCTTAGTTTCAACCCATATATAATAATAACAACAACAACATAACACTGATTAATTCTCTCACACAACACCACACGCCAGCTTGACAGAAGTTCCACCTGTTTCTGGAGATGTGGTTGTTGACGGCGGTGTGTGTGTGTCTGATGGTGGTGAGGCTGTGGGCTTTGACTGGCGGCACATACTTCCTCACAGGACCCAGGTACAGGAACAGTATGCCGCAGAATGTACTGAAGAGCTACCTGCTGAAGATGACGATTCTAACCACTTGTAAGTACAAATAGAGTCCCTCCGTGTGTGTGAGTGTGTGTGCGCAATAATAATAATAATAATAATAATAATAATAATAATAATAATAATAATAATAATAATAATTAACAGTTTATTGAAAAAATTCGGTAGACAAAATGCAGAAAATTTACTGTACATAGGAAAGAAATCACTTATTACATCAAAGCCACGGGGAAGATTGGGTCGTTTAACAAAATCTTTCATTACTAAAAGGAGAAGGAACATGAATTGAACATACAAATTATAGTTACAGTTGATGGCCCGGGCTGGTCTCTTGCCCTACCGTGTGTGGTCACGAGGTGCAGTAACTCGTCAGTAGGTGTTGATATAAAGAACCTCACTTTTTTCCTTTTGTTTTCTTTTTACGGGGAATAGCTCACCCGGGCACAGGTCAGCGATCCACAACAGGGCCTTGGGGGGAAGGGAGGGGGGGGCGAAAAAATAAAAGAGTTAAAAGAAATTAGAAGAGAGAAAGACCCTATTAATCTACACCAAAAAGATGGTGTGGTGTTACAGCTCGAGAAACCCTGTGGTGTGGTGTGGTGTGGTGTGGTGGTGTGGTGTGGTATGGTGTGGTGTGGTGTGGTGTTACAGCTCGAGAAACCCTGTGATGTGGTGTGTTGTGGTGTGGTGTGGTGTGGTGTGGTGTGGTGTGGTATGGTGTGGTGTGGTGTTACAGTACCTCACTTTGTTATCTCGTGGTCAGGTGTAGAGGCGACCCATGGTTGTTCCCAGTATTGACTGATCAACACTATACCACCTGGTCAGAGGATAGTGGTAGTTTCCCAGGGGTGCTTATCTGTGTGTTGTGACCTCACTGGCGGGGCGACGGTCAACTTTTAAATATTACAACAAACATAAATACACTTCACAATCTCATGGATGAAAAATAATATAATACCTTTGTTTATGTCATCAGCTGAAGCGTTGTCTCCCAAGGGGGTGTTGGAGTGTAGTCACCTGTGTCTGGCTACCCCACTCTGTATCTCCTTCCTCCTCCACAATGATACTCGAAGCTGTTACCTCACCTCCCTCAACCGCTGCCTCGAAAGGAACAACGTGCTCCTGGCGTCACCGGGTAAGTTATCTGGTTCAAGGACTTGTATATCAGCATCACTAGTGTGTTCTCTTGGCGTGTTAGATGGCAGATAGTGCTGACTTCCTCCTGACACCATCGTGGCGGGAGTGACAGGTGTATTATTAGCAGGAGAGGATGAGGGACTGTTTGACCACTGGATACTGGTTATGGTAATTGTCGCCCCGTCATGCACAACATCCCTCATTGCCAAACTAGATTGTTCTTTCGTTTTATCGTTTACACATACAGTCATTCAACACACACACACACACTACTACTACCATTGAACCAAACACACAATATGCTTCAATACCTCTCACGCAAATGTGAATAACAAAGTGTGAGGCCAGACACACTCCTGTACTCACGCAGTTGTGAATAAGTTACCCTTTATGTATAGAACTAAACAAAGAATTTATTTGAAATTCTGTGTAACATTCAGTGCCATAATATCCTGACCGCGGGGGGTAATTATTCTGACCCTTTGTAAACCCTAATCTGTAATTCTTTTGTACTACTGGTCACAGGATGAGTATGGGTTGCACAATAAATTAGCCGCTGTAAGTGGCAAAATGAAAAATAAATTGATTACAACTTTGCTGTCACTCGGAATCGAGTATGACGATCATCCACCTTCGTTGGCGAGCTCTGGGGTGACTCGAGAGGCTGATACAGGACCGGCAGGGTCGTCCACAGATGTTGCGCGTGTGGAGGGCAACATATAGTGCGGGAGGGGCGGCGGCGGCGTCTTTCCGACGTTGGCACTGGTCTTCTTTCGTCTGCTAAAGGCTTGAGATGCACATCTGCTCCGATGTTGAATCTCTTCATCTATGTCCGCGGTGGTGGACAGGTGGGAGCCGAGATACCGAAAGTGGGTAACATTAGAGAGGGTAGTACCGTTAAGCTGGATGGATGGTGGAGGTGTGGCTGAACCAGGGGCAGGTTGGAAAAGAATCTGATTCTTAAGTACATTCACCTCAAGGCCGAAATGTGCATATGCGTCTGCGTAGGTGTTCAGGATCTCTTGTAGGTCTCATTCAGTGTGACCGACAAGGGTGAGGTCGTTTGCATACTGAAATTCAGTAATGGAAGCTGTCGACACCTTTGTTCCTGCCTGGAGTCGTTTTATGTTGAAAAGTCCCTTTATCCGGTACTGAATGTCCACCCCACCGGCTAAATCGGCATTGGCAGGAGTGAAGAAGGCAGTCAAGAAAATGGAAAAAAGTTGGTGCCAGTACACACCCTTGTTTTACTCCTGTTTGGATGGGGAATAACTCAGACTGGGTGCCGTTGTGCAGGACACTGCCGTTCATGCCATTGTGGAGTTGCCTCACAATAGCGAAGAATTTTGGTGGGCAGCCAAAACGGCTGAGGGTCCGCCAGAGGGCTTCCCTGTTGACCGATACGAAGGCCTTGGTTAGGTCGCTGAAGGTCATGCACAGGTCACGACGCTGTTCTCTGCAATTTTCCTGTATCTGGCGGGCAGCAAAGATCATGTCAATGGTGCCACGTGATGGTCTACAGTCACGTTGAGATTCTGGGAGGAAGTTTTTCGCTTCAGGAAGAAGTCTGTTTAGGAGGACTTGGGCGATAATCTTACCAGCTACGGACAGCAGCGAAATCCTGCGGTAGTTGTCATAGTGTGACCGGTCTCCCTTGTTCTTATAAATATTGACGATGGAGGCGTCTTTAAGAGCTTGGGGGATTTCCTCCTCCTCCTCTCATATATTCTCCAGGAGGAGTTGAGGTGGTTGATAAGCAGAGTCCTCCTGCTTTATACTCGTATACCTCGGCTGGGATTCCATCGGGCTCTGTGGCTTTGTTATTGTTCATCTGTTTGATGGCTGTAACTACCTCATCCAGGGATGGAGGATAACTGAGGTGGGTCATCTTTGGGTGCTGAAGAACTTGTTGGGTAGTCAGGACATCCACATCAGTGTTTCGGTTGAGCAATGAATGATAGTGCTCTTTCCAGCACTGAAGGAGGCCTTCGTCATCTTTAATTATGTGGTTACCGTCAGAGAGCAGAAAGGAGCTGCGCCACGAGTAATTGGCCCATAAATTTTTTGAGTGGAATTTAGAAATTCGCACATCTTGTGCTGATCTGCAAATTTTTGTTTCACATGCTTTATTTTTAAGCCAGTCGTCCTTTAGATTGCGAAGTTCGTGCTGGGCTGCCGCTTTCTTGTGTTTGAAGGTAACAGCTTCGGTCCGAGACTTAAGGTTTTTCTGTCAGTCAGTTAAAACAGTACGTTAATCATCGACGAGTACGTTGATTTCCGGGTGATTTTCATCAAACCAGTCCTGGTGTATTCTTTCGATCTGGCCGAGGGTCTCTGCAGGTTGTTGGCATGGCAGTGTCGAGAATACCCCCATTCTGCACTGGGATTTGGGT
Organism: Homarus americanus; assembly: GCF_018991925.1. NCBI lineage: Eukaryota > Metazoa > Arthropoda > Malacostraca > Decapoda > Nephropidae > Homarus > Homarus americanus. The sequence continues at coordinate 2,740,165 of NW_024748870.1, forward strand.
TGTTTGTTGTCAGGTTGTTTATCAGCCCATGTTCGAGCTGCTCTCTGAAAGCATGTGTTATCGTTGGATACTCCAGATGCTTGATGTTAAATCCTCTTCTGGAGTCTTGTTGCTTTCGTCTTTTAGGGGCGACGTGGAGGGAGAGTTTGGCTTTGATGAGTTTTCCTGGAACCATCTTAGAGTAATTTTATGCATCTCCCAAATGGTCTTAAATGAGTTATCACAATACGTCCAGGTAAGATGCAATAATCAGGCCAAAGGTAATTCTTTGGAGGCATGTGAAGGACGTAGGTCATCCTCAGAGCTTTCATTCCAACGCATTATCTTTCATTCAGTTGTGTTCTGGGTTGCTTTGCAGTTTTCTTTACCGTTGTTTTGAATTCCCCGTACTACTTCTTTCTTTCATTATTTTGTCATCTCTCATCATTCCTCCCTACTATTATAATTTATCCGTTCTTTCATATTCCTCTCTTCTTTCATCAATCCTTCTTCTTTCGTCATTCCTCTTCTCTTTCATCACTCCTCCCTTCTTTCGTGTACTTTCAGGATATTTCTACTACGAGAGATTTGACAACCAGATCACCACACCCCCAACCTGCTTCTCCACCTGTCTGGCTACACGTGACTGTAATGCCTGTGGTCGTAAATATTGTTCAGGGAAGGATTGTGAGAACTGCCCCTCTACCTGTTGGGATGTACCCTCAGTGAATGGCCGTATATCCCTCTGGACACGTGATCACTCCAAACGTTTCTCAGTTACTTGTGATCAAGGTTGGTTCCTACTGTGGTACTCAGGAGAGCCGGTACCAGAAAACACCTCACCTACACCATTGAAATTGCAGGTTAGACTGTTATATGAAGGCGACTTGGCTGTATCATCATTCTTCAAAACGGTAAAGATTCACAAGAAAAGTCTCAAAGTTGGTGAATACTTAGAAGGTAAAGCAGGGAACTGGTGGGGAGCGCCCTTTAAGAATCGTCATCTTACCTCTAATTCCTCCTCAAATTGCCTTCCTTTCTTCAACCCGACAACCTACTGTAAGGTCCTGGGTGTGATGAACGGCGAGGAACAGCTCTCACAGAACGACACCGGGATCAGGCGAAGTCTCCCTTGGATCACCGGCATCAACGAGATCGATCAACTTAAACTCAAGGTTATTGAACTGTGGGCAAGTCTTTATGAACCAGATGAAGTGTAGAGTGACCCGGAAGTAGGGGGAAAACACTGGTGGTTAGCTGGGGACTATGAGTGTTGGAGTCTGGGAGTGTGGTAACTGACTTTAGTAGAATCATATTACTTTAGATAAATGCCATTGACTTTTGTTATTGGTAGTGATGTTTGATATGTGTATTGAACTATTATCACCACAGTTGTTAAGGCTTTAAGCACAATGTGAACTTGGAGACAATAAGCAGACCACAGAGACATTAATACGTGACTCAGAAAGTTAATAAGACATGAAAAAGTTACTAAGGTTCTTATGACATATAATACCTTAGTTGGCATCTCCTTATAATCTGCTGGAAGTCGTAGTTGGGGGAAAATTATAGTCTTAGGAAGTGAATTTGACGTGGCAGCTGTTAAAGGATTATTGTAACTCAGGTGTCTGTGTGTTTGTGTGTTTGTGTGTTTGTTTTGCATGAGTCTCAGCTGAACTAGATCTCTTGCACTTCAAATTCAGTAAGGAATAAAGCTTTAATGAAGACAAAGTTAAGCTGCAGGTACACCTCAGCTGAAAACTGAAACAAGCTGATGACTAATTCACTTACAGACAAGCTTAATCAGTGACAGGTTATTGATAAAAATTATGCATAAATAAATCCAATAATAACTACATAGGATAAACGTAATTCATTCTTGGGTGATTACTACTTATGAATGATATAGAATGACTTTAATGATAATTTATTATTAATATGGTGTAATGAGGAACAACTGAAGAGGATGTGTATGTGTCGTGCAAATATTTGTAACATTTAGATACCTAAGAAATCCACCTTAAGATATATTATAGTTTATACTGATTTATTTTAGTCCGTTTTTTGTCTTAACCATCAAAGAAAATGTAAACCTTTAGCTTTAAGGCGCCAACATTAACTTACTTATTTGTGAATTAAACTATCCTTTTCAAATTCTTTAGCACGCCACTGTTATCTAGCATCAATTTTGTATCTAAAAACAATAAGGTAATATATATTGTTTATCATGAATATATATGAGTGTGAATAGCAAAAGAAAACTATTATTAACCAGCCCATTGATACGTGCTACCATCTGCTGTTAGTGTCGTCTTACTTTCGTCTGTCGTAACTCGAACACTATTCTCTTCTTGCCATAATAATTCCTTCACAGTGGTAAGAGAGAAGAATTTAGCGTGTTTTATTTTCAAGCTCTGTTGATATTAAAGCGGTGACGTATGGGTTGTGGACTCCGGTAGAATTTTATAACGCCAAGCGGGAAGGTAAATCTCTCTCTCTCTCTTTCTCTCTCAAATAACTATATTATACATAGTTAAATCTAGTTTAATTTCGTTATTTTTTATTCATATTAATCTCTAATTATCTTTATTATCGTTCTGCATTTATTATATTTTATCTTTTTTCTTCTATTTTACATTTATAATTTGTATTGATTACCTTCATTACCTTCTCTTATTATTTTCATTTCCTTAATTTATCGTTATTGACATTATCTTTATTCTGTGTCTTGTTCTTTTTTCCTTATTTATCATTCATTTTTCATCACCTGTCATACTGTTTATAGGTAATTAGTGTACGTAGTGATTGAGAAAGATACAGTGGGTTAATTCCACTAATTGATGGTTAATTAAATGTATCTAATTAAGGTAGAGTCGCAAGGTAATTAAAGGTAAAGAATTAATTGTGATTATTTGCTGATTAGATGATTCAAATTGCGACCTTTTGAGAAATGATTATTTTATACTTCCCTCTGATATACTTTCTTTTTGATATACTTTCCCTCTGATATACTTTCTTCCTGATATACTTTCCCTCTGATATACTTTCCCTCTGATATACTTTCCCTCTGATATACTTTCTTCCTGATATACTTTCCCTCTGATATACTTTCCCTCTGATATACTTTCCCTCTGATATACTTTCCCTCTGATATACTTTCCCTCTGATATACTTTCCCTCTGATATACTTTCCCTCTGATATACTTTCCCTCTTAGGTATATTTTCCCATCATCAACATATAACACAAATATCTTACATCATTCAAATGGTTAAACTACATGAAAAGTTTATAATCCATTTAATTTCAAAGTTTATTTTTTTTTTTATGATGCCAAAATTGTTCCAGCATTATATCCATACAACCATACATTCATACACCACATATACCTGATTAATTTATATTCTGTATATATATAATTTTCTCTCTATAGTATACGAGGTATTTCTATTATGACTGAAACTATATTTATTTTGAAGATGACTAAAGTAAACCTTATATACCAGAATATATATAATGTATATACACACTTACTACAATTAATATATATATATACATACATATAACATGGTCAATATTGTTAACGTGTGGAGTGGTGACCCGTGGTCGCCAACCCTCAGGAAACAAATTAAAGATGGTTTCAAATACAATATAAAGTATACATATACATATCTCTTATGTATATACGGATAGAGTCAGTATTCGCTTAACATGATATATACATTCATGAAGACTTGTACGTTAAGTGGATGAACGTAAAGCGGATGAACGTTAAGCGGATGAACGTTAAGCGAATACCGAGTGTCTAAACATTGTTGTATCGAAAGAAAAGTCTCTGATGAAAGTGTTAAGTCATTTTATTATTGTCTCTCAACAGCGGGAGGCACCGGAAACATTACTCATGATTCACGGGTGATTATTATTATTATTATTGTTATTATTTAAAGTTGATTGTGGCCGGGAGGAAAAAAACAAAGAAGGATGGATGGAAAGAAGGAGGGAAAGAAGGAGGGAAAGAAGGAGGGAAAGAAGGAAAATATCTTATATACCATCTAGAGACAGACTGACACAATGTACACAACTGGAGTTTAATTGAATAAATGTTTATGTTTACATTCTGAACAACAACAACAACAACAACAAAATATCTTGTTCTCTATCCAGAAAGTTTTGAGAAAGGGGGAGGTGGGGGAGAGGGGGAGAGGGGGGGGGAGATCAGAGAGAGGGGTGAGGGGATGGAAAAGAGAGAGAAGGGGGGAATGGGAAGGGGGTTTAAAATACTGAAGCACATAGGTATTGAAAACCTCGGCTAGCCACTACACACTGGGGGGGTGGGAGAGAGAGAGAGAGAGAGAGAGAGAGAGAGAGAGAGAGAGAGAGAGAGACAAGCTATAGGTGTCCAGTAGGGTTGTAACAGGTGTGGTGGTGGTGGTGGTGGTGGTAGTACCGTGTCACGAGTAGCTATTTAATTAACTAGTGAGCTAACTATTGGATGATCATGGTGCTAGTACAGTGTTTGCCTTATTCTTAGTCACTAGTTGAGACAAAATTGTAACTTGGAACATTACTTCTACGAGAGAAACCTATATTGTCACTTTATGCGCACACACACACACACACACTCAGGTAACTAAGGTGAGAACCGGGTCTATGAAGCTGTGGTGGTTTATATATATAATACAACACATGTCAGTGAGCTTATGTTGATGGTAAGCCAAGCATGATGACTAGTACAGGTTAATGAGCTGAAGGTCGGTGCTACAGCGAGGACTAATACCACTCTAATCCTCCTCCTGGACTCGTGTTTACAAATATATGAGAAGGGAAGTCGCAGCGTTGTGGTAGTATCGGTGAACGTGCGGTGTCCAGCTTGGAACTTGGGCTGGTGGGCGGTGACAAGCGGGTGCAAGACGGTGCATCATAAGCTCAATTGCCACACTGGAGAGTCCTGTTGTAAAGTACTCCAAGGAGGTGGCGGTGTTGGTTCTTGGTTAAGTTAGTTTTGAGTTTTATATAAAGCTGCAAGATCCTGTTAGACAGTTCTATTATTATCGAGGGTAATGGCTGGCCCAGATGAGGTGGATGACCCCAGGTGTGTTGAGATAATGCTGCCTGAGTGTCGCTTCTGTAACACTGCTTCCACGTCTAACTCATGTTGGAAATTTTTATACTGTTAGTTTAGAGAGGATCGAGGCACATGTGACGTAGAGAGAACACATGTGACGTAAGGGGCACATATGACGTAGAAAAGACACATGTGACGTAGTGGGCACATGTGACGTAAGGGGCCCCATCTGACGTAGGCAGCACATGTACCTCAGAGGATACATGTGACGTAGGGGGCCCCTGGTGACACAGGAGACACATGTGACACAAGGAACATATGTGACGTAAAAGACACATTTGTGAAGGGGAGCACATATTAGTAAGGGGAGAAAGGGAGGGGGGGTAGACCCTTGATGATAGAAAGAGGAAGAACAAGAGGAGGAAGAGGAAATGGGTAGGGGGGTGACAGGTGAGTACATAAGGACAAGAAGGACATACATGTTGATTACCAACAGGCGATTACAACAGCTGAGTCCATTAAAATTCTCTTAATAACACTACACTAGTGTCCTCAGTGTCCCGGGGAGTGACCGCAGCAGGCGTCTCGTCTCGCCGAGGCTGAGAGAACACAACAACAAACTCAATTCACGTACACAACAAGTTACATCTCTAAACCAAACACAGAGTATTAACAATGATTACGTTTATCTTGAAACATTGAGTGAGGAATCAGCAGTACACGTTTTGAAAAATTATATTTATATATCTATATATATTTATATATATTTACTATAATCGTCTCTTTTTCAACATCCTTATTATTGTTATTATTATTATCATTATTTCTTTTTACACATCACTATTAATGATAACATCCACCGGGGGTGAACAAGACCTACGTGAGATCAGTCGTTCACGGTAAAGTTGTATTTGTTTAAGTAAGAAGAAGATACAATGATCGCCAACATTTTAGGTTTACTCTTACTTAAAAATAAATACTCCTCTACTATTGACATGCAAATGAACATTGTAAATCAAGTGTATCCAGAAACTCTACAGAAAATTGTCGAAAATTAAGTTCACAGGAAAATACAACGTCATAAGACTAAACATGTTTCTCTGATTGGCTACAAGAAATATGACGTAGTATTCAACTGCCTACTTCTGATTAGCCATAAGGCGAATGACGTAATATCTGGCTGCCGACGTGTGATTGGCTGTAGAGAGAGAGGGGGCATGACGTAGTTCCTGGCTGTGGACTTGACCACCGGCACCGATTGTTTTGTTTGGTATCAGTCTTTGAAGCCTCTCATCCTGGCGACACTGGCTTGAGACCTTCCGTAGGGTCGAGGGGGAGACAGAAATATGCCGAGGAGCCGTGTACGGTGAGAGACGGACTACCACAAACAGCTTTTCTCTACAACTTTACGGATATTATATCAACACTCTTCCTTTCCTCTAGTGTTGGCGCCCAAGACGAATCATTATAACAGCATGAAGGAACGAGAGGTTGATCACTAAAGTATAATAATGATATCTGAGCATAAACTGTTATCGTGATGTAGCAATGTGTTTGTGTGTGTGTGTGTGTGTTTGTGTGTGTGTGTGTGTGTGTGTTGGAGGGTGTAATGCTGGTCAGGTCTGGTATAGTCTCACAGCAGTCATCATCTTGTGACTAATGTAAGTGTCTCTGGTCAACACAACCCAAAAACTCCAAATTATCTTTTATTTATTTCATTATTAATTTGTGTGTGTGTTTCCTGGTAAATTTGTCTCTATCACCTGTGTGTCTCTCGTCCCACAGGTGTAGTGTATATCCTCCTTATGTGTTTCCAGGTGGGGTTTTTTTTTCAATTGTGTTTCCATTTTATCCACAGGGTCGATATACAGATGTTTTGATAATTATTTTCTTAGAATTATGTGTTTACAGAGGTGATGACGTTACCTTACCAAGTGCAGGAGTGCCTGTTGACGTCATCCTTATAAACACTGATCCTGACGTCATCATCTTAAACACCGATCCTGACGTCATCCTTATAAACACCGATCCTGACGTCATCCTTATAAACACCGATCCTGACGTCATCATATAAACACCGATCCTGACGTCATCATAACATCGATCCTGACGTCATCCTCCTAAACACCGATCCTGACGTCATCCTCACACCGATCCTGACGTCATCCTCACAAACACCAATCCTGACGTAATCATCTTAAACACCGATCCTGACGTCATCATCATAAACACCGATCCTGACGTCATCATCTTAAACACCGATCCTGACGTCATCATCTTAAACACCGATCCTGACGTCATCATCGCAAGTGTTTGAATCCCCTCGCTGTGTCGACTTCACTTTCACTTAATAAACAAGACTCACCATCGTGCACTATCCACCACCCGTCACTATATACTGAATACGTACTCGTGTGGGGTTACATACGATACATATAATTACTATAGCTTCGTAGTTATTGGCAAAGCTATTAAATTATATATCCAGTAATAACTTCACAAGCAATACAGAAGGTTGTCGGGTGAGCATCCTGGCAGTGTCCATCATTCTGCCGGTGGAGTTGGCGGCTTCAAGGACTAGCTTCGACTTTCCTGGTTCACAAAGTCAGAAACGTCACCTTCTTCATCATCATTTAATTCCCATCAATTTCACCGTCAAGCACAATTATTACTCAGTTTACACGTCACTGATTGTGTGTGTCTCTTTGGTTAAATCAATGTTAGTTTATGTTAATCTTTCCCGTGAGTTCCATCATCCTTACTACCACAACAAAGTCCAGTAAATTTGTATTTCTCGTCAAATAGCCATCAAATTAACATGATATTTTTCTTCTAATCTCACAACAAAAGTATATTTCTAAACACACAGATTAACTATTTACTATTAATCAAGAACAGCGAGAAAAAAACAACAACTTTGTATTGGTTTTTTTGTTAAGTTTCTCCTAAAAATTTCCTTTTCACTTTTTCTTCCGTTTTCTGTGGCGTCGTTATGTTTCTATCTTATATATTTTTCCCATTTTCTCATTTACTCCTGCATTTTCCTCCACTCCACCAGTCATATCACGTAGGGAGAACTATCCACTACTATCCAACACAAACTATCCCTCTCTCAAACCTTCATACGACATGGAATAATTACAAAATATACACCCCAACTCGTAACTGTATTAGATGTTCCAGTAGAAGAATGTAAACAAACTGATAAGCCAGCCTAATGACTCCGGGCCCACGATCGAGGCTGAGTTCAATGCCTTTTGCATCTCACTCTCACAGATGCCGCCACCTGGAAACGAGAGAATGGGATTGGTTAATAAGTTGAGGTTTCCTTGTGAGGTTAGATGATTGGACGGTTTGATTCTGAGGTTAAAGAGGTGATTGGGGGTTTCCTTGTGAGGGTGGAGAGGTGATTGGAGGTTTGATTGCGAGTATATAAAGAAAGACAGGAAAGTTTCTCTATGTAGTGAGAGTGAGAGAGAGAGAGAGAGAAGGGGGGAAATATACTGTATATAAACAAGTCTGTGTATTTCTATGTATATGTATAATAAACATAATAATTTATGTATAGGAAACAGGAGAGTGTATAAGACATATGAGTAAAAATGAATCTACAGTATGTATACTTACAAAAAATTTATGTATTCTCACGTACAGGAATCAACAATGTATAAGATACGTATGTTTATGTATATGTACTCGTGTATGTATTCTGACGTATAGGAACCAACAGAATATACAAAATACGCATGTCTTATCTATGTATATCTACAAAAAAACGTATGAATATGTTTTCTGACGTATAGGAACAAATATTATCACACTTACCTTGTTTCTTTCGTAAAATAGGCATCAGTTCATTCCAAAAGGCACAGCCAGTTGCCCTGGGTCCCTTGCCTAGGCCAGTCGTGACGCCATTCCACTCGTAATACATTGGCTGGTCTCGTGTGTAAAGCGGCCATTCCTCCCTCCTACCCACTGGTCGTCTGTAACAACACCAGACACTCTTAGGGCTGTTTTTATTGTGGTGTGGGGTTGTGGGTGTGTGGGGTGGTGGGGTGTGTGGGGTGGTGGTTTGTGAGGTGTGGGTGTGTGGCTTGTTGGGTGTGACTTCAGTTTATTTCCTCTGTTTTATTTTCTCCTCTCTCTCTCCCCCCTCTCTCTCTCTCTCTCTCTCTCTCTCTCTCTCTCTCTCCTTCTATGCATCTCTTCTTCTTTCTCTTTCCTTATCCCTATATCCTTTCCTCTTTCCTTCCTCTCTCTCTCTCTCTCTCTCTCTCTCTCTCTCTCTCTCTCTCTCTCTCTCTCTCTCTCTCTCTCCCCTCTCTCTCTCTCTCTCTCCTTCTCCTTCCTTCTCTCTACCACACCCACTTTTTCCCTTCCATTTTTCTCTTTCCTTTTCCCTTTTTTATCTCCCTTCCTCCTCTCCTCTCCTCTCTCTTTCTCCCTCTCTTTATCTCCTTTCCTTCTCACTCTCCTCCCCTCTCTCCTATTCTTCTCTCTCTACCACACCCCCTCTCTTTTTCTCCCTATCTCATATCTCTCTCCCCTCTCCATCTCTCCTTTCTCTCCCTATTCTTCTCCCTCTTCTTCTTATTATCTCCTTCTCTCTCCCAGTGGCGGCAAACTTCTTGTAATAACCCATAATGCGTCTGGATAAATCCTCCTCGATGTCTGAGTATCCTAGAGACCTGTTGAGGGGCAGTCCGAACACGTAGTCAATCTCGTCAGCGTGAAGGACACCCATCCAGGTTCCCCAGGGATTGACCGTTGTCCTCTGTGGCATAAGAAAAATGTTTAGGTTAGGGTAGGTTGGGATTAGGTTAGGATGAGGGTAGGTTAGGTTAGGGTAGGGTAAGATGAGGGGTAGGGGTGGGAATGGGGTATGGTATGGTAGGTTAGTTAATCCAGCATAAGCCTACATAGCAGAAGGAAACTGTAATGTAAATCATGTACAGTCTGTGATTTGGTGAACTAACCAGGTGACAGAGTGAGTGAACGAACCCCTTAAGACGAACCAGGATTATCCAGGATTTAGGGGATTGGGAGGATTATTACAGGTAAGATTGGTTGATCCACAAGATTATACTGCTGGGGGAAGGAGAAGGACAGGGGGGGGTAGGTAGGTAGGTGGGAAGTAATTAGTACCTGTAACACCTGTAATTAATGGATTAGTTTTTAATACTGAAGAAATTTACCTTAAAACACACTAGCCTTCACTCGACCGATGTACCGACTCATGCCAGGTAAGGTTAGGTTAGGTTAGGTTGTGACTCTCTTTAAAGTTGTGTTGTAAACCTTTGTCACGGGTTGTTCTCAGGGGGGAATATTTAATGCTGCAAAAACGAAAGTAGATTCCCCAGATTACAAGGCTTTCATAAGGGGTTTAATTTATCAGGGGTTTATCACGATTTTATCAGGGGGTCCGTGGAATCATTAAGTGTTTTATCAGGGGTTTTATCAGGGGTTTAATCAGGGGTTTTATTAGGGGCCGTGGGATCTCGTAGTACAATTCGGAGGTGGTGGCCGGTATGCAGGGGGTGTGGACAACCTGTGTTAGAGGACGAATAATGGAACACGACGTACTAAAGCTGCCCTCGCTTGCGTCACCCCTTGCGTCACCACCCCCTTCATCACCACCCTGCATCACCACCCCCTGCATCACCACCCCCTGCGTCACCACCCCTCGTCACCACCCCTGCATCACCACCCGTGCGTCACCACCCCTGCAACACCACCCCTGCGTCACCACCCCCTGCATCACCACCCCGTGCATCACCACCCCTGCGTCACCACCCCTGCATCACCACCCCCTGCGTCACCCACCATCACCACCCCGTGCGTCACCACCCCTGCAATACCACCCCTGCGTCCCCCTGCATCACCACCCCTGTGTCATCTCCCTGCTACCTGCCCCGAGCGATCACTAGTGCCTGGCGTTCCACTTTATTCTTCTACTCAAAGGGGGATTCTCCGCCCATACTGACGAAACTGATGACGAATTGGACATCTCAGGGGCTTGAGGCGTCTTTAGAGTTGACTTAATGACGATGCGGTCAATGTGAGAATAACATACATACATACATACATACATACATAAATAAAAGGAAGCACTAGAGATCACACACACACACACACACACACACACACACACACACTAGCCACAACAGAGCCACTCTCCCCTCCCTCCTACCCACACAAGGATACCATACAAATGACTGGTTTCCCTTTGTTCCTGATGTACACCGCTTTACTCTCGCCCCTCTCCACCCCTCTCGCCCCTCTCCGCCACTTTCCATCCCTCTCCACCCATCCCCACCCCTCTCTGACTGCTCTTTAACACTTTCCACCCCTTTCCGCCCTCTCCACCTCTCCGACTGCTCTTTAACCCTTTCACCCCTTTCCGCCCTCTCCACCCCTCTATGACTGCTCTTTAGCCCTCTTCATCCCTCTCACCCCTCTCTGACTGCTCTTTAACTCTTTCTACCCCTTTCCACCCCTCTCCATCCCTCTCTGCCTACTCCTTAACCCACTCTCTACTTCTCTCTATTCCTTTCAAACTCTCCCTATCCACTCCTCCATCTCTTCCCCTTTCTACTTATTCTCATCTCCTCCTATTCTTTACCCACTCTCTTTATCTTTCACTGTCTTTCTCTACCCCTCCCTACCTATTCTTACCTTCACTATTCTCTACCTACCATTACTATCACTACTACTACTATTTCTCATATAATTTTACCCATTCTCTTGTTCAATACACTAAAAAGAGTTATATAAAAAAATAAGTAAAAATAATATATCTGTGTTATGGGAGTCAGCCAGGTCCTATATATACACACACATATGTTTTGAGTAGCTGACAAAAAAAAAATCCTAAAAAAAAAAAATTCCTACATAGTTTAATAATATTCTCTGATGTTTGATCTCTTTAAGGTATATTTTTACCCACATATTTTCTAACTGGGGGGAGGAGGGGGATAGCTTGATTTGCTATTAAAAAAAGTAAAAAGTTCGTCTGATTTGCCAATGATCACCACAAAAAAAAAGCTTTGTTGTTGAAGAAAAAAAAATCGGTTTTGTGTTAATTATCGGCAAGTTAGTTGTTTTATTTTGTTTTGTTTTTGTTTGTTTGTTTTGTTTTGTTTGTTTTTATAATAAGGTGAGCATTACGTAGTGTTTTAGGGTGAAGGAATATCATGGTTTACCCTTCTCTTTAACCCTCTTCACCCCTCTCTAACCCTCTCTTTAACCCTCTCCACCACCTCTCTAACCCTTCCACCACGTCTCTTTAACCTCTCCACCACTTCTCTTAACCCTCTCCACCACCTCTTTAACCCTCTCCACCACCTCTCTTTAACCCTCCACCACCCCTCTCTTTAACCCTCTCCACCCCTCTACCCCTCTCTCAGTCCTCCATCCCTCTACCACCTCTCTCTTTAACCTCTCCACCACCTCTCTTTAACCCTCCACCACCTCTCTTTAACCCTCCACCACCTCTCTTAACCTCCTCTACCTCACCCCCTAAATCTCCACCACCTCCCTTTAACCCTCTCCACCACCTCTCTTTTAACCCTCTCCACCACCTCTTTAACCCTCTCCACCACCTCTTTAACCCTCTCCACCACCTCTCTTTAACCCTCTCCACCACCTCTCTTAACCCTCCACCACCTCTCTTTAACCCTCTCCACCACCTCTCTTAACCCTCCACCACCTCTTAACCCTCTCCACCACGTGTCTTTAACCCCTCTCCATCCCTCTTTACCCCTCTCTCACATCCCCATCCACACACACCCCTCCTCCCTCTCCCACCTCTGCACGTACACCCCTCCCTCTCTCCCTCCCCTCTACTATTCTACACCTTCCCCACCCCTGCCCCCACATCTTCCCCCCTATCCCCCCTCACCGGTTATGCTCCCCCTGACCTTTCTCCTCACCTTGCCCCCTCCCCTCCTACCCTCCTCCCTCCTACCTCCTCCACTCCCTACCCTCCTCCCTCCCACCCTCCCTCCCTCCTACCCCTCCTCCCTCCTACCCCTCCTCCCCTCCCTACCCCTCCTACCCTCCTCCTCCATTACCATTTCCCTCTCTCTTCCTCATTCCCCTACATGATTCACCTTCCCTCCCGCCCACTCCCTCCCCCACTCCCCCTCCGCCCCCTTCTCCCCTCCCCCCACCCCCCTTTGGTCACTACGCCCTTATCACAGGACAACACAGGACATAACTGGGTATGACTCAGTGACTCACATAACTATAACTCACAGTGACCGCCATGACTTAAGATGACTCACATAAAACATAGCACCCACATAACTATAACTCACAATGACTCAAGGTGACTCACGAAACTATAAATGACAGTGACTCACATAACAATGACTCAAGGTAACTCACGTAACTATAAATGACAGTGACTCACATAACAATGACTCAAGGTGACTCACGTGTGTAAAGAAGTAGTAGTAGACGGTACCACCAGCCTCGGAGTACAGGTAAGCGAAGAGGTTAGACGGACAGATGAAGAAATAGTCACCAACAACATCTGCCACTGCCTTCTGATTCAGGTACCCGTTCTCCAGGTTCTCCCAGTCCGTGTACTGGTGGAGGAGATACTGGTGAGAACTGGGAGATAATGGGGGAGGTGATACTGGTTGAGGAGATACTGGTGAGAACTGGGAGATAATGGGGAAGGAGATCTTAATGGGGACAAACAAACATAGGTCTTATTACCTTTTGCTATAAGAGACACACTAAAATAATGGGTGAACGGAGCCTTATATATAATAATAGACAATAATAATAGCTCATAATAGCAAATAAAATGTAATAGGAATAATAGAAATAATGGTTAAGTATATTATTGAATACAGGTAGAGGAAGTTTATTATGGTTTATTGTATTTAATTAAGTAGAGGGGGAAGAGGTGTGTGTGTGTGTGTGGAGAGAGAGAGAGAGAGAGAGAGAGAGAGAGAGAGAGAGAGAGAGAGAGAGAGAGACCACCACGTACCTGAAATATGATCGCTTCCTTCTCAATAGGTGACCAATCTTTGAAGATCTGATCGATAATGGCGAGGAATTTGTCTCGTTCCAGTTCAGTCGCATCGTCCTTGTTGAAATAATCCAGGAAATCGTACAGCATGAAGAAGGTACCTGAGGAAACACGTGCTAGGGTTAGACAGGTGTTTTAGATAGGTGTTTTAGATAGGTGTGTTCTAAATTGATTGATAGGTGTGTTTTAAGTTGGTTGACAGGTGTGGTTTAAGTTGGTTGACAGGTGTGGTTGAAGTTGGTTGACAGGTGTGGTTTAAGTTGGTTGATAGGTGTGGTTATCACGTTGACTCTGGATAAATTGACAGGTGTGCTCTAAATAGATTGACAGGTGTGCACTAAGTAGATTGACAGGTGTGCACTAGGTAGATTGACAGGTGTTATAAATTAAATAAATCGAAGTTGACGTGAGAAAAAAAAATCAACGAAAATGAAAAAAAAAAATGAAAAATGGAAAGAAAATGAAGACTTAGAGGAGAGACTCAAATAAATATGGAACAGGAAGATTAATAAAAGATTCCACGCACGATTGACGGATATACAAACAGACAGAAATTGATAATAACGTAGGTAGACTGTCTATATATGTCTATCTGTCTAATAAAGTAGATTATACCTCAAAAATGTCTGAAATATGGATGAGAGAAAGAGAGAAACTTTTGGACGAGATAGGAGGCCAACTCTCTCTCTCTCTCTCTCTTCCTTTAATCTGTTTCTCCTCTTCCCCTCTCTCTTTATCCCTCACTCCCTTACTTTCTCCCCCTTCCCTCCCTCTCTCTCTTTCCCCTTTCCCCCCTTCCCTCTCTCACGCCCAAGGTGACTGCCGTTAATGGTAGGTACACAGTCAGGTGGTCGGGCTACTAACCTTCAGTATAGCGGTACAATATTTACAACCTGACTTTCTCAAGGTTCTCAGATATCGAGTGGCTGAACTTTGACTACTCTCTCTCTCTCTCTCTCTCTCTCTCTCTCTCTCTCCACAAGGTAGATAATAATAGTCGATTAAGGATGCAGGCGCTAATTAAATCATTTTACTAATGAAGAAAATAATTAGAGTGATTAACCTTTCATAATTGTTCATCGTAGACCAATTATAATTATTATTCTGATTTGCGTCGTAGCACCAGCGACAATTAGAGCCAACCAAGTAGTACATGTATACTCGTGTGGTTGTACATTAACCTAACCTAACCTAACCTAACCTAACCTAACCTAACCTAAACCTAAACCTAACCCTAACCTAAACCTATGACGGTACACCATAATGTACAGTAATTGGATATATTTATGTTATATCACATTTATAGTGAATGAATTCGTATGTTAATAAGGTAGATGAAGTACAACACACACACACACACACACACACACACACACACACACACACACACACACACACACACACACACACACACACACACACACACACACACACACACACACACACACACACACACACACACACACACACACACAGACACACACACACACACACACACACACACACACACACACACACACACACACACACACACACACACACACACACACACACACACACACACACACACACACACACACACACACACACACACACACACACAGACACACACACACACACACACACACACACACACACACACACACACACACACACACACACATACAGACACACACACACACACACACACACACACACACACACACACACACAGACACACACACACACACACACAGACACACACACACAGACACACACACACACACACACACACACACACACACACACACACACACACACACAGACACACACACACACACACACACACACACACACACACACACACACACACACACACACACACACACACACACACCAGGCCACTCATCAACTACTCCAAAGGGTTAATGGTAGATAGGTATAGCCTCTCCTCCCTCACCCCTCATTCTCCCTTCCTCCCCCCTTCCTCTCTCCTCACCCCTTCCTCACCTGTCACCTCTTCACTTCACGATGACACGATGACCGAAAGTGTTTATGACATGAGTCTAGTTTGGTTGGAGAGTGAGTGACATGACCTATAAAATGTGGTGGTGGTGATGGTGGTGGTGATGTTGGTGGTGGTGTTGGTGATGGTGGTGGTAGTGATGGTGGTGGTGTGGTGGTGATGGTGGTGCTGATGACGAGCCCATTCTTAGAACAAGGTCATTGAAGTCTGTTTTGCTGTACTCCGTGTGAAGGGTGTTTATGTAACTTCACTCCCTGGACGACCGAGGAGTGTCTCATATGAGGTCTTCCTTCTGGTAGTCGGGGAGGGTGGGGGGTGGAACAAGCCGTTGTGTTGGTTTTGATGGGACAAAGACCTTTACATCTGAACTAGCAGTATGGGAGAAGAGAAGTAGCTATTGATCTTTAGTCTGTTTCTCGACCTCGGATACTAGTCAGTCTCTCTCTCTCTTTGGAACATACGGAGGTGTTCGACTTTATTGGGACGTCTTACAGCCACAGAGACTCGTCCCTATAAGTGTTAATAGACCTAGTGTCATTTTTGTATTTTTTTTTTTAGTGTTGTGTAAATTATCTTTGTTGACGAGGGACATTACCTGGGATAAAGGACAATGAGATTTTCGACAAGATGCTGAAGAACTTTTAATTATGTTTATAGTTTTCGTGTAAAGATCAGCCCAGGTAGTTTTTATACTTTTGGCTCATATACGACAAATTAATCCGGGTGACGTCAATCCCAGGGTCACACGACACCTGGGAGGGGGGGTGGGAGGGAGGTCAAGTGAGGCCAAGGTAAATGTGGTAATATTTACACCTTGGTTGGGAGGACAGGTTAATTGAGGTCACGGAGATGGGGTGGTGGGGTGAGGTCACGGAGGGGGAGGGAGGAGGGGAGGAGGCGTTAATGATTCTGACGTCAGTAGCGGGGGAAGAAATAGTGTCTGTTCACTATACACAGGTTATAGTGACTTATAGTGTTTTATTATGTACTCGTGTATACAAAAGATATTACAGGTATTTAACACCTGGACAAAAACAAACCTGAACATAAACACAAATACCTGGCGAAGAAGAAGGAAATCAAGAGAGAGAGAGAGAGAGAGAGAGAGAGAGAGAGAGAGAGAGAGAGAGAGAGAGAGAGAGAGAATGAATGAATGAATCTTATCCAGTAACAAGAAAGCGGCATTTACTATGCAGAAATGTTAGTCCACAAGTACCAATATAAAAGAAAATTGGACTGTGGCGGCATTTAGAAAACCCCGACCACGATAACACAACCCCTCGCCCCATACCCCAACCCCCCACACCCCCACAACACCCCCACACCCCCACACCCACACACATATATAGATAAATCCTCTTTGCTACCGCTTCCGTCTTACAAAAGAATCTGTTGAAGACGAAAAAAAAGTACAATTTTATATCTAAACTTACCTAATGTCGAGGCATTTCATCACATAACTGACATTGTTTACAGAATTATTTTAGACTCGTATCCCTTTAGAAAATATCAACATACAATACTCTTATATATACAGGTAGTTACATAAAAAAATAATGTATATAATAATTTTTTTACAGGTGTATCTCAAAGTGATTATTTTTTTTTTTTTTTAATGATGAGGAGATAAGAACATAAGAACAAAAGAAAATAAGGAGTTTGCAATAGGCCGGTTGGCCTGTGCATTAGGGTGTGTCATAGGAGGGAAGATCAGCTAAAACTAATGGCCCATCACTTTTTTGGTAGATCTCGGGACAATTTTATCTGCACCACAGTTGATCCCGGTGGAGATGAAATAAGGCACACTCCTATTAGGGTGGGTTATGAGGGAAGATTGCCAAACTAATGGGCCCATCACTTTTTGGTAGATTTAGTATATAAACAGAAAATAACAACAATATTTTGCAACCTTTGCTAGGGTAAATTTTAGTGAAATTTTATCACACCCAATGTGCCAGCTGCATTAGTATTACAATTAAATAGTGAACATTGCTTTCTGACTTTACTTTCAACAACCCAACCATAAATAAATATTTTTTTCTGTTTCAGATTCTGAGTATTTATGGGCTGATAGCTACTTGTGATGGCTGCTGCCAGGACGAGAACCAAAATCCAGCCATCTCAGTCACTATCTAGTCTGGGAGAGAGCCCTGGGAAGTCGGAGTTGCCTACATTGGAGAGATGCTTGAGATACGGTGTTTTAATCAGGCAACCAGTGAAAGAACCAAAGAACTTACACACAAATGCGAGATGCCAGTGATATGACCAAAGCTGTCTTGGCACAGTACACTCTGCCACTGGGCTCAGTCTGCTCCAGTCATAACAAAGTCAGAAGAAGATTAGGTGAGAGACTGCCAGTCAGGGTTAAAAAGGCAAGAGATATCTCTTGGGAGAGGAAACGAAAGTTATGACAGCTTTGCCAAGCAACTGGACCCACATTTAATATAATTACTTGTAAGCCCAATTGTCTTGGTCCTGAGTTTGATGACCGTGACCAAATCCGAGGCCCACATCTCCTGTATTTGGCAAGCGTGAACTGAAGATTCTTGTGATCGAACTGGCATTTGTCAGCACAGAGAGAGAAGACTGGCGTATAGGGCTCTCATGATTTCTTTGTAGCCAGATATTCCGGAGTCTAAGAGACAGGAGGCTGCCACAGAGAGACAGAAGAGGAGAAGAGAGCGTTGAGGAAAGAGACTCTGAGAAGGCCTAGGGTGAGTAAAAGGCCGATGATTGAGCCGTTGATTCAGAGCCAATGACTTCCCCA
This sequence comes from Homarus americanus, assembly GCF_018991925.1. Classification (NCBI taxonomy): domain Eukaryota; kingdom Metazoa; phylum Arthropoda; class Malacostraca; order Decapoda; family Nephropidae; genus Homarus; species Homarus americanus. Next base: position 2,759,023 of record NW_024748870.1, read on the forward strand.
TGGCTGATCCGGAGGTTGACCAGAGAATGGGTGACGTCTTAACCCAGAAAATAACACTGATCCCAAACTTCCAGGCATAAGATTCGAAATAGGAAGCGATATCCCGGAGTATATCACAGCATAAAGTGACAATCACACCGGTTTCTAACGAAATCAGAGATAGCAACAGCGTCGGGTTGACGGTGGTTTGATAACACCTGATGATGTCTAATCACCTGGGTGATAGATCATACGCAAGGAGGAGCTCTGGTAAGAAACTTGTCAGTAAACTCCAGAAGATGAGTTTGATATGATAAGAGAAAATGGAATCAATTGGTTTGTTCTTTGATGGGGAGGCGGGATGACACTAGTGTTCATGAAAGTTGGAGATTCTACGTTGTTCCCTGCCATGGTGAAGGAGGAACACTACCCAGCTGCAAAAAAATTGTGATAAAGGCTTGTAGGTATTTCACCTTGCAGAGAAAGATGACACGAAACCAGCTGGAGAGTGGCAGATAACATTAGAACTGGCTCCAGAGAGAGGAACGTGTGACCTAACCTGCAGGCCATTAGAGGACAGCACCAACACGAACACAGGTGCAAGGGCAGTTGCACAGTGAGGAGAGTGAAGATTAAGAAGCTAATCTGGAATTGTGACCTACACCAACAAGTTGCCACTCAGACATCGATCCAGACTGATAGCAAGACTCTGATCTTAAACAAATGCTGACTCTACACTGTTAAATAAATCCGAGCTTTAGAAAAATCACACATTGGCCTCCACTCGTTGACTTACACAACTGTCATTGACGACCTGAGTACTGACCAGAACTATAGTTACAATTGAAAAAACAACAAACTGGTCATACTGATAGACTTGTACCTGCAGATAGGCCCATCTCACATTCTAGGTCTCCTCACAGCTCTAGGTTCTAGAATTTGCAGCCAACATAAACTGAAAGGAAACCAGCTTCA